>NW_008329320.1:1352259-1354332 GCF_000622305.1 Nannospalax galili
TTGAATCCCGAGGAGGAAACAAATTTATTGAATTATGGAGAGGAATAAGTGGGCCCATTATCAGTCTTCAGTGCCCAGGGTATGCCCATGATTAACATGGCGGACTTTATAGCTTTAATGGCATGTATAGTCTTTTCCCCTGAGAGAGCTAAAGCATAAGTAAGGGAGGAGCATGTGTCAACTATAACATGAACGAATCTCAATTTTCTAAAAGGGGGGTAGTGAGTCACATCCATTTGCCAAATGGCATTGGGTATCAAACCACAGGGATTCACTCCTCCCCTGTTAAGGGGCCCAAGAGGCATGAGCGGGGCACAAGTAGCACGTGAGTGGACAAGGTGCTTGCATTGGGACATGGGGATTTTTGGGAGGAGTTTATGATTACTCTGAGGGGACAGGTGGAATTGATGTAAAGTTCTTGCTTGTTTTAACAGGCTAGACTGGACTGTCATGATCAGGGCATCTGTGGAGGCATTCCCCTGAGTTAGGATTCTGGGAAGGGCAGTATGTGATCAGATATGTGAGATGTATTATGGGTGACTTTTATTTTTTAAGCATTTTCATAGCTTGACCATAGTGAGGTGGAGTAGGGTGGAGGAGTTTTTAACATGAGAAAAGGCAATGACCTTAGCGACCTGAACAGCATAGGTGCTATCAGAAAAGAGATTTGGGGATTTGTCCTGGCATTCTGCTAAAGCTTTAAGTATAGTAAGAAGTTTTTCCAACTGGACAGAGCCAGGATTAGGGATGATGTGGGTGATATCCTTTTTTTTAGGATGATGTATCAGGACCCCAAAGTTCTTTTTATTAGCCTCTGAAAAGGCAGTGGTTGCTTGGGGAATTGGGGAAGAAGAAGGAGTGCTGTGGGGCTTAACTTTAAGTGGCAATGTGAAAAGGGCCTAAATTTTTTTGTCTTGGGGCAGGTGGTTGTCAGTGGTGTCAGGGAAGTCTGACATCATGGTCTGAAAACTTATGTAATTGGCCCAGAGTGCCTGTAGGTTATGGAGGGGAAAGGGGAGCACAATAGTGTCAGGTTTTTTATTGAAGGTTTTTTTGAGCTTGAGTGTGCCAAGCTAAAGGCCAGATTAAACTTGGAGGAAACCTGCTGGAGCTCCGAGTATGAGAGATGGACCCAGATAAGTGAGCCAGTCTGCCAAAGGGCACTAAGGAAGCCAGAAGAAGTCAATAGCACTAAAGCCTGTAGGGATTGTAAGGCTCGTATCTTAACCCAGTGATATTTTGTAATAAGGCAATGGCCGGGGGAGTTACGTTAATCTTTGCTGAAGGGCAGGTGGGGCCCTCCAAGACAGAAAACAGTACCCTCAATTCCTCCGAGGGAATGGGCAAGAATGGTTTAAGCCAATTTATGTTGTCACAGAGTTGTTGAAAATCGGCTAGTGTATAGACCAGCTTTGAATTAAAGGCAGGGGCCATAGGGCGTATGCTGGCCAAAATGGTATGCCCCAAAAAGGCATAAGGAGACACCTCCTGTAGCTTATCTAAGGCAATAGATAAGCCAAGGGATGATAGATGGGAGAGTAAGTCTCTGGTTACCTTGCGGAGAAATTGTGGGCTAGGGTGGGACAACAGAATGTCATCCATATAGTGAATAAATTGTACACTATGAGGGATGGTTGAAGTGGCTCATGAGACAAAAAGCTGACAACTAGTAGGACTGTTTTTCATTCCCTGGGGAAGGACTTTCCATTCATATCTGAGGGCCAGCTTGTGGAAGTTCATAAAGGCAAAGTAATCACAATCTTGGGGGGCTAGCAGGATTGAGAAGAAGCAATCTTTAATATCAAGTGTTATGATATAATAAGAAGGAGGAATAACGCCAGGGTGGGGCAAGCCAGCCTGTGTTTAGCCCTTTTTTTCCATTTGGTCATTAATGGCATGTAAGTCCTGAAACAATCTAAAACGGCCATTTTTCTTTTTTATAATGAATATTGGAGTATTATATTTACTAGTGGATGGTTCCAAATGTGCGAGGTCCAGCTGTTCCTGGACCAAATTTTTGAGGATAGCTTAGGTTCTATAATAGGCCACTGCTCCACCCAGATCACATCTGTC
>NW_008329320.1:1354574-1361861 GCF_000622305.1 Nannospalax galili
CCACCCCCCTTTTGCTTAATCTATATAAGTTGATGCCTGACGCAATAAAGTGAGTGCCTGCCTCTACACGACTTCCGACTCGGTGTGGTTTTTGAGTCTCTGACACTCACCATCCCGCTCAGCCCCCAAGAGAGGGACCCAGGCTGGTCCTGGCCTCTCCCCCTGTGCCGTACCTGTTGGAGCACCCGACAATAACAAATATTGGAGTATTATATTTACTAGTGGATGGTTCCAAATGTCTGGGGCCCAGCTGTTCCTGGACCAAATTTTTGAGGATAGACAATTTAGGTTCTATAATAGGCCACTGTTCCACCCAGATCGCATCTGTTGAGAGCCAGGTAAATGTAATTGGCATGGGAGACTCCTTAGGGGATGTCCCAGGGAGGGCAGTGGCCCCTTAGAATTGGGGGTGCTGGTCAGGGCTCTGATTTCTTCCAGAGAGGCCAAGTTTATCATGGGCTATGACATCATCATAAAAGGCCTGATCGTCTGTGGTAAGGACCACATGCATGTCTTCCAGGACATCTTGACCCCACAAGTTGCGGGGGATGTTGGCCACTATGGGAGTGAATGTGCCCTTACTCCCATCTAAGTCCTTCCAGTGTACTGGGTGGATGACAAGCTTTGTGTCCTGGCTGCCCCCCACTCCCTTAATGGGTGGGCCAGGCTGATATTTTTAATGGGGGAACTGAAGAGACTCACTCTCAGTGTTGATGGTAACATTGGCTCCTGTGTCCATTAGGCACTTCACAGCAATCCCATCCAGAAATAAGGTCATTGGGGGGAGTGATTAAGAACCGGAAGGGCTCATAAAATCTGTCTTGTTCCCCCTCTTGCGGGGCTGAGGGGCACCCCGGGTGGAGTTTAAAGGAGCCAAGTCCAATTTGGGCCGTGACCTACAATCTTTTGCCCAATGAAATCCCTATTTGCATTTGGGGCAGCGGGTCTTGGGATGAGCTCCATTGTTCAGGCAGTCCCTGGGGAGGTGTCCTGTCCTCCTGCAGTTTTAGCAGCCATCTTTTGAATCGGAGGGGGTGGGCTTTTCTTATAATAAGAGCGCCTCTAAGGAGGCAGTTAGGGCCTCGATGGGCCCTGTCCTGGGGTCTGGGTCTCTAGTGGAGAGTGCCCATTTATGAATATCATCATTGCAGACAGGCGCAATAGCATTGCGGGCAGGGGTATTTAGGCCCTCCCATGTCAGTTGTTTGATAAGCATATTGTGGGTGGGTCCAGACTCCACCCTCCATTCCACTGCCCTGGTTACATGGGTGAGGAAGTCCATGAAGGACTCCCCTGACTGCTGAATGAAATTGTGGAAGAACCTGTGGGTCACAGAGGCAAGCAACATTTAAGGGCCTTGAAGGCCAGGTCACTAACTTGTTGGTAGTAAGCATGAAGGCCAATAGTGGACTGGGAAATGGGGTCAATATATTGTCCACGTCCTGTGAGCATATCCATAGTAATATTAAGGCCATATTGAAGGTTGAGACGTGCCTGATTTTCAGCCTGATCATCATAAGCCGAATGCCAGCTCAGGAAGACTGGGGGCTCCAAAACTGCTTTTAATAAGTTATACCAATCGTAATGGGTCTGGAACTGTATGGCCCATTGGCAGAGAACTTGCTCAAAATATGGGGAATTGGGGCCTGATTCATTGGCGGCTTTGCAGATGAGTGCAAGGTCTGTGAGAGCACCCATGGCTGTTGCGCAGCATTTGGGCTGACATTAACTAGAAAGGTGGACAATGGCCGACAAGGGGCAGCAAGGGGTGGGCAGGTCATAGGGGGGATATAATGAGCAGGAGGTGCGTTGAGCAGGCAGACCGTAGTTCCTTCCAGGGGTACTGGGGTGGTGGTGTTTCCAATTGTTGTGGCTTTGAAAGCAGGGTCTGAGGTAGAGGCAAGGGGCCCCTTCCTCATCTGGATCAACCTCAGGGCTGGTTCCCATATAAAGGTCATCAGCGGTTGAAGTAATGGCGAGGTCTACATTGGCCTGATCCTGACAATGCTTATTGTGTGGGCTGAAATGACTTCTTCAGGGGAAGAGGACTCAAGGCTGGCAATGATGGCTAAAAGGATTGGGACAAATGAGGCAGGGGAAACGACTCCCAATCCTACTTCTCTTTTACAGGCCAAGAAAAGGACCCGCATCCATAGGTCAGGATCCCACATATTCTTGGGAGAGACCCAAGGGGCCAGGTTTGTGGCTTCATCCCAGAAATTTTCAATATCTTTTGGGTTAACTTTCAGGCCCCTAGTTCTAAGGAGCGGTTTGAGTGCTGCTGTTTGTGGCTCCTTGCACTGTGGTGGTAAGTTGCCCATTGTGGGAAGGTCCTGTAAGGGAAACTCGACACAAAAGTAAAAGGCAAGGGTGGCTACCAACAGGGCACAAATGAAGCAAACAAGGACCATGAACCACTCAGACGTAAACCACCCCAACATGAAGAGGTGTATCGGATCCAAATGTCTTGTGCTTAGTGAGGGACTTCTGAAGGCCATGACAACTTTGGCCGTATGCTCACATGGTGTCTCTGGGACAGGCAACAGGATGACCTGAAGCCTGGGCTCTGAGTTCAGGGTGGATCAGCCCTCATGTGAACTCACCAGGACGAGCCAAGGAATAAAAGGTGTCGACGTGGGCTTTGGGACCACGTGGCGGAGTGTGCCTTCCTGATTTAACAACAAATATGACAAACAGGGTAGAGGAGACAGAGGAGGGGGCCACTCGCTCACCCTTGAGCAGCCAAAGGGACAGACAAAATCTGGGACCTATTCACCAAACGAACCGAAGTTGGGGGCATTGCCAACGCCGGGGGGCCGGGAACCTTGTTTGGGCGCCAGCTGTTGTAGGTTTCCTCATGGGTCCAGCCCACGAGGGACTGCAGGGAACGAGGGTTCTGGCCGAGGTGGGGTGAGCGGCGCAGAATCAACACACAGACACCAGGAGTCGGGTGGAAGCAGGCACTAGTTGAGGTGCTGCAGACTTGTTTATTGCTGGAAAGGGCAGGCCTTATATATCTCTCCTCCTGCCCCCAGTGTCCTATAAGCTGGTGTGTCACTCTCTGGTAGATCCCCTCATCCAGGCCACTCGCGTCATCAGTCTCTAAGTCCGGGGGCAGATTAGGTTGGCTCTTTTGCAGAAGCGCGGGCTGTGCTCTCAAGGTGGAAGCTGTGTTCTCTAGTGAAGCCTGTGCTTAGGCCTGGCACTTCCTCTCCTACACTGTGTGACTCTATTTTAATTCTGGCAGATTTCATGACACAGCAAATATTGTTAATAATATTGCTTGCAAGAGTTCTGTCTTAGGTTTGCATTAGAGAACCAGCCATCTCATCATCAATTTGTTTTCTCTTTAAGAAAATGATTGCTGGGCTGGAGAGATGGCTCAGCAGTTAAGAACACTAGCTGTTCTTGCAGAAGACCCAGGTTCGAATCCCAGCACCCACATGGCAGCTAACAACTGTCCCTAACTCCCGTTCCAGGGGATCTGACAGCCTCTCTGTCCTCTGAGGGCGTTGCATGACATGGGTGCACTTACATACATGCAGGCAATACACACATGCACATAAAATAAAAATAATAAATATATATAAAAAAGAAAATGATTGCTTTTCTCTTAAGGTGTCATGGAGAAACTCCAGCTTGGGCCAGAGACTCTGTTGCAGGAGAATCCAAAGCTCATCTATGCCAGGCTGAGTGGATTTGGCCAGTCTGGAAGATTCTCCAAGGTAGCTGGCCATGACATCAACTATATGGCTTTGTCAGGTATGTTGAAAAATGTATTTCTAAAACATTTTAAATTTGTTCCCAATCGGGAAGTAAAGTTACATTGATAAGGAAGAATTTTTATAGGTGAAGATTTAATACTTCCTGGAATTGAAGAAAGCAGGGCTGTTTAAAACAGGTTGATGGGTTCCTGGAACTGTTGTTCTAAAGCTCTACTCCAATTGTAACACATTTGAGAGGTAATATAGTCTCACTAGTAACATTTATTTTCTACAGCTGGATGGAAAGTCAGTTCTCAGAGAAGCCTCTTTAAGGTCTGAGAAACTGATAGTGAGATGGGCACAGGTCAGGAAAGGTATTTTGGTGTGCTTTTGACATTCCTTCACTAAGGATCAATTTTGAGCCATCACTTCAGACTTCTGTGAACACTGCGGAAAGCCAACAGTTTTCAGGTCTCACTATCACTTTATTAGAATTTGTACCAGTGACAACAGGTTTTACTATGTCCTGATTGCATATTCCTAAGAACTGTTGATAAAAACAAATCTTAGATTTTCTGTAAGAGCACATTTAAAGGATGATGGGGAAAAGTAAGGATAAAATTAGCTTTTCATGCCTATTTGAAATTTAATTGCTTTTTGTGTGTGATTATTTCTTACATTTCATTTCAACAAAAATAAAAATGCATCATACTGTTTAAAGCCATGAAATAATCTGACAATGATTATCTTTAAAATTTGGTAAGTGAAAATTTTTAACAATACAATGTTAGCATCATCATTTGGGATGATTTTTTATCATATTAATTTTTTATGTGGGATGGGGTTAGTGTTCACTACTATAGCCCAGACTGGTCTAGAGATTGAGATCTACCCGCCTTGGTCTACTGAGTGCTGGGATTATAGGTGTATACCACACCACCTGTCTTCAGGATAATGTTTTAGACAGGAGAACCTCAATAAAATGCAGCTATCTTTGTTTGTTAATAGCTAAAGAGGCACAGATTTTTGGGGGGCGAATTCAGATTCTTTAAATTATTTATTTAATAACCACATACTTAGAAGAAGCATTTCATTACAACAGCATTGAAATATTCAATCACAATTTCCAGAGCTAAGATGCATCTCTTTCAAAATTGGCTGTAAATTTTTAGGTTTGCAGCTGAATTATCATAGTTATACAATATTGTACTCAGTATAAACCCTATAAGACATAACAGTAAATGAGGTTTTAACATTTAAAAAAGATCTCCATTCCATTATTAAAATAGTTTCATACAGAAAAATTCATTTTTAATGTAATTGACATTAAGATGTTTGCACGTGCATTTCTAATCTCTATGTATCTGATTATTGCTAGTCATAATAGGTTGCACTTGGATCCTTGGCACCTGTGTATGTCTATAAAGTCATCGGGTAGATTTCAATGGTAATGTTTAACATCTCTACTAATTAACGTGATGTAAATTTTTATGCTTCCTCCTCAAATATAATTCATTTTTTATTGATACACATCACAGAGGAATATTGATGTTGCCACTAGGAATCTTAAGTACTTCTGAAGATTACACTAATTTGTGCTGCTTACAGAATAATGTACCTTTATTTTACATATAACAAAATTTTAAGATACATGATGCTGAACTCTACTTTCAGTAACAAATTTTACTTCAAATATATTTCTTCTTATTTTTTAAAAAAGATCTCCATTTCACTTTACAATATATTGTTCCTTGCAGAAAGAATTGTTGTTTTTGCTACTAACACTGAGATGTTGGTGCATGCATCTTTAATCTGTATGTATCTGATTATTACTAGTCATAATCGGTTGCACTTGGATCCTTGGCACCTATGTATGTCTATAAAGTCATCGGGTAGATTTCAATGGTAATGTTTATCACCTCTACTAATTAACATAATGTAAATTTCCATGCTTCCTCTTCAAATATAATACATTTAAAAAATTTGTTGATTTTGTGTGTGTGTGTGTGTGTGTGTGCATCACACAGAACATCCCAAACCATCTTATTCAACTATACACCCAGTTCCCAGATGGCACCCACCCATAGCCTCCATCCCCCCACTAGAGCCCTTATACTCTGATATCCCTGCTACTATCTGCTGTGTTGTCGGCACCCCCAGCCATTCCCCACTACTTGCCCTTCTGGTGAATCTAGTCAGCCTATCTAGAGGTCTTTGTTTTAGGAGGGTCAGCTGTTCCTCATCTAGCAGCAATCACTTGTCAATATTCCTTTAGATGAGATTGGGGCCTACTGTTCATTTTCCAAGTTCTATGCTGGGTTACTATCTGGGAGTCACTTTGGCCACTCTGGATGACAACTCAAAAGAAGGTATCTACTATCTGGCATTGTTGCTTGTTATGTAGCCTTTAGCTATGCATATGGACTCTTAAGGCTTGGGAGGAGCCCCTGCCTCCTTTCTTTTACCAGTTCTGCCTATGTAAAGATAAGTCAAAGGTCCTGCTAGACCATGGATGGCTTAGCTTGGAAGCATGGAAGAAATGATTCTGCTGTGTTGACCCTCATCTTTGTAGACTGGACACTGGTTCAAGTCCATCTGGTGGGGTCTCCTTGGCCTCCTTGATCAAGAGGACAGGTGACCCACCACAATTACAGGACATTTTGAGAGATGCTCATGGTCCCCTGGAACTAGTGGACCTAGAAGGGCAAGAAGCAGAAAATGTCCTTTATGTCCCCCTGACCAAATTACTATAGGCCTCAAAGTATGTCTGTTAAACATCCAAGAAGTTTAGTTCCACCAGTCTGGTACTTTTAATTACCGTGCGTCATGTAGATAAATCCTGGGCAAAGACCAATTGTTCTCAGATAAACCTTACCTAGACATGTATTTCTTGATCTGCTATGTAAAATTTGTCAGTAGGTTGTAGGAGTAATATGGGTCCCTCTGGTTTTCAAAACTAGCTAGGGATTATTTATCTCTTGCGTTGTCTCACCTCTCCATCATGGTTTTGCAAATTAAGGTGCCCCCCATTTCTCCCTTCTCCCTTACTAATACCCTTCTCCTATGGCCTACCTCTCTTGAGCTCCTTCTTTCCTTTTATCACCTAGGTTCCTTGTATAGCCTTCCCTCCCCTGTCCCTTAAACTAACCCAGTTTTTATCCATATCTCCCTTATTGAGGCTTGTTTGCTACTGTTCTTCTCTTTCAGGTTCTTTCTTCCCCTTTACCTCCCTGTTTCCTCTCCATTATCCTGGTTCCTTTAGTTCTGTCTGGATACATACTCACTTATCAGGGTTTGGTTCTAGGATCCACATATGAGGGAGAACATATGTCGATTTTTTTTTCTGAGTCTGTGTTACTTTACTTAGTATAACAGTTTCTAGTTCCATCCATTTACCTGCAAATTTCATGAGTTCATCTTTCTTTACTGCTGAGTAAAACTCCATCGTATAAATGAACCACATTTTCATTATCCACTTGTCAACTGAGAGATACATAGATTGCTTCCATCTCTTAGCTATTGTGGAAAGAGAATCAACAAACATGGATGTACAAGTGTCTCTGCAATAGGATGAATTCTTTGG
>NW_008329320.1:1361963-1362976 GCF_000622305.1 Nannospalax galili
CAGCCCCTTTCCCCACATCCTCTCCAACATTTGGTATCATTTGTTCTCTTGATCTTAGCCAGTCTGATTGGCGTAAGATGAAATCTTAAAGTGGTTTTAATGTGCATTTCCCTAATTATTACTGATGTTTAACATCTTTTAAGATGTTTCATAGCCATCTTTACTTCTTCCTTTGAGAACTCTCTGTTCAGCTCCTTAGCCCATCTTTTAATTGGGTCACTTCTTGATTCTCTGTTTTTTGGGTTCATTGTATATTCTGTATATTAAAACTCTGTCAGATGTGTCGCTGGTGAAGATTTTTCTCCCATTCTGTGGGTTTTCAGTTCACTTCCCTGGTTGCATTTGATGTACAGAAGCTTTTTAGTTTAATGAGGTCCCATTTGTTAATTCTTACCCTTGCTTCCTGGGCAACTGATGTCCAGTTTAGAAAATCCTTTCCTACACCTATGTCTTGTAGGTTTTTCTCAATGTTTTCTTCTAACAGTTTCAGAGTTTCAGGCTTTACACAGGTCTTTGATCCATTTGGAATTGACTTTTGTGCAAGGTGAAAGTTAGGGGTTTAGTTTCATTCTTCTACAGTTGGTGATCCAGTTTTGCCAGCACCTTTTGCTGAACATACTGTCTTTCCTTCAGTGAATATTCTTGGCCCCTTGGTCAAATAAATTGCATTTATTCATATTTTGGTCTTCAGTTTTGTTCCATTGATCTATGGGTCTATTTTTGTGCCAGTACCATGTTGTTTTATGACTATAGCTCTGTAATACAGCTTAAAATCTGGTATAGTAATCCCCCTGGCATTGCTCTTAGTGCTCAGGTTTGTTTTGGCTAGCCAAGGTCTTTTCAGTTTCCATATGAATCTTAGGATGTTTTTTTCCAATTCTATGAAAATGTCATGGGGATTTTGATTGGTATTGCTTTGAACCTATAAATGACTTTTGGTAGGATGGTCATTTTCACAATATTAATTCTTCCAATCCATGAGCATGGGAGGTCCTTCCATCTTCTGATGTCTT
>NW_008329320.1:1363114-1365444 GCF_000622305.1 Nannospalax galili
ACTGAAAATATTGATCATTCCTAACCAATTTCTGGTGGAATATTTGAGATCTCTTATGTATAAGATCACATTGTCTGCAAATAATAATAATTTCTAGTAGTTTTTTAGTGCCATTTTTGGTGTTTCTTAGATATAATATCATATCATCTGCAGAAAGGGATAATTTGATTTCTTCCTTTCCAGTTATTACTCCTTTAATTTCCTGCTCTTGTCTTATTGCTCTTGCAAGAGTTTCAAGCACTACATTAAAGAGAAGTGGAGATAGTAGACAGCCTTATCTGGTTCCTGATTTCAAAGGGAATGCTTCCAGTTTTTCTCCATTTAGTATGATGTTGGCTGTGTGTTTGTTATATATGGCTTTAATTATGTTGAGGTATGTTCCCTCCAGTCCAATTCCCTCTAGGACTTTGAACATAAATGCATGTTGAATTTTGTCAAAGGCCTTCTCTGCATCTATTGAGATGACTGTGTTTTTCTTGTCCTTGAGTCCATTTATATGATTTATGACATTTACTGACTTATGAATATTGAACCATGTACCATGCCTGTATCTCTGGGATAAAGCCAACTTGATCATGGTGGATGATCTTTTTGATGTGTGTCCTTTTCCGGTTTGCAAGTATCTTGGTGAGAATTTTTGCATCTATGTTCATTAAGGATATGGGTCGATAGTTTTCTTTTTTGGTTGTATCTTTACCTGGCTTTGGTATTAGAGTCATTCTGGCTTCATAGAAGGAATTTGGAAGTTCTCCCTCCATACCTACCTTTTTGAATAAATGAAGTAGTATTGGATGTAGATCTTCTTTAAATGTCTGATAGAATTCTGCTGTAAATCCATCTGGTCCTGGGATTTTATTTAGTCGGGAGGTTTTGTATTATTGTTTCAATTTCTTTTTGTGTTATGTGTATATTTGAGCTGTTAATCTCTTCTTGGTTTAGTTTTGGTGGTTCCCATGCCTTTAGATATCCTTCCATTTCTTTTAGGTTTTCAAATTTAGTAGCATATAGGTTTTTAAAGAATTCCCTTATAATGTTCTGTATCTTTCTGGTGTCTGTGTTGATGTTTCCCCTTTCATCTCTGATTTTGTTGATTTGGAGGTGCTCTTTTTTTTTTTTGGTGAACTGGGCTAGCTGTCTGTCAATCTTGTTTATCTTTTCAAAGAGCCAGCTCTTGGAATTGTTGATTCTTTGTATTGTTTTCTTTTATTCAATTTCATTGATTTCTGCCCTGATTTTTGTTATTTCTTCTTGTCTGCAGGGTTTGGGTTTTGTTTGCTGTTGCTTTTCAAGTGTGTTGAGTTGCAGTGTTAAGTCATTTATTTGTGTTCTTTCCGACACTTAGAGCTATAAACTTCCCTCTAAGGACCGCTTTTAGCATGTCCCAGAGGTTTTGTTGTGTTGTATTGTCCTTTTCATTTAGTTCCAGGAATACTTTTATTTCTTTCTTAATTTTTGCTTTGACCCATTCAACATTCAAGAATGTGTGTTTAATCTCTATGTGTTCATGTGGTGCTTAGCGCTTCTTCTGGTGTTGATTCTAAACTTTATTGCATTGTGGTCTGATAGAATGCATGGGATTATTTCAATCTTTTCATCTTTGTTGAGGTTTGTTTTGTGCCCCAGTGTATGGTGGCTTTTGGAGAAGGTTCCATGGGGTACTGAGTAGAAAGTATGTCCTTTGGTGCTTGGGTGGAATACTCAGTGGATGTCTGTTAAGTCCATTTGGTATATGGTATTGTTTAATTCAGATGTCTGTCTATTAACTCTCTGCCCTGTTGACCTATCTAATGGAGATAGTGGGGTATTGAAATCCCCTACTATTAATGAGTTGGGATTAATCTCGGTCTTAAAGTCCTGTAATATTTTTTTTATGAAGTTGGGTGCACCAGTGTTTGGTGAATATATGTTCATGATTGTAATATCTTCTTGACTGATTGTTCCTTTGATCAAGATGAAATAGCCCTCTTTGTCTTTTCTGGTTAGTTTCAGTTTAAAGTCTATTTTGTCCGATATTAGGATTGCTATGCCTGCTTTTTTCTTAGTGCCATTTGCTTGGTATATTTTGTTCCATCCTTTCACTTTGAGATAGTGTCTGTCCTTTAAAAAAAGATGGGTTTTGTTTCTTAATCCATTCATATAGTCTGTTTCTTTTGACTGGGGAGTTAGTCTGTTAATATTTACAGTTATTAATAAAATATGAGTATTGAATGCTCTCATTTTTATTTCTGTTTACATTTTTGATATAGCTGTACTCTTCCACAGTTATACCTTCATTGGATTTCTTTCCGCAACCCCTTGGGTATAGTCATTCTTTTCTTCAGCTCTTTATA
>NW_008329320.1:1365665-1369467 GCF_000622305.1 Nannospalax galili
CCTTTTTATGTGATTTGTTTCTCTTTTGCAGCTTTCAGTATTGTCTCTTTGTTTTGTACATTTAGTGGTTTTACTATGATGTGCCATGGAGAGTTTCTTTTCTGGTCCTGTCTGTTTGGTGTTCTATATACTTCTTGTATTTGTATGGGCATGTCTTTCTTTAATTTGGGGAAGTTTTTTTCCAGGATTCTGTTGAAGATCTGGTCCATGCCATTATCTTGGGATTCTTCTCCTTCCTGTATGCCTATGATTCATAAGTTTGGTCTTTTCATGGTGTCACACAATTCCTGCATATTCCATTCTTGTGATTTCTTAAATTTTTCATAATTTTTGCTTGAGTGGTCTAGTTCATCCACTTTATCTTTCAGTTGACACTCTGTTTTCCATTTTATTCATCTTATTGGTGAGGCTTTCTCCTTTTGTTTCTAATTGGCTTACTGAGTGTTTCATGCGACATACCAGCCCAGACCGGAGCAGTTCAGTCTGATGGGAGCAGGGTTCCCGAGACGGTGGGCAAGGATTCAGCGAGTGACAAACAGACAGACACATAAGAGCTTGGTGAATGTCTGAGTGTATTTTTGCAGCTGCATGGTTTGAGATATATACAGCAAAGATTGCAAAATTTCATTAACAGCATGACTGTTCTGCAGTTAATCACTTTCTAAGATTTTCAGTTCCAGAGATAAGAGTGAAACAGTTTTGCCAACCATCATGTATAGCCAAAATACATTTCCTTATCTTATCAACTTGGTACTAGCCAGCAAATTCCTGCTTTATGATATTGTGGTTTCTACTGCCAGTTTTTATTACGCACTCAGGATTCTGCTTAGCTTTGTGGTTCCAGGTCAGAATGACCCTAAACCACCAAGTACTTTCAATATCAGCTGTACCTGATATTACATTCTTTACTATAATATTCCTTGCTCATTTGTGGTGGGCCATAGGGCTTCTAAGTTATTTTTCTGTTTCATGTTTCATAGGTCCTAAAAAGTCATCCCATGTTAGGGATCTATGTAACTATCCTTCTCAGCTATCTTTCCAATCCTTAACTACAGTCTGTAGTTGCCTTTTAATGCTCTCGTTGATTTTTTGTCAAAAAGACACTAAAGTGGTCTTGAACTTGCCAATTTATCCATGAATTGTAATGAATACCAAGAAACCCTTCTTCCATCTATATTTACCCATCTATGCCCCTCTTCATCAGAGGCTCCTGTATATGGTAAAGGCTCATCTGTTGGTTCTGGAAGTTTAAACATACTCCCTTTCCCTTTCCTTCTAGAAATTTATTATTCCCTGGACTTTCCAACATTAATTCTGCTTGACTACTTCTTGCTGCATCTAAAATGGCTTTCGTTAATAGTGATGTATCTGGAGGCAAAGTCATCTCAGGTGATTGAGTTCCTGAGAACTCTTCCTGCATACTAGGATGATTAAAAGATCCCAATAAAGGCAGTGACAGCAGTGTCAAGAACACCAGCTGCTTTCCAGGTCCCCTGAAAGCCCATGATACAGTGACAGTCAGAAAGATAATAGCAAGTAAAAGCATGCCAAGTACACAACATGTCTTTTTTAGCACAGCCAGTTCCAAGAGGCAACCTTCCTTGAAGTTTCAGCCTCAACCCATGGAGGATCTCACACGGCTCCATTGGAGATGGTGTGACAGTTTCACTTCCTTCTTCATTTCATCCTGAGTATTCTTCAATATTTCTCTTTTCTGAATTCAGAAGTTTATCCCTATCTTCCTTCAGTTCTTTGATTTCTTTGTGTGTTCTTTAAATTCACTGAATTCTTTTATCATGTTTATAACTGTTCTTTTGAGTTCCACATTCTGCTTTATCTCTAGGGGGTTCTCATTGTACTCCTCTAGAGGACTATTGACATTTGGTGGGGATATGTTATTTTGGTTTTTCATGTTACTATTTTTTTCTCTGTGATTTTGACATGTGAATTTCTTCTGTAGTTTCTGATTCCTGTGTGAGACTCAGGCTTTCAAGTTTAGGTCTGCTTCTTTTTGTGAACTTTATGTGTCTTTGTGGTTTACTTTTTGGGCATGACAAGTTGGTTCATCTAAAAAAAAAAATACGCTTCCGGTTCTCTCTTTTGATTTTATATTGGAGTGGTCAGATTGCTTTTTTCTTCAGGAGTTCCCACAGAGGCCCAAGTCAGATGAGGATCAGATGCTCTCAGGCTTTCTCCTAAGGTCTGGATCCCTCCAAGAAAGATTTTGGCCTCAGGAATTTGGGGGCTGGACTGGCCTGGGAGCTATGCCTAGGAATGATGCTGGTCTGGGGCAGTTGGTGGCCATGCCACCCAGAGATGCAAAGGAAGGTTGGGGCAGGAAGCAGACCCTTGGTCTGGATGCAAAGGATCAGGAAGAGGAAATGTCAGCCCTGGGGTCCAGGAAAGAGGATGGTGGGTTGTGCAGGCCCAGGGAAGTAGAGGGAGGTGAGGGCAGGGACAGGCCCAGAGTGCTCCTGGGGACTGGATAAAGGAACTGAGTTGGTCTGGGTGCAAAGGATCAGGAAGCAGTGGTCGTTCCCCAGGTGTGTGGGGTGCCAAGAGACAGAATGGGACAGGACCCAGGCTAGGAGGAGAGACAGGTGGGGGTGATGGGACAGTGAATGAGGCTGTGGGAGTCAAGGCACGATTGGTGCCATCAACTTACCCTGGATAGAGGGCTGGGTATTGAAAAGAGGCCTGTGGGTCATGCAGGCTCAGGGAAGCAGAGGGAGGTGAGGGCGGGGCCAGGTCCAGAAGCAGTGCTCCTGGGGACCAGAGAAGGCACTGAGTTGGTCTGATGCAAAGGATCAGGAAGCATTGGTGGTTACCCCAGTGTCTGGTGTGCCAAGACAAGGAATGTGACAGGACCCAGGCTAGCAGGAGAGACGGTTTGGGGGAGATGGGAGGGTGAATGAGGCTGGGCTAGTCAAGGCGCAGAGGGAGCGATCGACTTACCCCGGAGAGAGAGGCCTGTGTATTAGAGAGAGTCCTGAGGGTTGTGCAGGCCCAGGGAAGCAGAGGGGATTCAGATTTTTTAAAGCATTGTGTACTCTTTTTCACTCAAGCCAATGGAATATAAAATATTGATTGTCTCTCTAAGATGTTCATCTGTTTGTTTTTCATGGTATAGGTGTTTTGTCAAAGATTGGTGATGGTGAGAAACCATACCCTCCGCTGAATCTCCTGGCTGACTTTTGTGGTGGTGGCCTCATGTGCACACTGGGCATTGTGCTGGCTCTTTTTGAACGCACACATTCTGGGAAAGGTCAGGTCATTGATGCAAGCATGGTGAGTATTAATGGGGGAGATGGTAGGCTTGCCCCTTGTTTCTGCATTGGTGGTATGAATGGGAATGTTCCCCATAGGCTCCAAGTATTTGGACATTTTGTACCCAGTTGGTGGTGCTATTTTGGGAGGTCTTGGAAGGTATGGCCATGCTAGAGGAAGTAGTTCACTGGGGGCAGGCTTAAAGAGTTCTTAAGCCTTGCTGAATTGCCAGTTGCCTTCTGTTTCCTGTGCATGCTTGAAGATGTGAGCCTCTGCTTTCTGCTCCTACTCTAGCCTCCTCTGCCACCATGCCTTCCCACTGCTCAGTGGAGTCTTGTCCCTTTGGAACCATAAGCTAAATAAGTTCCCTTGGTCACAGTGTTTTGTCACAGCAACAGAAAAGTGACTATTACACTGGGTATGATGTATGATTGCTTCAAATCTTTTAGAATAAGACAGTAAATAAATGAACTTTACAATTAGAATCCAAGTCACCAAAGAAATCCTTTTCTTTAATAGCTGGGGGAGGGAGGGA
>NW_008329320.1:1369596-1385342 GCF_000622305.1 Nannospalax galili
TGTGGAGATCAGAGGACAGTTTCCAGGAGTTAGTACTCTCTAGTATGTGGGTTTTGTGGCTGGAGCTCAGATTGTCAGGCTTGGCAGCAGGTGCCTTTGCTCCCTGAGCCACCTCTCCCATCATGCTCTAAACTTTTTTAAAACTCACCCAATTCCTATGTTGTAGTTTATCAGTTTCCTCCAAGTTGTCTTTTGTGATTAAAGTATAGTTGCCCAGTAATCATCATTCAAAACTGAGCTGCAGAAGTCTTCCTCAGCAGGTGGAGTAGATTCTTCGAGATCCTAAAGTCAAATGGACCTTTCTGTCCTCCTGAGTTTAGTAGGGGTTGCTCTGGTTTCATCTGCTTCTCTTTGTTCATTTGTTCATGAACACTCATCTTTTGTCCTAATGGCATTTTCCCTGTGTGATTTCTAATCCCGGTTGGATACACTAGTTTCGCTTATCTGTAGTGCTATGTTCTAAGACTCCCAATGGATGCATGGAACTTAATACTGAATTTTACTGTGTTTTTCCTTATATATGTACATACAAAGTTTAATTGATAAGTTAGCACAGTAAGAGATTAATAACAATAACTAAAAATAGAACAGTATAACAGTAGGTACTAATAAAAGTTATTTAAAACTTACCATATTTATTTCTGGAATTTTCCAATTAATATCTTCAGGTTCTAGTTGACTGTGTGTAACTGAGACTATTGAAAGTGAAACCACAACTTGGTGTTAGGGCACTGCACATTGTCATGAAGCCTGGGCCTTTGCCCGAGGTCTCACAGCTAGTTGGTAAAAGGGTCCAATTCAGGGCATCCTGAGATCTTTGGAGGTTAAAAAAAACAAAAAGAGTGGATTCGAGGAAGACAAGACTGTAAATAGAGAGATCAGCTAACTGGGTTTTTGCTGAGCAATTAAGGGCAAGTGCTAAAGCAGTTCCTATCAGAGTAGGGCTAGATTAAAGTGGTATTCTAGATGTAAAATGTGGGGGCTTGTTGCTGAATTGGCAGTGAGAAAAGAAGGAAGAACCAAGGGTAGAGCCAGATTTCTGTCTTGCATGACCTAATGGATGGTGTCCATGGCCCAGAGGGAAGACTGCAGAGGGGAGAGGCAGCAGGTCTGTGGTCAGGAGCACACCTGACAGCTGACTTCTTTCATCCTAACTCTGCCATTTGCTAGCACTGTCATCTTGAGAGGGTTACTTAAGGTTTCTGTGTTTCCCTTGTCAGATGGAAATGGCAGATCTACTCCACACAGTTGCTAGAGAATTAAATTAGTTCATTATTGTTTAGTGTGTAATCAGTGCCCAGTATCAAGTCAGCGCTCTGTAAGACTTTGCTGTTGTGCCTCTTCTTTTCTAAGGTAAAAGGAATCTAGTTTTGCTAATTTCAGGTTTGAGGTGGCCTTCCAGTATCTAGGTGGAATGGTTGAGTTAGAACTAGTCACAGATTTTGCAATCATTTGGGAATAATCTGGGAGCCAGGTAGTTCCCTAGGGAGGAAACACACTACTCAGGGAGGAAGAAGGCAGAAGAGGAGAAACAAGGGTGGAATAAGGGTAAGCCCAGAACAGTGAGGCAGCGTCATCATTGAAACAAAGGAGGAAGTATGCCAAAACAAGAATAGCCAGAAGGTCAAGGCTGTGCACACCTCAAGGGTTTAAAGACTGAACAGTACAAATCAGATTAGGTCACTAGCAACCTTTATGAAGTCCATCTTCCACTGAACCAAGCCTTGGTTGGATGCTTCCTTCTCCTCACAGGTGAACAAAGTCCAGCCCTGTCCTGTGCCCATGTCTTGTTGTGCTGTGTTGGAGCACAACTCACGTTGACCTTTGCATTCTTCTCTGAAGCCTATTTTGGGATGTGCGGTATGGGGTTTACCTTTTAATTCCAGGTCCTGGTTCAAGCATGGCACAGCCTCATCATGAGCTGGAAGTGGACTGCAGCTCCAGCTTCACACTCCGCCTCCAAGTGCAGGCTTACTGCTTCCCATGGTATGGAGCCTTACAGCCCCTAAGGGAGATGGGTTCATTCCCATTTGCCATTAAAAAGTTTAAGGCTCCAGAGGTTAGCTGCTTTCTAAATCAGCTGGCCAGGAAGGGTCAGAAGAGCATTACCACAAGATGATTTTCCCCTAAAGCCCTGGGCTTTCAATAGCTTTCCTCTGTTGCCCTCTGTGGGCACAGTGTGTGCCATGCACAAAGAATCAACTAAGAGCAAGCATGGGCTTTAGGAGTTTAAGAATATTTTGCTAAACACATGTGATTTAATATTAATAGCTACATGTAAATAGAGAGTTTAAGAATATTTTGCTAAACACATGTGATTTAATATTAATAGCTACATGTAAATAGAGAGTTTAAGAATATTTTGCTAAACACATGTGATTTAATATTAATAGCTACATGTAAATAGAAGATAGTCTCTCTTTTCATCAGAATGTATCTAATCAGATTTGCCTAATGATTAGAAGTGGTAAGGTCTTAGTGTGTGTGAAAGTTGAAACTTTCTTTGGGGTTCATGCTTGCATTAGGGAATCATCAGAGTTGGTGAATGATTCAAGTCAACAGCTTCAGCAAATCTCATTTATCACTTCCTAAGCACTATGATCCCTTGCAGAAGCTGATTAGGATGAGGTAGATGCTTTCTTCTGATTAGCCAGTAGCTTTTTGTTGTTTAGTGACAGGATCGTTGGCCCAGGCTGGCCTGGAATGAGATCAAGTCTGTCTTTACATAGTGCTATTTCCTTAGAAACAATGGAGTTTAGATAAATATGGAATGCAGCGTCCATTTTGTTGTATTTATTTACATGCTCAGGAGCACACCTTACCAGGGTGCTGTGAATTGTGCACAGGCCATTGGCCTACATGATGAGAATGGTAGAAAACTGAGGCATAGAATCCCTATGTCATAGGACTCCCGTGTCTGGGCAGCACGCATGGCATGTGGGTGATAGGTAAGAGAAGCCTGTGCCAGGGCTGTCATTGCTCAGCCTCAGGATGAGATGAGAATTGCTATCTCTGGGTCTCTTCCCGTGGCCTCCAATGATGCTAGATGCATCTCATTTTCTACTAAGCACAGCAGAAACACTTCATTTCAAGGTTGGCTCAGTATAGAACTTTAAAACTTTTCACATTCTTTGGCCTGAATATGAAAGTCAGGTAATTGGAATCCAGAAGTCTCCATGAGCGCTATCAGTAGCACTGTATGATAGCCTGACTTGCTTTGAGTCCACTTATTATTGTTCCATTGACTGTGTCAGGCACGAGGCCTACAAAAGCAGGCACTTGCTCATAGTAGGCACTAATTTGTTAGATTTTGAATAAGCAAGCCAAATTTAAGAACCATATAGCCAATGTTTTTTCTTCAGAGTATCTTATGCAAGGTTGAATTTATACAAAATTGGGGGGGAAAACTTTATTTTAAGGTTTAGTAATTAGTGTGAATGAATTGAGTTTCTGATTTGTCAGGATTAAAGCATCAAAACATGAACATAAAGCTTACTTAAAGCAGTGCACATACTGATGCTTATGTGTGAATCATTATGTGTCTTTATACAAGTATGAGAACACTATGATTTGTGTAACCCAGACTCAAAAGCATCACCTGTGTATAGGTCACTTACCTGAACACAGATGCACTTAAGCTCTGTGTCCTGCTCATTAGGCCACACTGTGATTTTATTTGTCAGTGACAAATGTCATAGCCATAAAATGAGGTACATAAGAGATTTTAAGCTAAAAGTGGCAATTGAGATGCATCCAAAAATACTTTACATTTGTTTCACAGCCAGCAGCTGAGAAATTTTGTGCTCACTTTTGGAATGGAACTCTCTGTTGGCCGCCTCAGGATCAGGTTACCCTCTTGGACACTGGAATCATTAGAACTATAGAACATTAAGAACATAGGACCAGGTGGTAGAGGCTTACTACTCAGGAAGCTGAGGTGGGAGGGTAACAGGTTTAAATTTGTTCTAGGCTACAGAATACATTCAGGTCAACCCTGGGCAGCTAGGTGAGATCTTGTCTCAAAACACAAAATGAAAGAGAGGTCTGGGGCGATAATTCAGTGGGAGAATGCTTGCCTAGCATCTGTAAGACCCATGTTTCACTTCCCAATATTAAAACAAAACAATAAAAAGCAAAAGCTTCAGTGATGGGATGTTTTCTGCATTAGGTAGTCCAGGGCCTCCTGGATTCAGGTTCCTGCCTTGTGAAAAGTGACATCTGAGCACATAAATTCACCTTTATTACTTGGAAAGTTAACAGGAGGGTGGCATTCTGAAACTGATTTGTATGGACTTGGAAAACCCAAAAATCTGCTACTCACCTGGTTACATTTATTTTGTAACCCACTAGTGATCATCAAAGATACAGGATTAGAGTTAAATTGGAATAAACTAAATTTAACTGCACTGTGAGTTAACTTTAAACTTATATGCTTCATGTGTCTGTGTGTATGTTTATAGATATTGAAATGGATTGTGTAGATTTTCAAAATGTTTTGAACTTTTTATTCTAAGTTTTTAATTTTTTTTTTTTAGTGTATGAGTTTATTGCCTGATTGTTTAAGTGCACTCATGTAGTGCAGTGACTGCAGAGGTCAGAAAAATGTGCTGAATTCCCCTGGAACTGGAGTTACAGATAGTTGTTAGCTGCCACATGGGTATTGGGAATCAAACCTGGGTGCTCTGCAAGAGCAGCCAGTGCTCTTAACTGCTGAGCCATCTCTCCAGCACCTATTCTAGCAGTTTTTTACCATGTATAAAAGTAGAATGATGGGACTGGAAAGATGGCTGTCAGTAAAGTGCTTGCTATGCAAGCATGAAACCCTGAGCTCAGATTCTCAGCTCCTGTGTAAAAAGTCAGGTGTGGCAATGCATGCTGATAATCCTAGCACTGGGGAAGAAAAGGCAGGAGAATCCCTGGGGGTTTCTGGCCAGCCCGTCTAGCTGAATTGGTGAGCCAGGTTCAATAGGAGACCCTGTTCACAAAATAAGTTAACAACTGAGAAAGACACACAGGACATTGACCTCTGACCTCCACACACTCATACACTCATGCATCTGCAAAAACACAGGCACCCCCCAAAGTAGAGAGAATAATTCAGTGTTCTCCTGCATGCCTTTATCTAACTTCAGAAATCATCAAAATTTGCTAGTTTTTGAAAGGTAGCACAAAAGTAGTTCCTCCTTATTCTTGCAGTATTTCCTGAACTGAACAGTGTGCTAGCATCATTCCCCCATAAACTACCTTAGTTTTCAGAAATATCAAAGGAATTGTATAGTTGTATATAACTTTCATATACTCTAAGATAAGGAGTCAAACATAATAAAAAGCCTTAAATACTCAAATATTTGGATCCTCTGCTTCTTCAAAGGTAGAAGGAACCGCATATTTAAGTTCTTTTCTTTGGAAAACTCAACAACTGGGACTATGGGACCAACCTCGAGGTCAGAATCTGTTAGACGGTGGGGCACCTTTCTATACAACTTACAGGACAGCAGATGGGGAGTTCATGGCTGTTGGAGCAATAGAACCTAAGTTCTACCAGCTGCTGATCAAAGGTAAGACCGCCTGCAGTTTCCTGTTTCCTTTTTCCTGTGATGTTCATTAACCTCTATTTTGAGACCTGATGAATTTCATTATGTCTTTTATTATGCATTCAACTTTGTAATTAACTTAACTTTGGACATCAGTATATTGTAGGGCATTTCCCCTGTCTTTTAAATTAACAGATACTCTGTAAAATAACTCAGGGTTTAAGAAACATTAACAGTCCATTTCATGGGATGGTCAGTGCTTTGATTACACTTGACACCAGTGGTGGTGGATATTTATTCTGCCTTGTGTGCCCAGATTTTCTCTACTCTTCCCTAGAAGTGGTCTACTGGCCTTTGTTCCTCGATGGACATCTCTTATGGTACTAAGGTGTTGGATGAACACAGAGCCTTTGTCAAGTGATATTTGAGTGAAGTTACTGTCACATGGTACCTCTGAAATTTACCTTTCTTGCAAATTCTTGTTTTCATAGTGTGCTGCCACAAGTTAGCAGAAAATTTTGGGTTTCTTCCTTTATAAAATAATTGGAGTTATTTTGTTCCTGTGAAATATTTCTATTTAAAGTTCACTCTACAGTTAACTTCATGTCTACGAAGTTTTAGAATATACTCTGAGATAAACCTGGCCATGATGTGTGTCTGTAAGCCTGGTAGAGGAGGATCATGATTTCAAGGCATAGAGAACTCCAGGCTCTGGGGTATGTGAGTGCAAGTGGAGGCCAGTGGTTAAAGTCAGGCTTTTTCATTTGCTTCCCACCTAAGTTTTTGAGACAGCGTCTCTCACTAAATTTGGTAGCTGGTAGAACTGGGGTTCGAATTGCTCTGTCAGCTGTGAACCTCCCATCTCCTGTAAGTGGTGTAGAAAGGTGTTCACCCTCCAACAGTTTGGGCAGTACAGTTACTTTCCTACTTCAAGCTTAGAATTTCATTGTTGATTGCCTTTCAAAGCAGTATACTATTCAAAATCATTTGTGTATACGTGTCATGATTGTTTTAACAAATACTCCAAGGCATTTTACCATCAAATGTATTAACTTCACTAACTCAAATATAGTTGAAAAATTGTATAACAGGATGGTTTGCATAGATCATATATGATGCCTTTATGCCCACAAATTAAAATATATAGAGACATACTTCAAAATTCTGGACTGAACAATGTTAAATGAGGGTCAGTTTTGGGACCAATATATCTTGGAAGAGCCCTGGAAGACAGCAAGGATACAGCACAGTGGAGTTGATAGCATGTAACAATCATGTGTATGTATGCATGACGTGTAGAAAACATAACTGTCTGGTCAGCTTTTTATTGTCACCATTCCGATTTCAAATGAAAGTATTTTCCTTGAAACACTTTGCAGTCTCAGGTCTAAGCAATGGCTTCGGCTGCTCTTGAGTTCTAGTAACATAATTCTAAGCTTTATCAGTATATTTTTATTCTTATCCTCTAGTAGGCATTGCATGATAGTGCAAGTAACTCCCAGTTTTTCAATCCTACCCCAGCATTTTCTTGTGAAGCTCAGACTTAGGCCTTTACCACATCTTGAATTACTTTCTCTGTACAACAAGAGCTAGGGTTTAACTTCATTCTTTGGCAGAGGGATTTCCAGATTTCCTGTACTGTTAACTGAAAAGACAGTTCTTTCTTCATTGATTGATATAGACATCCTGTGTGAAATCAATTAATTATAAATGTGAATGTTTATTTTTGGGATTTTCTTTTTTCTTTTCCCTTCTGTCAATACTGGCATTACACCTGGGGCCTCCCACAGGCTGGGTGAGAGCTCTACCACTGAGCTCTACCTGGTTTTTGACTTTTGATTCTGTTCCATTTGTCTTTATGCCAACATATCTTAATTATTGTAGCAAGTTTGAAATTTAGAAATATATGTTCTTCTCCAATATTGTTCTGGAAATTCTGGGATTTTCTTGAATTTATATGTAAACTTTGGGAACAGTTTGCCAATTTCTGCAAAAAAGGCAACTGATTTAAAAAAAAAAATCTGTGTCTATGGTGTGTGTGCATGTGTGTGCGTGCATTTGCATTCATAGGAGCATGGGTGTGTGCTTGCCACAGCACACATGGAGAATTCAGAAGACAGCTTTGTCTGATCCCAGGTCTGTCTTTTATTGTTCGCTGCTTCATGTGCCAGGCTAGCTGGCCCATGGGGTTCTGGAGCGTCTCTTGTCCCTGCCTCTCAGCCCACTGTAGGAGTACTGGGATTACAGATACATGTCACCACTCCCAACTTTACTTGGGTTCTGGGATTTGAACTCAAGTCCTCATGCTTGTGTGACAAGTACTTTACCCACTGAGCCATCTCCCCAAACCACACAGAGTTGAGAGTCTGACAGGAGTTTTATTGAATCTGAATATTGACCTGGGGAACATTGCCATCTTAACAGTATTAAGTTTTCTAGTCCGTTAACATGGGCTGCTTGCTTTCATTTATTCAGATCTTCTGTAACCTCACTGATGATTTGACATTTACAGTATGCAAGCTCTGTACTACTTTGGATAAATTTATTCTGAAGAATATAGTTTGATGTTGCTGTTGATGACAAATATGTTTTTAGAGTGTTCATTGCTAGTATATAGAAATGAAAGTACTTTTATCTTCTGACCACAGCCCTACTGAGCTCCTTTCTGGTTTTAGATGTAGACCTTTGAGTTTATCTTATTTAAGTTCTTTTCTTTGGATGAAGAGCTTATCACATGTGCAGATTAAGATTTTTCATTAAATTTCTGAACTTTTTAGACATTTCTTCAAAGACTACTTTCTGTCCTTTCTCTCCTGTCTTTCTGAGACTCCCTTAATGCACATGTTGGTATATATTATGGCATCTTACAAGTCTGGGAAGCTCTTAATTGTTCTTTATGCATGTTTCATTCTGTTCCTTAAGTTAGGTAATTGAGTTTCCTTGGCATGTGTGGCCATTGAAATCGTCCCAGTTAGCTTAGTGCTTACCTAATAATTGGACAAGGATACCCTTTTATGCCTTGATCCAATACGCTTTACATCCTTTTCTGAGATGTTCTGTGCTTTCTCACTTGTACAAAATCTCAAGGTTGAGTGATTTAAGCCTTCTTTGATGTCTTTAGGGCACACGTGCATGCACACGTGCACACACACACACACACACACACACACACACCATATATTCTTCTAAACTCTCAGGATTATGTTGGTGCTTTCTAGTGTTCCCTGTAGACATCTCATTCCAGTTTTTCCCTTAAACACTCTTAGTCTATGTACTCTCAAATGTTCATATTATGAAATCCTGCATGAGAGAGGAAAGGTGAGATTTGTACAAGCCCCGGTCAGTGGTCCTTGTGTACAGGTGCTACTTCATGTGGGATGATAAACCCATGAGGCTGAAAACATCCCTCAGTGAACAACATGGCTTAATGGACTCAGAACATTTACATTAGACTACAAATGGAAAAAAACATCCTCTAACCCAAAAGTTTGTTTATAATAAGCTGTTGAACATTTCATGTAATATATTGAATACAGATAATGAAAAACAATAGTTGCATAGATAAATGTTCACATCAGTGTAAGGTCTAAAACTATCAGTCTAGATTTTGGCTACCTTCCAGGACCTTTGTTCCTAGTACAAAGCCCTTTCAAGCTCTTATTTTACCGAGATAAAAAGAAAAAGAAATAAACATTACTTATAAAGCTGCAATACTGAACTTGAGGCTTCATTCTTGACAACTGTGATAAATGTCACATTAAATGTTTAAACTTTACTTTTATAGGTTTGGGTGTATTATATGAAGTATCAGGTTATTTTAATTCAACAAGACAGATAATACCATCCAGAGGACATTCCTTTTGAAAACCTACTCAGGGAAGAAATCAGTTCCTGGAAATTAGGCCATTAAAAACAATCTCCTCTTGCTGACGTGTCAGTAACTGTCTTGTGGCAGGGACAGGCTTGTTTGGAACACTTTCATCACTTCCACCCCTGTCCTCTCTAGCTCCAATATTCAAATTGATTATTTTCTCTGGACTCGTTTGAGAAACCCATAGAATACCCGATTAAGGAGAGCATGGTGGTCTCTTCATTGATTATAGCCACTTTTCTGAAAGCAAAATTATTCAAGAAATTGATTTTCTCCTTCAGGACTTGGACTCAATTCTGATGAACTCCCCAGCCAGATAAGCACAGCAGATTGGCCAGAAATGAAGAAGAAATTTGCAGACGTGTTTGCAAAGAAGACCAAGGCCGAGTGGTGCCAGATCTTTGATGGCACAGATGCATGTGTGACTCCAGTGCTAACCCTTGAGGAGGCCTTCCACCACAGTCACAACAGGGAACGGGGCTCCTTCATCACTGACAAGGACCAATATTCAAGTCCCCGCCCTGCACCTCAGCTATCCAGAACCCCAGCTATCCCTTCAGTTGAAAGGGATCCTTCTATAGGAGAACACACTGAAGAGATACTTAAAGAATTTGGGTTCAGCCAAGAAGAGATTCATCAGCTGTACTTAGATAGGATCATTGGAAGTAATAAGCTGAAAGCTGTCCTCTAATTTTCAGGCTCACAGCTCAAGTGAATTTGAATGCTGAATTTGTGCTGGGGAATGATGCCCAAAATTATATGTATGAAAATGCAGAATAGTAATGAAGCAATCCAACTATTCCAATCAAGGCACAACTAAAAACTGATTATGTAGTAATACTTGAGTCTGAAAATGATTTATCAGAAAGTCTGAGAAATTTTTTGTGTACTTTATATAAATTTGTGGCAGTTTTTCTGCCTATCATTTCACCTGATAAAATATATTTATTGCTATTAAAATGCTTATATAAATATTGCTGTAATGTATTTTGAATGAATTAATATAATTTTATTAAAGCCCTTTTCCATCCTGGAAGTGTACCGTGTTTTTAAGTCATAAAATGTTTCAAGAAATCCCTTTACATACCATTTAAATAGCATTTTCTGATGCATTGAAATATTTTGGACACTATTGTTGATAAAAAAGAGTGTCCTTATAAAAGTCTGAACCTTTTAATTTGGCAGAGAAACCATTAGGTCAGTGTCTTTGGATTTGGGTGTTAGCAAATGGTCTTGAAGTTTCCTTCAGAAAACTCTGCTTCCAGGTCATTCTACTGGATGCTCACTGTATGGCCTATTCTGATCTTCTGGTAACACCCTCTAATCTCAGGAAATTGTCCTACAACCAAC
Source organism: Nannospalax galili (assembly GCF_000622305.1). NCBI lineage: Eukaryota > Metazoa > Chordata > Mammalia > Rodentia > Spalacidae > Nannospalax > Nannospalax galili. The sequence goes on from NW_008329320.1 coordinate 1,380,352, forward strand.
TAAAGTCTGCTAGGTTCTTTTTCCTCTGGCCTCCTGTTTCTGCTCAGGCTTATCTTCTTAAAGATCACAATGAAAAGCAACTTTTAGAGAGCATTTCAAAGGAGTCAGGAGGCCATTAAAGGACCAGGGTTAATGCATGAACTAGGGAGGCTGCTGCTTGAGAATGTGAACTCTTGCACTGGGCAGTGAAAACTGAGCCTTTGACCCAGGGCCAAGGCTGACAAAGCCATTATCTTCTGAGACTGTAATAGAGATTGCCGCAGATGACAAGCTCACACTTTGTTTCTAGAGAGCATCCCAGCTATCAGTCATGGAGCCCACCGATGTGCAGCTCAGTGTTAGGATAGCTTCTCGGCACTGGCTGTCCTCACTTCTGTGGAATTTCCTTTGTTATCAGAGTCCTTCCCATTAAGACCTGCCACAATTTTTGCTTCTTGAGAGCAGACACTCAGAGTTGTCTGAATCTCTTTTCCCATATTGCTGTTCTCAGACTCCAAATAAAGCCCTTTTACCAGTGCATTTTCTGAGGTTTAATTGGTGGACACCTCAATTCATTAAGACCTCTGTCTTAATCACTGCATAGAGTCTCTGCCTTACCCTTGTCGAAGGTGCAGACACCTCACCACCATTGCATTTTATTATTTTTCTTCACATTACATGTCATTAACATGCTTCACCCCATGCACACACAAGAAGGGGAGCTTTATGAAGGACTTTGCACATGGGATTCATTGCTAAACTTTTAAAAAAATTATTTTATGTGTATGTGTGTATTGCCTCCATGTGGGTAAGTGCACCTGTGTCATGCAATTGCCCTTGGAGAACAGAAGAGGCTGTCAGATCCCCTGGAACTGGAGTTATGGACAGTTGCTAGTTGCTATGTGGGTGCTAGAATTTGAACCCAGCTCCTCTGCAAGAGTAGTCAGTGCTCTTAACTGCTGCGCCATCTCTCCAGCCCCTCATTACTAAACTTCTAGCTCCTGGAATAGTGGCCAAACTCAGTGAGAACTTAAAGTCATTGAACAGCATGGTGAAATGCTCTCGTTCTGCCTTTGCCCATGTATCCATCCCCTCTGACCATTCCCATGGCAATTTTGTTCCAGTCCCTCGATGACTGCTCATTTTCCCTTCTTGTCTTCGCTGCTAGTAGCACTGTTTTATTTTTTGTTGTGACTCTTATTGGTAATCTTTTTGATGCTTGTCATATGCCCACAGGCTTCAGTTGTCAACCTGGCACACCTAGGAAGATGGAACCTCAATTGGAGAATTCCCTCTGTTGGGTTGGCCTGTGGGCATATCTAAGTGGTGTGGAAGAGCCCAGCCAACAGTGGGTGGTTCCATCCCTGGGCAGGGGGTTCCAGTTGTGTTAGAAAGCCGGCTGCACACAGCAGAGCATGCCAGTACAGTGTTCCTCCATGGTCATTGCTTCATTTCCTACCTCCAGGTTCCTGCGACTTCTTGTCCTGACTTCCCCCAAGGAGAGATTGTGACCTGGGAGTTGACAGCTGGAATAAACCCTTTCCTCCCAAACTGGTTTGCTCAGTGTTTCATCACAGCAACAAAAAACCAAGCTGGAGCAATGCCAAACTGTTCTTTCTAGTCCTCTGTGGTGGTCTTTTCCTCTACAGACTAAACACAAGCTCACAAACATCAGACTTGTACAGGAAAACTTTTACCTGCACCACCAGTCCCATCACTACTGTCCCCCAGCACTTTGTACTGGAGTGCCTGAAATTTCTCCCTGTGGTGGTCTCATTTGCTTTTATTCCTTCCCATGCATGCACTGCATTGTTTTCCAGGACTAACAGTAGCGCTTTTGCTCCAGCTGGTTGATTAACAGACTCAGATTTGGCTCAAGCTCAGTCTTCTTTCTTGAACCTCCAGCCCTTCTCAACCCTAGGATGGTTTTGTGAGTGAGTATGAACTGTGGACCCAGAAGGCCTTGTGTTCAAATCTCACTCTACCATATGAGGTTTAACTCAATTCTTAGGAAGTGTGTGGCATGTTAGGAGAGCTCAGTAATTGCTAATTCCTTCTGCTAGGATCCTTTCTATGTTCACACTGTACTTTTTTTTTTTTGTATTACTTTTTACTATGGTTTACAATTTCTTCACTAGGTCATAGACTTCTGGAGTAATGGCTCTAGTATTTTCATCTGGTTTAAAAAAAACCTCATCTGTTCTTTTAAAATTGTACCCATGTGTGAAATTATCAAAGAATTAATAAAAATACTACATTAAAAAAATCTCATTTGTAAAGTATGTCAAAACAGTTTCCTGGGCCCCACTCACAGAAATTTGTCTACCATAGTTCTAGGGTGAGATCTACAAATTTGTGTTTTTACAAAGCATTTGGTTTATTATAATGCTTCCAATTCAAAGACTGAAACTTGATCGGTGTCTGTGTTAGCCAGTTTTGTCATTGTGACAAGTGATTCAAGGGAGTACTTATTTTGGCTAAGCTTCAGAAATTCCATCCACCATGACAAGCAGGGCATGACAGAGTCATTCACACCATGACATACAGGAAGCAGATGGGAACAACAAAAGGGAGGGTCCCTGAAGGATACACACCAGTGACCCAACATCTCCATTCCAACCAAGCACCATTTCCTACAGCTCCACCGCTTCCCAGGAGGCTATTCAAATTATAAATCCATCAATGGATTAAGCCATTATGAATTAGAGCCCTCCTGATCTAATTCAGAGATACATGCTTTCCTATCTCTCCTAGGTGCTTTTTTTTTTTTCAAGTTTATGAAAAACATTTTTTCACTGTTATATTCTTTTTTAAAATTATTTATTTAATAATCACATACTTAGAAGAAGCATTTCATTACAACAGCATTGATATATTCAATAACAATTTCCAGAGCTAAGATGCTTCTCTTTCAAAATTGGCTGTAAATTTTTAGGTTTACAAAGTTGAATTATTACATTTATACAATATTGTGCTCAACCCAGTCCAGTTGGCAATCAGGATTACTCATCACAATTTGCATTGTTCTAGCAGATATGAACCAAGTCTTTTTATTTTTATTTTTTTTACCATGGCCACTATTATGTTCTCTAAAAAATCTCTCTTCAGTGGATTGGTTAGGGAAAAGATAAATGCAAACAAGTCAAAATCTTTGAGTAACCAGATGAGCTAACTTAGATATTGATTTCTGTGATTGACTACATAAAAAAAATAGAAAATTTTTTTTGCAGGTTGTGAATTTAAATAATAAATGTATTATAAATAAGGTCTAGGACTGTGTGCAGAAAATGCCATGCTTCTTTTTACAAAAGCTATCTGTTGAAAAATTATAGATTTAGATGTAGGAACAAAGCCAGAAAGGAGAAAGTGGGGAACTTTGAGAAGGACGGAAAAGAAGCAGGCAACTGAAGACAGCAAAGTCTAATGAAAGAGGAATTATATTCTTGACTACATAGTTCAATATATATTTATTGTACCAGGAAGAAGGTAAACAGGTTTCATCATTTTTCAGATGACAAAAACAAAGACTCAATTAGTTCACTTCTTAATGTCTCAGGAATCTTTGTGGTGCCCATTGACCAAAAGAAATATCTAACCATTCAACTTCTAAGTAATTAGGTCCATCCAAGAAACTTAAATATAATATTCTAACAACCTCCTAGTTTGAAAAACATAATCTGCATAAACTGAAAGAAAACATATTTTAGTTTTTCTTTATGGTTAATCAGTTATTAATGAGATGCATGTGCCTGAGGACACTACATGGCTTCTCATGCCTTGGAATCAGATTAAACACTGTGTCCTTCATCTCTGTTCCATGTTAATGTTCCTGTAGAGCTTGCTGCTTATCACACTGACTGTGGAAAACCTAGCTTCATAAAAACCAAATTCACTGAAGAGATTATAGTACAGTCTTAGGTTGACAGTGTGAAACACACAGTAGTTCCCATACTGTCCAACTAAATTCACTGTTTACTTGATCTAAAATTTTAAAGATGCTGAGATATACCAATGAGTTCTATATGATCCCTGGGTGCCTTGGCACACAGTTTGAGATCAAATTTGCATTTGCCTAGGGAAATGCAAATAAGGAGAAGCATAACAAGAATTTAAACTTTAAGATTCTGACTAAAGTCTTGGTCGCATACCAACTTTAAAGGCCTTTCTTCCAAGACATTTTCCTTGCCAAGAATTTTTATTTGAACTCAGAGTCCAGTAAGGAAAATATGACCTACTTGAATTCTTTAAAATAGAGAAAATTTAATACAGAGAATTATGTTAGTGATAAGGAGAAGAGCTAGTGAGGCAATCCAGAGATGAACAGGATCAAGGGGTCAGGACTACTGCAGAAGGATGGGCACCAGGTGTTAACAGGCAAGGCTGTCTGGTAGAAGGCAGATCCACAGGGGAGATGCAGCCACCACCAAAAGCATCTCAGGATGAAGAAAACTAGGAAGTACCCCATTTCTCTTCTACCCCTGGATTTTTACCAATGCCTCTCGTTAGTCAGTTCTACTCAGAAGCCAGAGAGCAAGGGAGCTTGGGAAGTGTTATCTAGTAAGATCTCAGTGAACAAGGCAGTAACTGGCATTACAAAATGGTGTGCTATGTACTTCTTCTTTCAACTTGCACTTATTAGCAAATATTTACTGGGGACCTAAGGGGTGCCAGGTAGCACATTAGATGCTGGGAAAAGAAAAGAATTAACAAAGACTATAGAATAAGCACAGGACTATCTTATTCCAAAATTCACTAAGGACAATGAGAGAAAAAAATTCAGAATGTTATGTGACAGCTAATGATTTAGAGGAAGGATGAGATCCTCTACCATTTTAAGTCTTTAAGTCTAGTTATTTGACTTCTAGGCTGTATATGTAGAAAACTTGTATTCAGGAAAAGAAAATAGCCTATCTATAAAAGTTAGTTTATAGAAAAGGATTGAACTACAGGAGTGATCATGTGTAACATTGTGTGTGTGTGTGTGTATGTGTGTGTGTGTGTGTGTGTGTGTG
>NW_008329320.1:1385393-1416859 GCF_000622305.1 Nannospalax galili
AGAGAGAAACTGAGAAACTGAGAAACTCTTGAGAAGGAAGATCCCTTCAGAAAAGCACTTGAGCATTCTAGGGAGCCAGAGGGCTCCCAGCAGCTAATCTCTCTCACGCTTTCCAAGTGCCAACACCCCTTTGCTTCTCATCATAACTTGTGATCTTAGAGGCATGAAAGAATTTCAGCCCCTCCCCCAGCCTGACCATCTCTGCTCAGCCAGGCTCCATGTCAAATCCGCTTTGGAGTGCAAGCCAGAGGACTGTGCAGGAAGGTTATTTCCCCGGTGGTCATGGGTGGTAACGATGGTCAGTCTGGCACCCATACCTATCAGTCCCTGACTGAGGATTACCCCTTTGGCACCATGGACCCACCCAAAAGATCCACCGGGAGGCTGGTCATGCACAGCATGGCCATGTTTGGCCGAGAGTTTTGCTATGCAGTGGAGGCAGCTTATGTGACTCCAGTTCTGTTGAGTGTGGGCCTGCCCAAAAGTCTGTACAGCATGGTGTGGCTCCTCAGCCCCATCCTGGGATTCCTGCTGCAACCTGTGGTAGGATCATTCAGTGACCACTGCCAGGCCAGATGGGGCCGCCGAAGGCCCTACATCTTGGCACTGAGCATCATGATGCTATTGGGCATGACCCTGTACCTCAATGGAGATGCTGTTGTATCCGGTAAGTGGATTGCACAGGTCCAATTGTGTAACTTTTCGGGGGGGGGAATGTCTTTAATGCCTATTAGAAGCTGGCTAGAACTAATCCCGTCTCCTAGGATGCACTGACCTTCCACCTTTGAAAGATCCCACATCTTGGCTGAGGAGCCTTTGTGTCCAGAAACATCAGTGTGTTGTCTTTTATTGTTATGAGGATTTAAAAAAATACTTTTTAATTGACTTATTTTTATTTTGTGTGTATGAGTGTATTGCCTGCATGTATGTGAGTGCACTCATGTTGTATGGTGCTGGAGGAGGACAGAAGAGGACGTTGGATCCCCTGGAACTGGAGTTACAGATGGTTGCTAGCTGGCATATGGGTGCTGGGATTGGAACCCTGGTCCTCTACAAGAGCATCCAGTGCTCTTAACTGCTGAACCATCTCTCTAGTCCCTGTTATGAGGATTTTAAAGAGGATTAAATGATTACATTTTTATCTATTTTGCCAAACTAAGTATTTTTACATATTTTTCAGTTGAGGTATATATATATTTTTGAGTTTATTGTGCCTTATAGAATCCTTTGTCAAACTGTAGAGCTACTAGCATTTGTAACAAACCACATTTTGTGTACAAAGTAAGAATTAATTCTGCATGTGGAGGTTTTAATGGGTACAGAGCATGAGGCTGTCAGCTCAAGGGGACATTTTGCATTGCAAATTCTGGGCACTTGAAATTAAATTTGAAATTAAAGCACTTTTCTAGCTACATTTCAGCTACTAGTTAATTAGCACTTGGTAACAGTACATTGAAAAGAGAAAGGATCATTCAACTTATAAACGGGCACATATTTTTAGACCATTAACTCTTGGGCCAGCAGAATGAGTGATTATGAAGCAGGATAAGCAGGACCATTCATATATATTTAAGAATATATTTATGAATGCATAAATGTGGGTTATTTCTGGAATAGTTACCTCTAAGTACTAGAGGTAAGAAAGAAAACTTTTCACTTTTATATTGTAATGTTTTAATGTGTGCATATACTACATGCTATTCTTAGGTTAACATGGTAAACTATAAGCAAAGGAAACAACCGTGTATTTTCTCTGGCAGATGGGGGTGAATGAATATTACTTAAGTGTTAAAAGTGCTGAAGGGGGGGACTGGCAAGATGGCTCAGTGGTTAAGAGCACTGACTATTCTTGCAGAAGACCTGGGTTCAAATCCCAGCATCCACATGACAGCTAACAACTGTCTGGATCCTATGTCCTCTTCTGTCCTCTGCAGGCATTGTATGACATGAGTATACTTACACACATGACAATACATTCATGCACATAAAATAAAAATAAATAACTCAAAAAAATTTGCTGGGATTAAAGGTGTGCACCAACCACACCCAGCCTTCAAATCAGAATCTTGGGAAATGGGGCCTAAAAACTGTTTTGACAAAGTGTTTAAAGGATAGTAAGGCATTCTAGAGTTTGAAAAGCACTGCATTTGGGTACTGCTGTGCACCTGAGGGTCTGCAGGTGTATGAGAGGATATATATTAGTTCTCTCTAAATTAAAAAAAAAATGGAATACAGGGAAGAAAACACTTCAAATCCCGGCTCATGAGCTGGGTTTGAAGTGTTTTCTTCCCCGTATTCCATATACTTTTTTCAATTCAGAAAGATCTAATATATATCCCAGAATATTCTGATAAAGTAAATAATTCAGTGCTTTTTAGAATATTCACAAGGTTAAGCAAAGATCACTACTCTCTAGAATGTTTTCATTGCCCCCAAAAGAAACCCATTACCCTCTGGCAGTCACTCTGTTTTCTCCTAGGCACCAGCTCCTAGGCAGTCACTAATTCACTTTCTTTTTTAAAAAATATTTTATTATTTTTATGTATATGAGTGTTATGCCTGCATGTAGGTAAGTACACCCGAGTTGTGCAATGCCTGCGAAGGTCAGAAGAGGCTGTCGGATCCCCTGGGACTGGAGTTATGGACAGTTGTTAGCTACCATGTGGGTGCTGGGATTCGAACCCAGGTCTCCTGCAAGACACTCAGTGTTCTTAACTGCTGAGCCATCTCTCTGGCCCCCCAATTCACTTCCTGTTTATAGATTTTTGTTTGTCCTAGACATTCAGTTGCATAATTTTTTAAACCTGAAAAATAATAGTCATTTTATATGAAAAAATTAAAAAAATATGAAGCCAAAAGGGGACGACTTGATGACAGCAGTTTAGATAAAATAAAAGTATATGAGTCATTGTCAGCAGGATTTAGATCAATGCTCGTTTCTTTCAGCTTTGGTTGCTAACCCACAGAGGAAGCTGGTTTGGACCATAAGCATCACCATGATAGGTGTAGTTCTCTTTGACTTTGCTGCTGACTTCATTGATGGACCCATCAAGGCCTACTTATTTGATGTCTGCTCCCATCAGGACAAGGAAAAGGGCCTTCACTACCATGCCCTCTTCACAGGTAGGGAAGTTCCAGAAAGCCTCTTCTTCAGCTCTAGATCAGGGAGATACTTCCATGGAAGGTATTCAGTATCTCTGAGTTGGAAACTTTTGAATGAATGGATCAATTGACAGGATGCTGCAGTCACACGGGGCTCTGTCTGGTCTCAATTCATTTCTCTAAACAAAGTCAGCTTGTGACCTGGGCTACAGAGATTTTGAAAAGGAAGTTAATACAAGCAATTTCTTTAGAACTCTTTGTGGAGACATACAAAACTGAAATGAAAAGAAGCTGTGTTCTCTATGCTTTCTCTTTAAAGCAATGAGTCCCGGACCGTCATCCTGTAGCATCAGCCCTGCTAAGGAGCTTGTGCCAAGGTTTCTGGGTGCCTCCAGTTCTGTTGATTCAATACATCTGAAATGAGGCCCAGAAATTTGTATTTTACTTGATAAGGACCCTGGATAATGTTGTGGCTGGTGTCTTAGCAACTACATTTAAAAACAAAAATACTAAACCAAGAAAATAAAACTATAGCATCTTCAAGATTTAAACCTCCTTGTTTAAAAATGTCCATGTTGGGTTGACAATGTGGGATCTTGCAGTTCCTTAGGGGCCATTGTCAGCCTCTCCTGGTTACCATTTATGTAGAGCAATACAATATAGCACACCTGCCAGCACTTTACTAGGCTTGGAGTTAACACACTAAGTGCAGGCAGGATCCTGGGCCAGGGGGAGTTTTTATATCTAGCAGTAGGACTCTATCAGGCCACTTTATTGTATTGTCTACATGTATCTTGTCTCCTTCCTTGGCCACAGAGGGCCATGCTTCCACAGCCAAGAGTAGTTCCTGTTCATGGAAGTCATTGGGTCTGGCTCTGTCATTTAAGTGTGAAATCACTGAAGAATGAGAATGACTCTGTACAACAAGCTGCTCCTATCACTTTTAGGAAACACAGAAGGGCAGAGGTCCAGGCCCATCTATTGGTGATCCCTGACCTCCATGTCTCTAGAGATGTAAAGGCTCCTAGAACATAGCCAGGTTTGAGATTCTTCCCTGCCTCCCCTTCACTCTGCTGCTCAGTAACCATTTCTTTCATTCCCTGGAATTTTTAAAATTCAGTTTCCTCCTCACCTGTGTTTCTACCTGTGTCTGCTCCACCCTGGAGCATGCCTTGCCCATGCCTGCCTTAGGTTCTGGAATGAGCTCACCCTCTATCTGGGACACTTTGTCCCAGATGATCATGTAGTTCATGCCTCCATCCCACCCATCACATTTCTCACTGGTGAGGTCTTTCTAGGCTGCCATATCTGGTAGAGTAAGACCACTCTCCTCTCTCTCCCCTTGTTTTTAACTTGTTTGATCCCTCACACAGTATTTCTATCAGAATACCTGTTAATTTATCCATCCACTCACCCATCCATCCATCCATCTACCTATCAAACTGTTTACCATTCATCCATCCATCTTTCCACCCATCTGTCCATCCACCCATCTATTTACCCACTTACCTATCATCTAGCTACCTATCAGGCTGTTTACCATCCATCCATCCATCCATCCATCCATCCATCCATCCATCCATTTCTGTTGATCGTTCCCAGTCTAGAATGCCACCTACCTCTATGTATGCAGACTCCCTCTTTTGTTTCCTGCCTTTATTTTGTGGAACAGGGTCTGTTACACAGTAGATGTTCAATTGTTCGATACATACATACAAATAGTGACATACAAATAGTTATTGAATCTCTTATCTGTCAATAGCCCCATATTAGGTTTTTTCACTTATCTCAGATTTGGCATGAACAGGTGGTGTGATTACTAGTTTTTTAAGATGTGAAAGTTGAGCCTTAGAAGCAATATTATGCTAGAGCAAGCTCACACTAGCTTGTGAAAACCAATTGATACATCTTTGGGAGCTCAATGATCTGGTTGACATCGCGTCGGTGCTTTGAAATTGGCCACAACAGGAGAACTGAAACTGTAGAAATTGGGAAAGCTACAAAGCAGAGTATTTTCTCTTTTTCCTGGAGAGTCAGTGGTTAAATGATTATGTCAAGCCCCACTTGGGGACAGGAGAGAGGGATTTAACTGATTACCTTGCTTATGCTCTATAGCTAGAAGTTCCCAGAATAGAGGCTTTCAAACTTCATTCTCCTATTGGAATCTCCAAATTCCTTATGTTTTATCATGATTTGCTGAAGTTAATTACAACAAGGTCATTGGAGAATTTTTGGTTTTTGAATCTGATGTGTGGAAAGTTTGTTACTCTAAACAATGCCAGGTAAGGTGGCTACCATTTCCCAGCTTACAAATGAATTCTGCTTTGCTTCCTCTATATTAGAATACAGACCTTTATATTGTGGAAACTTCTAAGGTCTGTACCGACTGTACTTCTGAGAGTTTCTGACAATGTGTCCACTTTGACATTTTCTTCTGACATGGCTTGTGATGTTGCATCAGTAAACACATGTACTTTTGATATTGCTTTGCCTCAGACCCTTACTACATCCAAGTTTTTGAACTTATTCCTTAGCTGTTTTTTTAGTCTCTAATTTCTTCCCACTTCAGATGAACCAACTGACAGCTTCTAGATTCATATTCTTAAAAGCCAACTGTAAGCAGAACACTCAGTGTGTATTGGCCTGGACTGGTTCCCTATTTGCCTCTTGGATAAAGGACACATTCCTAGACAGGGCTCCCAGCTCCCACAGGCTATTTTCACCCAACACTCTAAGCTTTACTTGCCAGTAATCCCTCCACATTCTCTGTGCCCTGAATAATTCCCAGCGTGTTTCCAAGGCGAAGGTCAGTTCTGTTTTATTTACTGTGTCCCTGGCTCTTCCAGCACTAATGGTCACATTGTACATGTTCAAAATAAATACCAGTGCAACTCAAGAAGGAGCCTGTTCTTGCTTCTCCGGGTTCTGGGTCTTGGCTTGGTCAGAAAGTCCCCTTCCCCTTCTCTACCTGTGGAGATCAAAGCTGCTCTGAAATTCCCACCCACTTTGTAAGAAGGTCCTTCACTCTTTTCTAAATTGCAGTTATACTTAATTTCAAACTTGGTCTTGGACTCATCCTCAAAATAATCAAAGTAAAAAACCTTATTGAGTCGATTAACATAAAGGGGTCTGTAAGCTGAATTACGTCAGCAGGAAGAGACAGGCTGCAGTTTACCACAGCCACATCCTGAAATGTACCACCCCTGGGGGTTCTCTGATCAGCCTGGACTGCCATGCCACAAGACTTCTGACTGGCTGGCTTGAATGTTAGAAAGGTAATTTTCACAGTTGTGGAGGATAGAAATCCACGGTGAAGCCAGGTGTGGTGGCGCTCACCTTTAATCCCAGCACTTGGGAAGTGGAGGCAGGCGGATCTCTTATGAGTTCAAGGCCAGCCTTGTCTACATAGTGAGTTACAGGCCAGCTGGGGCTACAGGGCGACACTGTCTCAAAAAACAAAACAAAACAAAACAAAAAGAAATCCACGATGAAAATGTTGCTGCGGTTGGTTTCTGGAAAAACCCATCTTCTTGACTTGCAGAGAGCTACTTTCTTGATGGGACTTCGCATGACTTTGCCTTTGCGCATGTATATCTCCCATCTCCAGTGTTTCCTTATCTAAGAAAATCAGTTCTGTTAGATTAGGGCTCCTTTTGTTATTTAACTGTGAGGACCTCCTTAAAGACCATATAAACAAATACAGTCATGCCAGGATTTAGGATATCAACACATGAATTTGGGGCCAGGTGAATTGTAGTCCATTGAAGGGCCTCTTAACGGATTTTTTATTATTATATCCTCTTACTCTCATATCCCCTAACTCAGCTCCCCTCTTAGGGAAAGATGGCACGTGAATTGAACATACCCACTTCTCTCCTCTTCTTTATCCCCCTCTCATCCATTTCATTTTCCTTTTTGGCATACTGGAGATATTCTAGAATTTTTGAATAAACAAAAAAGCACAAGAGCCCTTTTTATGTTCATAAGAACAACTGAAGATCAGGAGCACTGGGTCCCATGCTGGTGGTTCACGGGTCCTTATGTGTAATATTCTCTAGGGTCTCCTAAAATTTCTGCAGCCCCTGGTTTTGGTGGGAAGGGAAGGTGGTGAACAGGGGGAAATTTGACTCACCTGAGGAAACCACTTGTTACCTCTCAGTTAAGTAAATAGTTCATTCCCAAAGGACCATTTTTATAGTCTCTTTCTTGGCCTTAGCCATTTTCTTTTAGCTTTTTGTACATGTTTCTAACCATCCTGGTTGCATCATACACTTTTCTTGAGAGAAGGAACTATCCCCCAAAAGTGTATGTGTGGGTGAATGAGAAGGTGAGGAGGATGTGAACAAGGTGCTCAGTGTCATGGTCACACGCACGTTAGTGATCTGTCTGGGGGACTGACAGCCATAGGGAAATCCAATTGACTTCCTATACTTCATGCATGTCCCTGGCTCTTTCCCATCCTTACATGGCACGTGCTCAAGGAATGTATAGCTTAGGAACAAAGCTTGTAACAAAGCACAAACAACAGTGGCTTAGACACCTATATGGGTTTATTTTTCTCTCATAACAAGAAATCTAGGAGCGGTTGCTGGCTTTGGTTAGCAGTTACATTAGCACCAGCGACTTAATGTTTCTTTGGTTTCTTTGTCAGTATGTTGCCTCCCGGATCCACGATGGTTGCCATAGTTCCATCATGTTTGTTTTAAGATGGGATGGATGGAGAGGAGAGTCTAGAAGGAAGAGGAAAGAACCTACATTGTCTTTTTAAATGAGGAAAGGAAAACAATAGCTTTCTAGCCCCAACAGACTTTTACTTGTGTCTCATTGGGCAGAATTAGATCATCCAGTGAACTATTGAGATTGGAAAGTGAAGTGATTTTTTTATTTTTAGGGGTGGGGTTATATATTTCACTAACAAATTGGAGTTCCTTACCAAGGAGAAAAGGGCAATTATTACTAAATAGAAGAAAGTCAATAATTATATAAAATACAAACATGGGGCTGGGGAGATGGCTCAGTCGTTAAGAGCATGTACTGCTTTTGTAGAGGACCTGAGTTCAGAGCCCAGCACCCATGTGACCGCTTGTAATTCTGGCTGCAGGGATCTGGCATCTTTTTCTGACCTCTGTGGGTACCTGCCCTCATGTGCACATATCTCCCTCCCACATACACATAACTTAAAAAAATCTTTAAAATACAAAACACAATTGTGTATTGGCCTCATGAAAACACTTAATTCCTTTGCTTAGTCTCATGACAGGCACCAGAGTCAAGACCTCAGTCAGTGTCTCCAGTGCCTGCCTTTGGTCATATCCACCACTGTGTGGATAGCTTCAAGCAAGTTCATTTCCCTATGAGAAGAATAATGTCGACTCTCTTCCTCTTCTAAGATAGTACAGTGGCAGCTCACTCAGTTTAAAGCTTAGTTTCTAAGGTCTCTGACTACTTGGTAATGACAGTCTACCGTATTTGTAACCATCACTCTGGAGCATTCAGAAGCTTTGTTCTGTGTCTATAAACCCACATATATACGTAGTGAAAAATAACAAGCAATGCATTATCGTTCTGCTCTGTCTTTGCACACATACCTTTTGAATTCACATGAACTTGGCAAACAGATGACTACAGCATTCTACTTAAAGCAAGCATTTCTAACAAAGGCATATTCAATGGCAGGTCCCATTTTGATATTCATCAACAAGATAGCTTTTACCCAAGGAATCCAATCATCCCAGTAATTGAAATTCTTTGGATTTGTTCAGAGCTGTAGTTCTGGCCAAATAGTTCCAAATATTTTGCAAATAAATGTCAAAGTGTTCACTGCAAAAATAGTTCCCAGCATATTTTTGACATCTGTATGTTTGTGCATGTACGTGTGTGCATGTGCATGTGTATGCAGGTGTGTGTGGCTGTGTGTGTGAATGTGTATGGTATGTGTTAAAAAACTCTACTGGCTCTCAGGGAGCTATTTCATTTCAGCTTCTGCTTTTCCACTGAAAGGTAACTGTAACATCTCTTCATCCTTGGCTTAGCAGGAGCCACCTTGGGTTTGGTGGACACATTCATCCTTTCTCAGCATACACATGTGTCACTGCTGAGTTCAGCTAAGGCAACGGAATCCAGGGAGCCAACAAACCCACACTCATTGGTAGGATATTCCTTCCTCTGCCAAGAGCTTTTAACCTAGCACGTTTCTGCTAAACTGAACTCCAGATTTTGCCTTAGCAGTGGGCCTTGTCTCTCAGTGGCTCATCAAGCACCAGGCATGATGGGAAATCCTGGCTTCTTTCCTTAACTGCAGAGCAGGCTTAGGATGTCTGGACTTTGTTCCTCTCAGGGTTGTGAATCTCTACATAATGTTAGTTGCCAAAAACGTGGCAAAAGGTCACAGGTGAAAACAAAAAATCAAATACCAAATGTGTATGGTCTTTTGATTTTCTCTATGCCTCAGTCTGCAACGTTGCATTTAGTTGTATTTGTAAAGGAATGATTCAGGGAAAAACTTGCTCTGTGTGCATCTTTGCCAGAAGAGTGGGAAACTTGTTAGGTTTGGCCTTTTTTAACTTTTCTTTAAAAAATACTTCAGGGTTTGGTGATTTACTGCCTGCCAAGTGCAAGACTCTGGGTTCAGTCCTCAGCTTTGAAGGGAAGGTTCTTCAAAGTGTGCACAAAAAATACTAACGTAAAAAAATCCTCGATTCGGCAAATAATTAAAGACTAGGAAAGAGTCTTAAAAATGAAACTCAGACATGGCCCTTTGGACCAAACGTTTTACATGGTAGTGAAGAGCCACCTTTCATGTTTTGGCTATTTTAACTTTTTCTCATTCATGAATAATTGTTAGAAGAGTAGTTTTGTTTCATCAACTAGAGTCCCTTTGAAGTTTGTGCCTGTGGGAAACTTTCACATCTCCTCCTTCAGATGTACTGGAAGGGACACAGCCAGGGCAGAAGCAAGGATTCAGGAATTTCAGTTTGTTGGTGATGAGAGTGACTTAGGCCAGAACAGTGAATGTCTCCAAGCTACCATCTCCTTTCCATTTCAATGTGGCCAACACAACTCCCAGAGAACCTCTAAGGGAGGTTAGAGAAGAACCTCTAAGGAGGTTAGAGAAGAAGTCAGAGAGGACATTTCTTCCCTTTTATTTCTTTTTTTCAGTTTTTAAAATCAACATATATAGTATTTATACTTACAACATTAAGTTCAGTAATGTATTCAATACATGTATAAAGTGTGCAATGATCAAATCAGAGAAATTAACATTTCTACCTTTTCAAACTATTGTCATTTCAATGTGTTGGGAACTTCAAACTCTTCTCTAGTTACTATGAGATGGACAACAAATTACTATAGATTATAGGTATCCTACTGTACTATAGACTATTAGCACAAATTCCATTTACACAACTGTGGTATCCTCCATCTCTCCCAGTGTCTCTTGACTATGACCCTATTATCCACTTCTATGTGGTCAATTTTTTCTTTTGCTTCCACGAACAAGCTAGAGCTCACAATATTTGCTTTCCTGTGCTTGTCTTGTTTACACAACGTAGCATCCCCAGGAGAGTGTTCCCTGGCTCTTCTCTTTTGGAAATCTGGATACCAAGCAGGCTACTTTGGCTCTTTGCTTTGCTGCAATATCTGGTCACACAGTCTTTGCTCATAAACGTACTCATCATGCCTTGACCTCATGTTATTTAGTCATTCACTGCTGTTTATTGTCTGCTTCTCCATCCCCCGTCTTTCCATTCCACTGTTCTATTACCAGTGCTTTGAATAGCACCTTGAATATGGAAGGTGCTTGGCAAATACTGAGGGATAAATATTCTATTTGAACATCTTCATTTTAACAATGATTAGGTGGTGTTACTGAGAGGTAAATTGACTAACCCAAGGCCACACAGATGACTGGTGGCAGCCAACATGCAAATCAAAGATGTGGCTTTTCTCTTAGTCTGGATTCTTCTTAGAGCTGAACCCCAGAGAAGACATGTACACAGTTTATTCCAGAAGTGATTTGTTCTAGTTTGCTTTTCCATTGCTGTGAATAAACACTCCGACCAAAAGCGACTTATGGGTGAAAAGGGTTAATTTGGTTTACGCTTCTGGGTTACAGTCTATCATTGAGGGAAGTCAGGGCAGGACCTCAAGCAGAGACTGAAGCAGAAACCTTGGAGGAACACTGCTTACTGGCTTATTCACAGACTCATAGATTTTAAAAAATATTTTATTTATTATTTTTATTTTATATGTATGAGTGTATTGCATGCATGTATGTGAGTGTACCCGTGTCGTGCAATGCTGTGGAGGTCAGAAGAGGGCTTCAGATTCCCCTGGAACTGGTGTTAAGGATGGTTTGTAGCCACCGTGTGGGTGCAGGGAATCGAACCTGGGTCCTCTGCAAGAGCAGTCGGTGCTGTTGACCACTGAGCAATCTCTCCAGCCCCAGACTCATTGCTTTTTAAATGCATATTTTTATTGAGTTTTTGTGCATGTCACATAATACATCTTTTTAGACTGACTCCTCTCCCATTTTGCAGCCCTATTTAGCCACCCCCCCAACCAGATTTCATGCATTCTGTCATATATGTTAAGACCTATCTGGTCAAGCATTTGTACCCAGATGTCCTTTGGTGCAAGTTCATCCACTGGAGTCTAGTCAGCCTATCTAGAGTCTCTTCCTTAAGGAAGATCTACTCTCCCTCACCCAGTAGTAATCAGTTGCCAATAGTTCCTTGGTAAAGGTTGGGAACTGCTGCCCATTTCCCCAGTTTTATGCTGGGTTTTTGTCTGACTGAATCAGCACAGGTCTTATGAATGCTGTCACCATTAATACTGCTCATGTGTCTGAAGAATGGTGCCATTCACAGCTGGCTGGGCCTGTCTACATCAATTAATGATCAAGACATTACCCCGAAGACCAAGCTAATCTAGGAAAATCCTCAACTGAGGCATCTCCTCTTCCCAGGTGACTCCAGATTTTGTCAAACTGACAATAAAAAGTAACTAGACCACGACTCCATAGACTAAAATGAGGAAAGTGGGGTAAAATGCCAAGTAGGAATTTCAGAATTGACTTCTCCAGATGACTTCCCATCTCTTCAGGGTCTTTGAGGAGTCTTATAAAGTTGATCTCCGAGCTCTTCATCTGAGGGAAAAAGGAGGTAAGAGTCATCCATCACCTTCACTGACCCAAGGTGATGTACAGTGAACTCCACATTTGTGTGGTTACCAGAGGTGAAGTGAGGTCCAGATGTCCCTGTGCAACACTGACCAGACTTGGCTTAGCAGTTGTCACTGCATCAGCTGCTGGAACAAAGGTAGCAGGGCTGAGGTTTGCAGTGGCTCAGACACATTCTCCCCTCAGCTCAAGATGCTGAGCTGTTTTCACACGGGCATCTGTACTCCATTCTCCTTGATCACCACTAGGAGGAGTTCCAGGTTTTTGCAAAGGATTTCGTTCACACAATGAGCCCCAGGTGTCACAAATGCCTCAAAGCCAGAAAGGTTGATGAGGGGACAATGCATCCATTTCTAATCTAAGGAAAGAAACAAGAGGAGATGTATGTCCATTCAGAAAATGGGAAGTTTCTGAACTAGGTTCAGAAGTTCACAAACTAGGTTCATGAGCCATTTCTGTACTCAAATTGAGAAACCCGTTTTCAGAAAAATGATGAGATAATTACAGAGAACACTTCTGTGTGAACCATTATTGCATTAGGCACATTAGCACAGATAAGAGACTTGCAGCAGGAACAAAATTTGCAATCTCAGGTCATGTGCTGTATCTGGCAAACACTGTCCATGCTGCCTACATTTATTTGGTTAAGTAAGAACAATATGATTTTGGCGTTGGCTTACTAAAACTTTTCCAGCCTTTAACACAGATAACATTCAGCAAAGGACAATGTTGAGTGAAATTTTTGATGTTTAAAATGGATGTCAATCCCCAAACTGAAATTTAATTGAATTGCTTCTATGTGGGGGCCTTTGCCAGTGAATAGGCAAACTTGACCTCAATCAGGTTGGAATATTTTCCCTCTCTTTCTCCAGGGGTTGCATCTACATGTTAGTCATGTAGAGTACAAAGGTTTGGGAGGGGAAGTATCTGGGTTCAGTGTCATCTGTCCACACTGGTACTTACTGGGGTTACCCATTGCTCCACCCTATGTCAGTGGTCAGGCTGCACTATCACCACTGAATCATCTTTCATTCCATCTGCAAAGCTCCCTCAGAACTAGGAATTCTCAGCTTGCTCCATGCCATCTGCCCACACCCAGGGCCAGTGGGTGGTAAGCTCTGAGCTGCAAACTCTCTATGCCTAGGTTTCCTTGTGTCTAATATAAAGATAAGAATACAGTTGATGCATATTATTGTTGGAATCTGAACATACAAGTCCACTCCACATTTTTATTTGCAATGCCAAAATCAATATTTGCATTTGAGGACATGTACAGGTGGAGAAATAGTTGAGTCACGTAATGTGTACATTGCCAACTGAATAAATATAATGTAGTAAGAAAGGTGTCTTTAAGCAAGGAGACACTCTGCCTTCTTGTTTTCATGCTCACATTCCACACACAAGGATCTTTTCCTGGCATAGCTAGTGCCATGAGTTTCACATTTTTGTGCCCTGTATTCAATATTTCATTGCCTAAAATTGCCCAGAGTAGCTAGGCATGGTGGCAAAGACCGTCATCTCAGCACTCAAGAGGCAGAGGCAAGGGAATCACCAGTTCAAGGTCAGCCTAGGCTACATAGAGAGTACCTATCCCAAAGAAAATGCACACACACACACACACACACACACACACACACTTATGCTAATTTTCCAGGATTTATTGCGTATAGGTGGAAGTAGGTAGGAGCTATACCTACTCTCACTGTTTTACTGCTATTTTCTCAGTATCTAAAAAAGAATCAGATGTATCTTCTCATGAAGTCCCTAGAAGCATGGGGAATCTTTGACCGTATAGCAGCAGGTGGCACACTGCTCACTACCCTAGTTGAGCATGCTAAGTTGAGGGATTTTTAGCCACATGATAAGTACAGAGACTGGTGTTTTAGATTCATTGGTCTTGAAAGTCCCCTTAGTCACCCGTTTTTTCCCGTCATGACTAATGAAAAAAAAAAAACAGTTATTTCTATTCCATAGATTTCTATAACAAATCATTGTTCGAGTTATATTACAATGAGAAAAATGCTGTCTGTCTACCAAAGCAATTCATTTTTATGAGTTTAGCTCTGGTCTGAGTTGGACGGCACTACCTGGCTTGGTAAGGAGGAGTCAGCTAGAACACTTGCTGGCCTTTTCTTTTTTGAAAAAAATATTTTATTTTATGTATATGAGTGTATTGCCTGCATGTACGTGAGTACACCTTTGTCGTGCAATACCATGGAGGTCAGAAGAAGGCTTCAGATTCCCCTGGAACTGGAGTTAAGGATGGTTTGTAGCCACCATGTAGGTGCTGGGAATTGAACCCAGGTCCCCTGTAAGAGCAGTCAGTGCTCTTAACCATTGAGCCATCTCTCCAGCTCTGCTGGCCTTTCTTTTCAAAGCTTGTTACCTAATGTGGCAGCTGGTGTCCTCTAGCATGCTCTTAGCTTTTGGCTTGTCCAAAAAGCCTGGTGGTTTCCTCCAGAAGACCAGATCTTGGCAAGAGAGATAAATGCAGTCTGGATGTAGATGTGGAGGGTGGTGGATGGTAAAAGTATCAGTCTGTGTTGCAGCTGACTAGGTTTTGTTTAGGAAGGACTATTACTAACGGTAAAGTCCTTAACTTATCTAGAAGAAGCGAAAACGAAGCCTTCAGATGAATTCTTATACCTCTCTGCTGACCTTTGTTATATGTGAGTGTGTATATAGATAAACATTAGTGTTCACTTCCAGTGCTTTAATAATTTATTAGCATTTTTCCAGAGGCTCATGGTCCCTCCCAGACATGTTGTTATACTAATGTAGCACAAGCTACATTCAGCAGTAGCTTTTGGGTTACCAAACCAATTTTGCTTCTTTATTCTCCCCACACAAAGAGACTGGAATATATCAAGATTTTACTTTTACTGATAAAAGACAGAGTAAATAAAAATGTCATAAAAGTTTCTTGTTTCCTCAGGTTATTGTGGTGTGTGTGTGTGTGTGTGTGTGTGTGTTTGTGTGTGCAAAAGAAGTAAAAATGCTAAGTTGGATATAAACCTGGTTAACCTTTTACAAGGCAATAAAGCTATAATTCCTCTATAAAGCTTTCAATTTTCAGAATGCTTTCTTTATCAGATTTTCAAAACAATACAAATTATAGAACTCCATTAATGTCCCTAAATAAACCTTGATTTATATAGTAGTTTACAAATACTATATTTTTCAGATTTTGGCCACATATCCTGTGACAAGGTTCCTTTTCCTAAGTGTCAGAATGCAATAGGGTAGGTCTGTTGAGAATGTCCCTGTTGTGTAATTTTTCCCCTGTGAAGACATGAGCAAACATCTATTCAATACAGATGTGGCACCACTGACAGACCAGAGTAAACATTCCACCCAGGTCTATCTTGGTGAGCCAATGAGCTTGATGGGGTTACTGAGTAAAGCACTGGTGAGGAGTCACAGGAGCGTGGGTGTCAAAGGCAGCTGCGTCAGTGGAAGGCTCTCCTAGCATGGATGACCACTTACAAATGCTGCGTGCCTAGAGCTCCCCATCCAGCTTGCAGACAGCCCCACAGGAGAGTGTTCTCTCTTCTATCAGTTGTTTATTGTTTTTTTATAAATAAAATATTTTTAAATTTAATTATTTATTTAATAACCACATAACTAGAAGAAGCATTTCATTACAACCGCATTAACATATTCAATAACAATTTCCAGAGCTAAGATGCATCTTTTTCAAAATTGGCTGTAAATTTTTAGATTTACAGCTGAGTTAATATTGTACTCAATATAAACCCTATAAGACATAAAATTAAACGAGGTTTCAACCTTTAAAAAAGATCTCCATTTCATTATTATACAGTTTCATACAGAAAAATTCATTTTTAATGCAATTGACACTAAGATGTTTGCACATGCCAGTTGCTTATTGTTTATATGACCTTGTGAAGACTGTAACTTGCTGAGCTTTCTATACCTTGCTAAATTCATTAGCTTCTTGAGTTTTTGAACCTTGCTCTTCCCTTCAGGAAGAAATGTTCATAGCTAAGGAAATGGCTAACCAACATGTTCCATTACCTAGTTACTTCAAGGCTGAGATTTGGACCTGCAGCACAGGTGTCACTGGAGCACAGAAGAGGTCTCAGGCTGTATTTGAGCCTTCAGAGACAGCCTGCACTTTAACAAGATTCGTATGTCATTTGTGTGCACATTAAAGTTTATGAAGCCCTGTTCTAGAATTATATTTTTTATTATTTCTAAATTTTAAATGGAATTTTTGTGTATTTCATATGTAACATCTTAATCATCTTTATACCCTCTCCCCCACTGCCACCTTCCCATACCCCCCCAACTGGATTTCATGCATTCTGTCACTTGTGTTAAGGCAAAATTAGTGTTCCCAGAGGTCCCTCAGTGCAAGTTCATCGACTGAGGTCTAGTCAGCCTATCCTGAGTCCCTCCGTTTAAGAAGATCAACTCTCTCACTCAGCAGTAATCAGCTGCCAATAGTTTTTCAGCTAAGATTCAGGCCTGCTGCCCATTTCCACAATTCTATGCTAGGTCTTTGTCTACTTGAGTTTGCCTGGGTCTTGTGCATGTTGAAACTATTGCTGTAGGTTCATATGAGCAAGGTTCCAGAAACCTGTAAGACTCTATTTCCATACAGTCATGTACCTTCTCCCTGGTTCATAAAATCTTTCCACCTCCGCTTCTGCTGGTCCCTGAACCCTCGATGGGTAAAGTTTAATATAGGAGTCCTATCCAAGGACCCATACTCTGCAGACTCTTATTCTCTACACTTTGGCCATTTGTGTCCTTTTGTGTTCATGGTCCTCTGTTGCATGAGGGAGCTTCATTGACGAGAGTTGAGAGATACATTAGTATTCTCTCTATCCCTATGTTCTGTGAGCCTTAGATGTAGAGGTTGCATTGCAGATGTACCACTTAGGGTTAGGTAAATCACAGACAACCTCTGTGTGTGACTAGTTGTGGAACTCTGTAATAATCTCATCTGTTGAAAAAGAAGCTTCTTTGATGAGTGGTAACTGACATACTTGTCTGTAAATATAAGGATCCATATTTAGCACATAGTAAGAAATTACATTCGTCTAGGGATATGGCAACCTTGGGGTTTTCTCTAAGATCTATGACCTCTTCAGACATGTGTATTTGGCTTTGTTTATAGTACCACACATGAGTTTCTTTCCATTGAGTGTGGGCCTTAAGTCCAATTAGATAGTTGTTGATTAATCCCAAGATAAAAGTACCTCTACTAACCCAATATAATTTGCTGTGTGGGTCATTGTTGTAGTTATTAGGCCTTAAAGCTGAGGTTGGCCTATTGATTGATGTTCTCCCTTAACAGCTTGCATAGTGTTCTCCAAAACTGTGATAGCTACCCTTTCGGGGGAGGTGGCTTCTCGGTCAGTTCCAGCTCCATTGCTCCAAATTCTGTGTCCAAAGTATGTCCTGTTTTCAGCAATAGAGTCTTACCTTTAAGTTCTGGGAGGCAATCAAGGGCTGTGGCAATAGCCTGTGTAATTTTGCGAGTCTCTTGGACTTCTTTGGACAACAACTCAAAGGGAGGTTTCTCCTGCTGGGCACTGCTTCTGGTTTAAAAACCAGAGGGAATCATATTAGTTTAAAAACCTACTGGAAAACCACACATATGATATCTCTACATGAGTCCATATGTATAGCTGAAGGCTATTTAACTAGAACTAGATTTTAAAAATCAGACACTTGCAATTTTCACTCTTTCCAGGTTTGAGATACTTCCCTCTTCCACTCACTTGCTATACCAGGATCATTGGTTAAGTGGGTGGTCCACTAATTCTAATCTTGGTGTGTGTCCTCCAATGACCATTTCAGGTAAGCTGCCTTCAGCCAGTTCAGTGCAGCACTTGTCTTTTCCTGCCTGGGGAGGATGCTTCAAAATTGGGGTTTCTGTAGGAAGTAAGTCAATACTTTGTTCTGGCCCTGATTCTGTGACTGTGAATACTGTGGCTCTACATGCATTATCACATTAGTCCCCAGTGAACTTGTGTGAAGAGGCATCACTGCTGTGCTTGGAATATGGCCTGAGCTTCAAAGTGTCTTGTCCTGAAGCTTGGTCCCCAGTTAGGCCGTATGGAAAGAGTAGAACCTTTAAGAGGGAAAACCTACTTGAAGATGATTAGGTCATGGAGTTCTACCCTCACAGATAGATTTATACTGCTTTGCCAGAGATGGTCAGGTCTTCTGTGCCTGGATTAGTTCACAAGAATGGATTATAAAGCAAGGTC
Source organism: Nannospalax galili (assembly GCF_000622305.1). NCBI lineage: Eukaryota > Metazoa > Chordata > Mammalia > Rodentia > Spalacidae > Nannospalax > Nannospalax galili. Next base: position 1,403,922 of record NW_008329320.1, read on the forward strand.
ATTCCTCAGGCTTCATCCCTTCCACATGTGGCTGTTTCCCTTTTTGCTTCTCTGCCATGCTATGATGTAACCAGAGGGGCCCTTGACAGCTGCAAATACCATGGTGTTTAGACTTCCCAAGTTCCAGAATCATGAGCCAAGTAAAGCTCTTTTATTTATACAGCATGCATCCTCAGGTGTTTTATTATAACAATACCAGATAGACTAAGACAATCACCATGTCCATTTTTTATAGAGGAGGCACCCCCTCAAGACCTATGGCTAGAAAACTTTCTATAAAGATTAAGATTCTTAGTATTTAGCATCCAAGCTTGTGTTCCCAGGGTCATACTTAAGTTTTGTTTAGAGATAGGATCTCTCTCTCTCTCTCTCTCTCTCTCTCTCTCTCTCTCTCTCTTTCTGGTGTGTGCATTGGCAGAGGTTTATGTCAGTGCCTTCTTTGATCACTCTCTATCTTATTGAGGCAGGGTCTCTTACTGAACCTGGAGATCAATGGTTTGTCTAGGCCAGCTGGCCAGTGAGCTTCAGGGATCTACCTGTCTCTGCCTTCTCAGCACCGGGATTACAGACAGGTGCTGCTGAGCCATATAGTCTGTGTGGCTGCTGGGGATCTGAACACGGGTTCTCATGCTTGTGTCATGCACTTTACCAAATGAGCTATCTCCCCAACCCCAGAGGTAGGAACTCTTTAAATTCTATTTTCTTCTATATCTTCTAGTGATGTCTTTATCTGGGAAATAAAATAGAGATCACTCACAAGTAAACCTGCAAATTGAATCACTAAATAACTTGTGTTTGCTAAGGCAGGATGGAAGGTTGACATTGAAAGGTTTTAGACAGAAGGATCAGGGTTATCCAAACTTGTGATATATGTGTTGGGCATTCAATAATTTCCTGCCTATTTTCTCATCCCCTGGTATGTCTCCCTTTCAGCCTGGTGTTCTGAGAAGTCACTAATGTTTGTAGTGGAAGGAACAGGTGCTTCAATGCTGGGTAGTACAATGTCTTGTTTATACAAAGGACACTTGTATTTAAAACAGAGATTCAAAAGAATGAATCACTAATAATGGTATTTCAAATGTCAGATCACTAAGGTGGAATCAATTTTGACAAGTCCTGTCTCAGTGTCCCTCAAGCGACACTGTATTTAAGCATAAGCAGATAAAGTAAGAATCAGAGAAACTTCCATTTGGAGTCCTATGGCAGGCATGATAATAGGATTTAGAAAAAATTCTGTTTAAACTTTTGTTCTTATTTCTGTAGCTGTCAGCTGCAAACAAGTACCTTCAACTTCTTCCAGAGTAAAGAGGATAACTTTCAAAGCTCCTTGATGTTTATGAGGTAGTTTTGTATCATCTTAAGAAGTTTAATGGAAGATAGATAACATATATTTTTATTGCTGCCAGAAATTGATTTTTAGGGACTCATAGAGGTCAGAAATTTGGGTTTAAAAAAAAAAACAGTGCTGGGCATGGTGGCGTATACTTTTTTTTGGTCTTTTTGAGACAAGGTATCCCTGTAGCCCCAGCTGGCCTGGAACTCACTATGCAGACCAGGCTGGCCTTGAACTCACAGAGATACACTTGCCTCTGCCTCCTGAGTGCTGGGACTAAAGGGTGCATGCACTTTTAATCCCAGCATTTGGTAGGCAAAGGCAGGTGGATCTTTGTGAGAACAAGTCCAACCTGGCCTATACAGAGAATTTCAGACCAGATGGGGCTACAGGGAGCTCCTGCCTCAAAAAAAAAAAAAAAAAAAAAAAAAAAAAAGATAAAATTTAAAAAATATAAACAACAGTTTGGAAAAGCCACGGCATCTCTGATAGTAATTTGCTAAGTACTTGCTATTTGTCTGGCACTGTGCTGAGCAGCTTTCCATTTTCAAATCATGACCCTACTAGTAGGTTACTCTTTTGTTACTACCCCAATATAGGAGAGGAAGTTCAAGGTCACAGTTAAGTAAGTGATGGAGCTGGGACTTGAACGCACATTTCCTGGTTGCAGCTGCCATACTCTCTTGCTCTGTTGTCTCCTCACTCATGTCCAGACTGCCTCTGCTCTCTGTAAGGAACTTTCCCATGGAAGGGGAAGGCCTGTGCATGGCAGAAAACAAATAGGATTTTACTAAATATGCTAATGCATCTCTGTTTTGTTTTCCAGGTTTTGGAGGTGCCCTTGGTTACCTTTCTGGTGCCATAGACTGGGCTCATCTGGAACTGGGAAGAGTGCTGGGCACCGAATTCCAGGTCATGTTCCTCTTCTCTGCCTTGATGCTCACTCTGTGTTTTATTATTCATCTGTGCAGTATCCCTGAGGCTCCACTTACAGATGTTGCAAAAGACATTACCCCACAGCAAGTCCCTCAGGACCCTTCATTGTCATCAGATGGGACTTCTGAATATGGTTCTATTGAGAAAGTTAAAAATGGCTATGTAAACACAGAGCTGGCAATTCAGGGAGGAAAGAGAAAAAAACCTACTGAACAGGTAAAGATGCAAATTCTTTTTTTCTTTACTTAGGGGAAAATATTGTTGCTGTTCCTCTTTCTTTGAAAAAAATGTTTTTTTGCTTATTTGATGTGAAGACTTTGTGAAGTCTAATTGAATCTTCAAAACCTCAATTGCTATTATTCCATGGAATGAAAATTTTGTACCTCAAAGATAAATATATGCATTTTTCTCTAGTCCTCTTCTCTCTTTTTCCTTTCAGAGAATCAAATCAGGGATAAAAGTTTAAATCATGTGAGGGCCCTGGAGTCACCCTCAGGCCAGCGGAAATAGTTCCTTAGATAAGGATTAAAAACTATAACAGTGCTCCTCTAATGACAATGTCCTTGAGAACTGGATTGGACACACAGATTTTGCATATCACGACTGTTAGATATTCCTTTCAATCCACTTTCAGTGAACTGAGCAATGGATTCATTTGCTTGACTTTTAAAGAAAACTCAACTAAATGCCAGAGAAATGGGTCAAGGTTGAAAGGAAATGGTTAGAAAAGAGATTAAAATTATGTTGACTAATACTAACTACTAACCCTATGAAATATTTAATTATTAAAATGAAGTAAAATTGGGACCAGTTCATTAGTTGCATTAGCCTCATCTCAAAAGCTCAAAATCTACTTGGAGGCTTGAGGCTAACTGTCCAAGACACTGTCCATTATTATATAAAGTCCTCTTGAACAACAATGATGCAATAACTTCATATTTCTTCAAGCCGACTTAAATGTTCGTTTCTCAGGGACACTATATTAGTTACTTTTTTGTTGTTGTGATTAAACACCATGATCAAGGCAACTTATAAAATGAAGTGTTTACTTGGCTTATGGTTCCAGAGGGAGAGTATATAGTGGCAGGAAGACATGGTGGTGGCCAGAGCCAAAAGCTGAGTGCTCACGTCTTCAAGCATGCATAGGAAGCAGAGAGAAACAGGAAATCCACCAAGGTTTAAGAACTCTTGAAGCATGTTCCCAGTGATGTGCTTCCTCCAGCATGGCCATACTTCCTAAAGGGTTCATGAATGTCCCCAAACAACATCACGAACTGGGACCAAGAATATAAATACTTGGAGCCTATGGGGGACACTCATTTAAACTACCAGATACTGTACAAAGGATTTACTCATTAGCATAGGCATAGAAGACTTGTACGTGACTGATCTGTATTATTTATTCAACAAATAACTAACAGGCACTGGCTTTAGAATAGCCTAAAGATTTAGAGCATGTGTGTTCAAATTCTGGCTCTACTACCTTTTGTGTACATGACCTTGGGCATTTAGATTTTTGTAAAATGAGAAAGTAATTCTATCTACCTTTGGGAGTATAGTGTAGCTTACATGAGCTAATTCATGGAAAGTCATTTAGGGTGGTTCCCACTGTCCCAGTAAGGCTATAGCTTTAGTGTTGTTGTTATGAATCTGCCAGAATGCTGAGTGCTCTAAGTGCAAACAGGGCATGCTATCTAGGCTAATGACAACAAACTCAGTGAATTTCAGCTCCTTGTGAGGTCAATTTCTCTTGGCGGCTTAGCATATTTTCCAGAATTATTGTGATATTCAACTAACATAAAGACACAAAGGTGTTTTTAAAACTTTAAGTACATAAGTATCTTGTTTATAATCATTATTCATCCCATAAACTGTTTTGGGTCCTGAGTATGTGCAAAGCACTGTACATGGTATTTAGGGACCATGAAATTGGCTAATGTCTAGTCCCTGTGCCAAGGAGTTTATAGTCTAATGGCATGCGCCATTTATACTATTAGTACAAGGCACAAAATGGCTAATGCTATAAAAGCAATATATCATTAACATTTCCTAAAAAGCAGGGGCCAGGACAGAATTAAAATATACCAGAGATTCACTGGGTAACCCAGCATGAAAGATAAAGAGAGAAGTAGAAGTAGATCAGACAAGTCTTCCTATCAAGATATAAGTCACACACCTGTGAAAGGAGAGTGGGAAGGCAGAGTAGGAAGCCTCTCGGTGTTGTGCCACTCTAAGAGTTTCAGCAAGGTCAATCATGGTTTCTAGCCAATGGTGTCCCTAGGGAAGTTCCAAGTCTTATTGGAATAAGTTAACACTAGAAACTTCCATCTTGCTTAACAATCTAGAGAGAAAACAGACTGTTAGTCACCCATGTGTTCCCAGAAGGAGATAAAAATGGCACATTTCCATCATGTAGTGAGTGTCATAATAACAATTGCTGTTGGTTTTACGGGGAGAGACTATGTGTAAACAAACAGCATGACTTTATGAACAAAAGTCACCTTTTTAATATATATTTTTTATTGAAATTTTTTGCATTTCATACATCTTTTTTTGATTTGTTTTTATTGAATTTTTGTGTATTTTATATAGAATATCTCAAACAATCTTAATCATCTTTTAATCATCGTTATACCTCCATCCCCACAAGCACCCTCCTATAGCCACCTCCCATTGGAACCCATATACTCTGTCATCTGTGTTAAGGCCCAATGTGTCAGGTCAGTGACCCCAGACATTCCCCAGTGCAATTTCATTCACTGAGGTCTAGTCAGCCTATCTAGAGTCTCTTGTTTTAGAAAGATCAGCTCTTCCTCACCTAGCAGTAATCATTTGCCAATGTTTCTTCAGCTAAGATTCAGTTCTATGCTGGAGTTTTGTCTGCTTGAGTTTGCATGGGATTTGTCTATGCTGACACCATTGCCATAGAATCATATGAGCAGACTCCCAGGAGCTTGTAGGACTCTGTTTCCATGTGGCCATGCACTTCCTCCCTGGCTCTTACAATCTTTCTGCCCCCTCTTCTGCGATGGTCACCCTCTTCAGCCCTGCATGGGTGAAGTTTAATATAGGAGTCTTGTCCAAGGACTAGAAATCTGCAGACTCTTAATCTCTATGTTTTGGCCCTTTGTGACCTTTTGTGCTTCTGGCCCCCCGAATCTCTTAATTCTCATTAATGAAGATCCCTCACACAATACATCTTAATAATATTTAGACCCCTCCCCCATCCACCCCCTCTACCCAGCCCCCACTGAATTCCATGTTAAGGCTTATCAAGTCAAGTTTATGTACCCAGATATCCCTCTGTGTGTGAATTTATCCACAGAGCCTGGTCAGTTTATCTAGGACCACTCCCTTAAATATCAACTCTCCCTCACCCAGCTTTATGTTGGGTTTTTGTCTAATTGAGTTTGTATGGGTCTTTTGCACACTGTTATCATTGCTGTAAGTTCATATGAGCAAGTCCTCAGAGGCCTGGAAGACTCTGTTTCCTTATGATCATTCATCAAGCCTGACTCTTAACAATCTTTCCAACCCCTCTTCCACAATGGTTCCTGAGCCCTGAGTGGGTGAAGTTTAATAAGGAGTCCTCTCCAGGAACACACATTCTACAGTCTCTTATTCTCTACATTTTGGCTGGTTGTAGCCTTTGAGTTGTACCTTGAATAATGGTTAAGATTTGAACAGGTAGCAATTTGGGGATGGACACTCCTGGTGAAGAGAGGAATATCAGCAAAGAAACAAAACAAAACCAAAAAGGCTTTACTACATTTGGGAGAAGAATAGGCAGTAAAATTGAATGCAGCTATTTTTATATCAGATAAAATAGACTTTCAGTGAGGAAGTAACTTAGTGCTAGAGCAGTTTCATAGTATGTGCGAGGCCATGGGTTGCTCTCCAGCTCCACAAAAATCGATTAAAAGTTCCAAAAACTAAAAACAAGATGATAGTTATTAATGATAAAGGGGTCAACTCACTAAAATACATAACCATTGTAAATATGTAGGTCTCAGAATACACACACACACACACACACACACACACACACACACCCCACATATATATGATTAATAGATCTGAAGGGAGATTTACTGTAATACAGTGATCATGGACACTTGTCCAGGCAGAAAATCAATGAGGATGTATGGGATTTGAACTACATTTCAGACAAGGTGGATCTAATAGTAAGAGAATACACATTCTTCTCAGTGAACAAGAAATACTATCTAGACTAGATCATAGCCCACAAGTAAGTCAGCACATTTAAGAAGATTAAAATCACATCAAGGATCTTTCCTGACTGCAACACATGAAACTAGAAATCAATAATACAAGGAATTTCAGAAAATCTGCAAATATATAGAAATTAAATAACATTCTCCTAAAACCAATGGGTCAAAGAAGAAGGTAAGAGAGATGAGAAAATATCTGATGCTTTGTGTTCAGCTTAATAAAATTCCATTGATGCCTACCAAGCATGTAAAGAAATATTGCCAATTCTCATCAAAGTCTTTTAAAAATCCAAAGGAGATAAAATTTCTAAATTCATTTATGAGGTCATCATTACCTGATACCCAAGGCAGACAATGACAACAAAATAAATAAAAGAATTATCACATACCAATATTCTTGATAAACACAGATGCAGAAATCCTCACCAAAATGCCACTGAACCAAAGCTCAGCAATACATTAAAAGGATCATTTACCATGATCAAGTGAGATTTCCCCCTGGAATGGAAGGATGGTTTATAATGCACAAGTGAATAAATATGATGCAATATACCACAGTAATACAGTGAAGAGCTAATACCATGTGATCATCTCAATCAACATGGAAATAGAGTGAGGCAACATTCAACATCCTTTGGTTGAAAACTGTCTGCAAATTTGTTAAGGATACCTGTCAGTTTGATTTAACATAGTACTAGAGCGATCAGTGAAGAGGAAGAAATAAAAAGCATCCAAATGACATGAAGAACTAAATTGTCTCTGTTCGCAGAGGATAGGATCAAGTATTTATAAAATGATAGACTCAGCCTGAGAACTATTAGAATAGGTAAATGAACTAAGTAATATTGAGGATACAAAATGATATGCAGAAGCAGTGTAAATTTACACAAACATCCAAAACTGAAATCAATTTATAAAAGCTACAAAAATGCTTAGAAATAACTTTAACCAATATCTGTACTTAAAAACCATAAAGCGATGATGAAAAACATTGAAAAGACTTGAAGAATTAACATTATTAAATGTCAGTATTATCCAAAACAATCTACAGATTCAATGCAATTCCTATAAAAATTCCAGTGATATTTTTTTCACAGAAGTAGAAAAACAATCCTTAAATCCATATAAAATCATTAAAATCCCAGATACTTAAAGCTTGACCAAAAAGAACAAAGCTAGAAGCTTCAGGCTATTTTTCTATAAAGCTATATTAATTAACAGAGCTTGGAATTGGTATAAAAAGCAACACAATGGATTAGCATAGACAAACAAGAATTAACCCTCAGGTTTGATTTTTGGCAAAAATAGCAAAAGCACACCCTGGGGGAAAAAGACACTCTTTTCAATGAGTAGTGCCTAAAAAGCTATAGATCTATGTGTGGAGGAATGAAGTTAGATCATACACACCATATAAAAAGCCAACCAAAATGGATTAAATACAAACATAAGACCAGAAACTACAAATCCCCTAGAAGAAAACAGGAAAGCCTCATGGCCTTAGTCCAAGTATAGAAACTTTTGGTTAGTTATCACCCCAAAGAACAAAGTAAAGATAGAAACATGGAATTACATGAAGCTAAAAAGCCTCTACACAGCAAAGGAAACCATCAACAGAGTGAACTGATGAGGTATAGAATGGGTAAATGTGTTTGAAAACCAGACTTCTGACAAAGGGTTACATTCAAAAGGAACTCAGTTCAATAGCCAATGAATAAACTGATTAATACATGACCAAAAAACTCAGAGATAATTCTCAGTATAGGTGTCTAATGGGTATCTAAAATGCTAAACATCATAACTGTCAAGGAAATGCAAAATAAAACCAGAGTGAGATATTTCACCTCATGTTAGAATGACTATTGTCAAAAAGATGAAAGATGGCAAATACTGGAGCAATATGAAGAAAATGGAACTCATGTCCATTGAAGTTATAGCCATTGGAGAAAAGAGTATAACAGTTCCTCAAAAATTAATGATAGAACTACTATATAACACCTACTACTGAGTATGTATTATATAGCCAATGGATATGAAGTCAGTATGTGAAAGAGATACCTGCATGCCCGTGTTTATTCCAGCACAGTTCACAGTAGCCAAGACATGGGATCAGCCTGATATTGCTGAAAGTTCCAAGAGTTAAGCACAACACTGAAAGTAGAAACACCTAGCCCTGTGATTTATAAATAAATAGCATCAGTCTGCTTTCCGTTTTGAGGTATCAAAATCCAGAATTAAAATTTAGGCAAATTTGAAATGATATGGCTGGAAGACTTTAGGGAATATATTTTAAAAATGTTTTTGAATTTTAACAAAAGTTACCCAATATTTTCAAATGAAGTTTTCTTATACTCAGGTGCCCCCTGCCTTGACCTCTTGACTACCAAAGACGGTTGCCTTTCCTAGTCCACCAGTGCAGCGGCTTCTCCTTTGACCTGTGTACTACAATATTTGATCATCTTCCTTCCTTGCTCACTGGCTTGTTTGTTTCTTCCCTATCTGATGGCAAGGCCATTCCTTAGCAGAAGTGGGAGCCTCTAGAAGCTGACCAGAAGTGTTCCATTCACTGTTGAACAAAAATGGACATGTGAAATACATCTTTCTCTGGAATTTGGGTGAACAAGAATGTGCCACACTTATGTATGACTTATTCATTTAGTAACTATTCATTAGTACTGCCAGGCCAAGTACTAAGTACCAGGATATTGTAGTGATTAAGGTCTTTGCCCCATTCAAGAGTTATCATCTAGCAAGGTGCAATCATGTATTGCTTTATTTCTTAATAAATACTTACTGTAAAAATAATTCCAGATTTGCTAAAACATTGCAAAGGCATTTCAGAGTTCCTGTCTGTCCTTCACTAGGTTCTCCTTAATGTGACCATCTTGTATAACATGCCCATTTTAAAAGCTAGATCATGAACATTGGTACAATATTAGTCAATAAGCAGAAGGCTTATTTGAATTTCATATTTTTCTACTAATGATCTTTTTCTGTTCCAGGATGGAATCTAGGATAACAGCTCAGGGTTTATAAAATTTGAAAAAATGCTTTTCGTCAATGGCATCTTAACAAAATGCTTTTGCTGTTCTTAGTCAGTAGGAAACTTTATGTTTATTCAGTTATGTGCATAAGTAAAAGCAGTGCATCTCAACTGCAATTACAAAAACCTGGAAAATTTTCCCAAGGTTAAATTCCTCCTTAAGTATGCTTGCTCATTTACTTAGCATTTCCACAAAGTTATTGCAAAAGTAAAGCTCAATGTGTGTGCTTTTTCAAGAAGTTTATTTAAGTAGGATCTTCAGAAAGGAGACATCACTACATAAACATCACAGCCCTGAATTCAGATCTGCCAGTGTTCCACCTTGCCTTCCACCGTGTCGCCTGATAAGACAACACAATGTGAAAGAATAAATTTCTATTCATCTGATCCTCTAGGGACTCCAACTTTAGGATGAGTGCAGTGTTCTTAAAACAGGAAAAACAAAAGGAGGAACAAAGAGGGTACTGGGGTAAGGCCTTCACTTTATCTTGATCACACAGCAAGTAAAGAAAATAGGAACATTTAGAGTTTTGAGATCTGGGCTCACCCACCTTTCCCAATACTGGGGTGCCTAAAAGGAGAGCTGTATGTCCTGCCCCTCCTCCACGATCATGTCAGGTCTCTGAGACATTAAACTGGAGCTCCTTGAGCAATTTTGATTCAGCAGGGGGATTGTGGAATATTCATATAATGGACCCCATAGATCATAATAAAATGTGTGTTTTTGAAGATTTCTGTAAAAATATGTCAGGTAAAACATATACGCATATGTTTTACCTGACATATTTTTATACAAGTTTTTACAATTTTGGGAAAAAGCTATATACTTGTGCAGAAAAATGCAAAGGAAATACACAAAAATATTTATAAACAATATTTATTATGAATCATTAGTAGGTAGCTTCAATTTTCTCCTGTTAAACTCTGCAGTATATTCAAATTTTCTACTGTGAACATAAAACTAAATAAAGTAGTGAAACAATAAAAATAAAGAAAAATGTCATCATAGTCTAGGGAACTTAAAATGAGTAGATATTATCCTGATAGACTATTTGCCTTTAATTTTTAAAATTACATTATTTATTTGCTTTTTATTTATTTATTTATTTATTATTTTCTGCATAGGGGTGCACCAAGGTGTGTGTGAATTAAAGGACAACTTGTAGGAGTTAGTTTTCTTTTTCCACCACGTGGGCCCCAGGGATTAAACTCAGGTCTTCTGGCTTGGCAACAAGTACCTTTATACACTGAGACATCTTGCTGGCCCCACTGTTGGCTTTTGGGACCACCCCTTTGATGGATTCTCACTACTCCCCAGAATCACCCAGCATGGGAAATACCTAGAGCATGTTATGAGGATCAAATAAAATCAACCTTTTGGAAGGCAGGAAGCTCTCTATGTTAATAAGACAAATGAGACAAATATAGCTAACTTTCATTAAAGAGCTATTGATCAAAAGATACAAAATTTCATTTAGACAGGAGGAATATGTTCAGGGGAATCTACTATACAACATAAGCACGTCACTATGTTGTGATAAAACACCATGAACAAGACAATTTATAGAAAAACTTATTTGAGTTTACAAGTCTAGAGGGATCAGAGTCTGTCATGGTAGGGAGGCATGGTAGCGAGAAGTAGCTGGGAGCAGAAAGTGGGTACTCACATCTTCAAGAAGGCACAGGAAGCAGTAAGAGACTAGAAATCTGGCAAGGCCTAAGAACTCTCTAAGTTCACCCCTAGTGCTTAGATGTGCTTCCTCCAGCAAGGCCAGACCACCTAAGACCTCCCAAAACAGTGCCATCAACTGGGGACAAAATGTTCAAATATTTGGAGCCTATGGGACCTTTTCATTCAAACCACCACATTCTCAAAGCATATATGTCTGGGAGGATTGTGGAAGCGTTTGAAACTTTGGGCTGGAAAAGCCACTGAGTGCTTAAGAGTTTAGAGAGCTGTGGCTGTGGAACTTGGAACAGTTATACTGAAAGATGTGAACAATGGAGGCCTGGCTTGTGAAGCTTCAAAGGGAAGTAAAGATTATCAGGGATGTTTGTATGATATTTTGAATTGAGAATCTGTAATTTCTGGTTATCTGGGGCTGAAGAATCAACTGTGATAAAGAAGAGATCTGTACCACTGAAGAAAATCTGTACCTTTGCTTTACTGGGACAATTGATGCTGGAATCAGCTATGACAAAAGACCAGCATCATTGTGACAAAATCTTCTGGGAAGTAGTTCCTCAGGGTCAGCACACAAATGCTGTGGTTCAGAGAGGGCCTTCATCTCAAGTTGGAAGCAGGACTTGGTAACATGTAAGAGTCTCCTGCATGGTTCTGGTGTTGAAGGTGTGAAAGGGTCATGGAGAGAATCTGAGTTTTTGCATCCTGAGAGTCCAGGCAAGCCGATCAGTGAAAGTGCAGCCTCAGTCTCAGTAAACACCTAAGCATATTGGAGATGCCAGGACCATGGTATGACCACGAAGGGCAAGTAGCAGGTATGGAGTGAAGCCAGACTGAGATGTGTGTGCTGTGGACAGCAGAGCCAGAGAAGTGGAGTTGCCTAAGCCCTTTGGAGCCCAGAAGATCATGAGTGGATCACAGATGTGCAGCTTTGAGCTATTTGACTAGACTTTGGTTTTGCTAAAGTGTGGCCAGTCCTTCTCTTTTGAAATAAGACAGGCCCAAGAACATTTTGACTTTTAGCCAAGAAACTGGGTACTTTTCTTTGGGGTCTTTTTACCCTCACTGCCTAGCCAATTCCTACCTCCTATTCTTATCATGCCACTGTCTGAAGGGATCACCCAAATTGCCAATAGAGAATAGGGGCGCAGACTGCTCTGGCTTCTTCCATGCAGAACAGGGACCCAGGGTGAGGCAATGGGAGTATCCTTTCAGTAAGTCTATCTAAAAAGACTCCAAAATTGCATAATTCTTATCTCTAGGGGGAAAAATAGTCCTTGAATCGTGACTAGGAGCTGTGAAGGAAAAGTAAAGGCAAGAGTAATTCGCATTACAAGTTCTAGACAGGGAACTAGAAAAAAGTCAGAACAGAGCAGTTTTCAAATGTTCATATGAGAGTCCACTGGAATTTCTTGACAAGGGCTTCCAAAAGCATCCCTCTACTGGGTTCCTCCTCATTTTTCTTTGTCTTCAAAGGCTGGACTCAAGTGATGGATTCAGAATTTGCTTTCGGGTATTTTGATAGCTGTTGGAGTGGTTAGAATCAGTGTCAGTTCCCGCTCAAAGGCTCCTTGATAGGGGGAGAAAACAAATTTATCCATCATTTTAGAACAATAGCTGGTTGTCTCCCTTAGCTACAGGTGGCACTACAGTATTGGAAACCAAGATCTGAAGTCTTACATCTGAGCAGCACTTTCTGGTTAGGAACAAAAT
>NW_008329320.1:1417087-1426012 GCF_000622305.1 Nannospalax galili
GTGGGCTTGGGAGGAGCTCCTGGCTCCTTTCTTTTACCAGTTCCATCTGTGTGAAGATAAGTCAAAGGTCCTGCTAGACCATGTCTGGCTCAAGTCTATCTTGTGGGGTCTCCATGTCCCCCCTGAACAAGAGGAAAGGTGACTCACCACATTTACAGGACATTTTGAGAGATGTTCCATAGTCCCTTGGAACTTGGTCAACCTTGGAGGGCAAGGGGTAAAAACTGTCCTTTAAGTTCCTCTGACCACATTGGTATAGGCCTTAAAGTATAGCTGTTAAACATCCAATAAGGTTAGTTCCACCAGTCTGATACTTTTAATTATCATGTGCTATGTAGATAAAGCTTAGGTAAATAACCAAATATTGTCAGATAAACATTGACTAGATATATATTTTGTTCCTTCAGCTAAGAGATTTTTAAAAGAGACTTTGAACTTTAAAATATTTGAATTTTTAAAAGACTGAGACTTTTAAAGTTGTACTATTTTATATTGTAAGATTAAGATGAGATCTTGAAGATATGAAATGAAAAGATTGTGGTTCAAAGTGATGTGTTTGTTTGTCAACTTGACAAGGGTTTGCTCAATTATGCTGGATTGCTTCTGTTGTCAACTTGATACACCTGGGTAGAGGGAACCTCAATTGAGGAATTTTCTCCATTGGACTGGCATGCGGCCTGGTCTGTGGGGCATTTTCTTGATTGTTGAGTGATGTGGGAGGGCCCAGCCAACTGTGGGTGGTGGTTCTGTATTGTATAAGAAAGCAGGCTGAGCATTGGCCAGGGGAGCAAACCAGTAAGCAGTGTGCCACCATGGTCTGTGCTCCAGGTTCCTGCCTAGAGTTCCTGCCTTGGCTTCCCTTGATGATGGACTGTGAGCTATAAGCCAAGTAAATCCTTTTTTTCCCCATGTTCCCATGTTGTTTTCTGTCAGTTGTTTTTGTTTTTTGAATCACAGCAATAGAAAATAAGACAGGGATCAAATTGGATCTCATAAACAACAACAACAAAACATCCAGTTTCTCTGTACCAGAAAAGTTGTTCTCAACATTCAAATATTTTCCTTTTGAATATACTTTTGTGGAATTCTCTTTTCCCTGAGTCCTATTTATTTATAAATCCATCACCTCTCATTCTTCAGCTGAGAATCTATGCAATAAAATAACTCCCAGGGGGCTTAGAGACATCAAGGGGGCTTTTCCCAAAGGAACTGATGAGTCAGAGGTAAAATGCCAGCTGAAATTTTATTCTGAGTTAGAATACCCAATGAGTGTTTGAATATTTATATTCTCAGCTTTTACAGAAATTCTAGGCACAATTTGAAGGTTCACATTTATTTTTGAAAGAAAGGAGAAATTAGGTTAAAAATGAAAGCAGACTGAAAATTATGGGCAAGGCAGAAGCATACATTAATCTTTGGAGTAAGGCAGAATGCATGCTTGCAAGGCTCACTCTCCCAATTATGCAGTTTGGGGAAAGGAGAAGTAAAGTGCAGAGAAAGCACTCAGTTTGAAGCATGAAAATCAGGCTGCTCTTCCCTGTGAAATGTCTACTTTTTCCTGTGAGAAAAAAGGATTAATTCTACACTCAGAATATTCTCAATTTTCTTAATTTCAAGGAATACCTGTATTTTAAATTCTGACTAAGTAGAAGAAAATTAGTATAATTATGATCAGTGGGTTAAATACTACAAGGCTGATGAAGTTAGCTGGGTCTGGTGGTGCATGTCTGTAGTCCAGCACTTAGATGGAGGCAGGAGTTCAAGGTCATCCTCTCATCCTATAATATCCTAAATAACGTATTGCAGGTTAGCCTGAGCTACAAGAAACCCTGTCTCAACACAAAACCAAAAAGGATGATGAAGCTGAAAATATCAACTATATGATAAACCTAAAATGGGCAAATCTAAATTCAGGAAAGTAGTAAAAATTATGCAAGTTTAAGAGTTATAAAACAATATGTCATTATAGTTAAAATAGAAATTCTCAGGAGACTATCTGATAAATACACTATCAAGGATTCAGTTTCATTATGCTAAAATTCAGAATAAACAAAAAGCTAGCAAGTAAGACCTATCCCCTGCCTTGCTGCTGTTTATATGTTCAATGTCCTTTGTGCAGCTGACTGCTTAATAGTCCAAGGTTTCGCTCTTTTATATGAGATGTTAAAGTCTATTTCATTGTTTGTATTTCAAAACAGTTGTGTCAATCATTTAAAAATTCTAGTTCTTTCAAGCTTACTGAACTCAAAAAATAATTGAAATCCTTAATGTTAACATATGAATCTATTTTTTATTTTTATTTTATTTTATGCATATGAGTGTATTGCCTGCATGCATGTAAGTGTACCTACCTGTATTGTGCAATGCCTGAGGAAGTCAGAAGAGGGCATCAGGTCTCCTGGAACTGGAGTTATAGACAGTTCTTACCTGCCATGTGGGTGCTAGAAATCAAATCTGGGTCCTCTGTAAGAGCAGTCAGTGCGCTTAACTGCTGAGCCACCTCTCCAGCCCCCAATAAATCTAAATTAAAGACTTTGAGGACATGAATGCTCATCCTTTTTTAAAAAAACTATTTTTTATTGATTTTTTTGTATTTCTTTTGTTTTTAATGTTAAAGAAATTCCTTATGATTTTTAATATCACACAAATGAAAGTGCCACAGGATCACAAACCCACATTTGTCCCTTTTTTCAAAACCAAGGAATAGCCCATTCTCCACTCCAAAGCTCTGAATGCACATGGAGATTTGTGGTCTGGTCAAGTCCTGATTCATACCCAGGTTGTGGACATTTCAAAAGCTTTCACATGATAGTTGCACTAAGGCTAGGTAACAGATACAAGCAGGCAAAGGAAGGCCCACGATAATTGCTTTGCATCTGCAACATTCCTGCTCCTCACAACCCGAAGTTCCAAACAGTCAGTGAGCCTTGTAGAATCTTCAATGTAGGTGCCAGTCTTTCAGCGAACTTGAGTTTACAGTCCCATGGGCTTATTTACATAATGTAATCCATCCGCCTTTATTTTTTTAAATAAACAATTTATTGAGAATTTCATACATGTATATAAGGTGTTTTGATATATGTGAATTTACACACTGTTCACAGTGTGACTTAACACAAGGCTCATTCCTACATGCCCACCACTGGTAACATTCAGAGAAGTAACCTGATAGCAGGCACCTAACCAAGAACAAGAGCTAACTGGCTCTCTGTATTAGTTTTTATACTATTGCATAAGAAGTTGCTATAAACTTAGAAGCTTAAAACGACATCTAGTAATCATTTCACAGTTATGGAGGTCGGAAGTCTGGGTGGGCACCTGTGGGTTTTCTGCTCAGGGTCTTACAAAGCTGCAGTCAAGATGTCAACAGTGTGCTGTTTTCACCTGGAGGCTCAAATGGGACAGAACCTGTTTTTCATGTTCATTCAGGCTATTGACAGAAGTCAGTTCCTTGTGGTGTAAGAGTAAGGTCCCTGTTTCTTGTTAATTTTTGGCCAGGAGTTGTTCTAAACTCTTAGGGGCCCTCTCACAGTCCATGCGCCCCTGTCTTTTTTCAAATCCAGTAATCTTCATGCTTTAAATTGCTATGAATTCTGTTTCTACTCCCAAACTAGAGAAAATCCTGTTTTCCAAGGGGCACATGTGGTACAACCAGCATCATCCATTCTGTGGACATTTCTGTGGATTAATCTAGGTCTGCTAACTGGTAACCTTAATGATTTGCCAGATCCCTTCGTCATGTAACAAAACATAATCATGGGTACCATCAAGGGGTAAAGATCATGAAGTCTATCTTGGATTAGCCTGCCATGCTTTAAAAATTATAATTATCCAAGGGATGGCTTAGGTCTGTGAGCTCTGTTGTCTTACAGAAGTGCTATTCAAAGGCAGAGTGTAAGATATCTCTTACATCTTGTCTGAATCTAGCACTATTTCCAATCTCTTTGCCCTCAGGGCCTTCTGGGCCTGAAATTGGGTCACTCATTCTTAACAGGACATTGTCAATGAGTTTGTTTCATGGATATCTGCATGTGATGTCATGTGATAGATAAACAACAAGGATGTTACATGATTGTTGCACTGGCTCCTGCTGCTGGCTGGGTATCTACACTGAAGACCATGCTATATTCCATATTTTATTACAGGCTCAGAGAGCAATGAACATGAAGTCTCTGCTGAGGGCGCTAGCAAACATGCCCCCCCACTATCGCTGCCTTTGCATCAGCCACCTCATTGGATGGACTGCCTTCCTGGCCAATATGTTCTTCTTCACAGATTTCATGGGGCAGGTAATGAACTTATGTGTGTATCATTAGCTCATCATCAATCCCTTAACCCATGCCTTTGGAGTTTCTTTTGGATGGCCTCTTCAATGGGTACAATAAAAGTATAGGAAAGAATACCTTCAAGGACTTGGTTTGCAGACATGTTCTAGAAGCAAGCAGCTCTACCTTGTAAAACTAAACACTGTGAGACCTATCAGCACCTCATCTAATGCAACAAATAGAAGAGAACAAAGATGATCTGTAGAGATCATGGCAGCCTTTGTAAAAGATGCACAGTATGATCTTGGCCTTAAAGGTTGAGTCAGAGTTTCATTTCCCAGTTTTCTCTATGGAGAAGAGAGTATTGTAAGTGGGAATGAGAATGGTATGTTGTAGAGATAAGTCAGAAGCTTGTTGGTTATACCAGAGTCTGGGTGGCAGGATTGCCCAAGTCAGACGGGGACAGATGTTAGGTTGAGAGGGAGTAGCATTGAAAGTAATCCAGAGAAATGTGGTTCATGTTTGATGCGCAGATAGTAGACTTCATGCAGGTCCTTGAAGGAGGCATGAGAGTGAGAGATGAAGGGAGCAACTTAGTGATAACTGAATAAATTCTGTGCCCTAGGAAGGAGCCCTTCTTTCCAGGTATGGAGAAGAATAGAGCTCCCTACCACACTGTACTTTTAGCTCAACCACCCGAAACCTCTCTTTCAGATTGTGTACCATGGGGATCCGTATAGTGCGCACAACTCCACAGAATTTCTCATTTACGAAAGAGGAGTTGAAGTTGGATGTTGGGGCTTGTGCATTAACTCTATATTTTCTTCACTCTATTCTTGTAAGTATTCTTCTTTTAAGGGTGTCTTCAAAGGGCTAGCAGCATAACCTAAATTTTATACTTGAAATTATATATTTTTCTCTTTAACATATTAAATTCTTGATAATTTTATGGAAATTGGGAAAAACTTTTTCTTTACAAAGGATCCCATGAAGTATCCTTTTTAATAGTCAGTGGGCTTGTAATCAGTAGGCTTCTGATGAAATTTTCTTAAAAGTAAAAGGAAGTTTTGTAAACAAGACCATGAAGTGTTGGGTGGGTGAGTGATAAAGTCTCAGCAGATCCATATTCTACTGGAACAAGAACAGTAGTGATTTCATAGATGTTTTATAGATTCCATAGATGATTTATCAGATTTGAAGGTGGCACAAAATAGTAGTAGGAGGACAGTTAATATGATAAGTGACAGAAAGCAACCTATAAAATGACTTTCACGCTAATGCAGTATGCTCTGTAACAGGATCCCTGTCCTAAGATTGAGAACAACTGGTCTTTCTTCTCAGGTACCAGCTTAACTCCTCTCCTGCTTAAATTGTAGCTGTTGAGGATACTGGACAAAGGGACTTCTGCCACTAACTTAAAATAAGCTCAGACTGTTATACTGTAGCTGCAAGGCACCCACAGGCTCACCTTTGACTGTTAATATATATAATGATCTCCAGGCTCTATGTACATTGAATCAAGTGAAGATGGCCTGTAGTATGCACAAAAATCCTGTATTTGGAATGCGAAGTTTTTTCTCAACAATAAAATGAGCTCTTTTTCACTCCAGACTTATGAGGGGAAAAGGTTGACCCCCATCTCTTTGGGGGGTTCAGCAGGGACATAGCCCAGGTTAAGGAAGGAAAAGAAATGTAGAGAATCCCTCTCACCATTCCCAGGGACATACACTGTCCCGTGATTCTTGTGGGGTCGAAGATGTAACCTACCCTTTCCTTTACCCATAGTGCAACAGTAAACCTTTTTCAAGATCTTCTCAAAATTAAACAAAACTGCGGGGAAAAGAGTACCTGTTATATGAATTCATGAGCGGATTGATCATAAAATCAGAAAATTCATTACTTTAAAATTTAAGGAAATCACATAGTAGCAGATTAAAGCTTGCTTTCCTTTATCAAATGCTTTCTTCCTCTGAGAATATATAAATCAGGAAAATTTCAGAAGGAAAATTTCAAACATTTAAAATAGAATCAGCTAGTGACAGAGACCAGAAGTCTATCTGTTGTCCATTTCAATTCCTTTGCGATTTCAAGAGGGTATGTCTTCATTCTTATGAAGAAAAATACACTTTCACATATATTAGCATTTAGCTTTGTCCAGTTGAACATTCTTTTCCTCAGGGAACCCTTACTAGGTTACATTTTGTTTAGTGTGAGTTTCTGTATGAATTTCATGGCAGTTGAAAATTAAAACACGTGGGGGCTGGAAAGATGGCTCAGCAGTTAAGAGCACTGGCTGCTCTTGCAAAGGACCCGGGTTCAATTCCCAGCACCCACATGGCAGCTAACAACTGTCTGTAACTCCAGTTCCAGGGGATCTGATGCCCTCTTCTGATCTCCACAGGCATTACATGACATGGGTGCACCTACGTACATGCCAGCAATACACTCATACACATATAGTAAAAATAGTAAATAAAGCCAGGTGTGATGGCACACACCTTTAATCCCAGCACCCTGGAAGCAGAGGCAGGCAGATCTCTGTGAGTTCAAGGGCAGCCTGGTCTACATAGTGAGTTCCAGGCCAGTTGGGGCTATAGGGAGACCCTGTCTCAAAAAGACCTAAATAAATAAATAAAATATTTTTTAAACAGAAAATTAAATCACATGTTATTTTCAGGCCCTTTCTTGTTAAAAGTCTAGTGTATGAAATAAATTATTGGTGTGTCTTCTAAAATTTTTCAATATATAAATCTATCAGACCCATACTATCCTGAATTAAAACCAAAATTTTATTTATGAACTAACAATGAGTCCTACTCAATTCTTGAGGGGTCTCCGTGCCACAGGACAAGGACAAGGCCCAAGTCCTGAGCATGGCATTCAACTGTTTTTACAGATTTGCCTGTTCATCTTTGTGATCTCACTCACTCCCACACATATTACCTACCCTTACTGACCCTCTACATGGACTTTTTCCTCCATCTTAGTCCAGTGCTTTTACTTTATCCTGTCTGACTTTCTCCCGCTCTCCCACATAGATGACTCCTGACCACTCATTTGGGCCACCTTAAATTCTGTTTCCTTTTGACATCAGTCAAGTTGTCCTCTTGCTTCCCATCCCATCCTCGGTAGATACATTCCTTCCCTTCAGAGCATACCTCATTACTCCCTGTTTTTGACTTATCACATAGCATCAAGTGAGGATCCAACCTCTCCATCTAAACAGAGCTCTTTACACCATCCCAGATGCTGGAATGGGGGATGGCCATAGGGATCTTGCTTTCGAGCTTTTACACAGCCAGAAAGCACTATGCACCAGATACTATAACAACTCTAAGTACTGAGGTATAGCCAGTCTTCCTATCCTATGGTAGTACTCATGGTTGTCAACTCATTAATTTCTTCCTATTCCAAAGACAGCACTACTGGGAATACAGCTACCCCTGGGCATCATAGCCAGCAGAGGCAATGGCATCCCCACCCCCCAGATTTATTGGCTTATCATCATGAATAAAGCATTCTTCACCAGACTTTCAGTCTTTGTACTATTGTTACATATGTGTCCAAATATCTCTTTAACTTTCTTTGGTTCTTTTTGGCTTGCACACCTGGATAAGAGCTGTGTATTGATGACATCTTTTAAGTTCTGAGACACCTAGAATTAAAATTTCTGCATAAATATAAATTATTAAACAAGCTTGTCAAGGCTTACTATAAAACGGACCTAGGTTTGCACTGCTCCAATTTTCAAGTCTTAACAACAGCACTCCAGGAATGGGATGCATTTATAAGGGAAGCAGTGTTTTATGCTTGTCATTTCTAGAGCTCGTCCATGCAATGACTGGAGACAGTGTTTTGTTTCATAGTTGATTCAAATGTCATATAGACTTTGCTTCTTATCTATGAAGCGTAAGTCCAATAATAATTCAGGTAGCTATGGAACATTTCATTTTTAGTAGGCATGTTTCAATTATATATCTTTGGTTCACACAACAAGTAAATTGAGTTATGTATTAATCAGGGTTCTCCAAAGAAACAGAACCAGTAGAATGAATATATATGTATAGAGATTTATCAGCTTAGCTCACAGGATAGAGTCTGAGTAGTCCCAACAATGGCTGCACCACACCGGAGAGGCTGAGAATCCATAGTTGCTCAGTCCACAAGGCTGGATGCCTCAGTAGTCCCAATCCGGTGCTGAAGGTCTGAGAAATTCCAAAAGATCAGCTAATCTTCAGTCTACAGCACCAAGACGAACTCACCAGAGAGAGAGAAGGCAAGTAGCAAGAAGCCAGGCGTTCTCCTCTGCCTTGGCCTTTTATACTGGCTGTCATCAGAAGGAAACACCCACATTTAGGGTATGTCTTCCAGCTTTAGATGATCCAATCACGAGGATCTCTTTCATTTCAGTTAACCCCAGATCCAGTCAAGTTGACACCCAGGATTAGCCATCACAAGTCCACCCCTTGTCAACTTGACACCCAATAGCATCTCTCTATGTCATGCTTAATTTTCAAATGAAAAAAATGTTGAGGTCATAATTTCACCTAACATGATATAACTATCCCATCATACAATGACCAATGCATTATATATCTCAGAGTAGGTGAAAAGGTCTTCAATGAATGCTTAGTCCTTTAGTGTCTCATAACCCAATATA
>NW_008329320.1:1426068-1438174 GCF_000622305.1 Nannospalax galili
ATTCAAAAAAGAATAACTCCAGTATCTGCTTAACATATGTGTATACATGCACAAGCCTATTCTTAACCAAATAGGCAAAAATACTCATGTCAATTACAATCCACGTTTTTGCAACCGGTCACGTGGCCTAAATTGGTATTTGTAACTACCTTCCTCTACTACCCATTCTGTATTTCATCCACCATCAGCAAGCACCTCTGCAGGTCGTGGCTCTTTCCCTGGAGGAGTGACCCATACTTTCAACCCTGAAGGGTCTGGGCCATTTGTTGTCCTGTCTGGATTGGGTTATTGCAGTTTCCCATTGACCTTAATCACAGAACATGGTAACAACAAAAGTCGCCCTAAGGAATCTCCTGCCTTCCAGATATAATCTTCATTACCTCCATTGTGGAGAGCCAGTCCAATTTCCCCCTGGCAGTCTGGGTCAATCACTCCTCCTAATACTGTTCTTCCTTTCTTAGCCTGCTGATTTAAGGGCATCAGAAGCCCAAAGTGTCCAGAGGGAAGTCTTAACTTCCAGTTCAAAGGAATGTTTATTGTCTCTCCTGGCAGAAGCACTCCCTCCTCTGGAACCAAACCATTCAAGCCAGTAGAGTGCAAAGTCGAGGGTACAGGAAGCAAATATTTTCATAATGGGTCACCAGGGGTGATAGTGAATGGAATCATTTCCACTTCGACCCCTTGATTCCTGGACCCGTGAATCCTGGTTATAGGAAGCATTACGTGCAGGAAAGGCAAATGCATAACCAGAATAAGTGTCTCTTCCTGTAAGGACAAAACACTGTCCCCTCCAAGATGGAAGTGGTCCAATGTAGCCAACCTGCCACCAGATTGCAAGCTGATCACCACAAGGAACAGTGTCATATCGAGGGCTCAGTGTTGGTTTCTGCTCTTGGCAGATCTGGCACTCAGCAGCAGCTGTAGCCAGGTCAGCTTTCGTGAGTGGGAGTCCATGCTGTCGAGCCCATACATAACCTCCATCACTGCCACCATGGCCACTTTGTTCATGGGCCCATTGAGCAATGACAGGGATAGCTGAAGAAAGAGGCTGCCAATCCACAGAGCGGGTTATCTGATCTACTTGATTATTGAACTCATCTTCTACTGAAGCCACTTTTTGATGAGCATTTACATGAGACACAAGTATATTTACATCCTTTGCCCATTTGGAGAGATCTATCCACTCTCGGCACCAATCTCTGTCCTAGTTTGTTCTTCGCTGGTGTGAAAAAATACTCTGACCACTACCAACTTGGGGAGGAAAGGGTTTATTTAGCTTACATATCCCAGGTCACAGTTCATCCAGGAGCCCAAGGTAGGAACTCAGGGCAGGACCTGGAGGTAGGAGCTGGAGCACAGGGCATGGAGGAATGCTGCTTACTGGCTTACTCCCCTGGCCCCTGCTCAGCCTGCATTCTTATGCAACACAGGCCCACCTGCCCATGGGTGGCACTACCCACAGTGGGCTGGGCCCTCCCACAACACTCATCAAGAAGATGCCCTCAGACATGGCCACTGGCCAGTCCAATAGAGGAAATTCCCCAATGGAGGCTCCCTCATCACAGGTGTGTCAAGTTGACACTAAAGCTATCCAGCACAAGTTAGAAGAGGGATAACTCTGTCCTTGTACTTGTATAACATACCTGTATCTGCACATACCTGTATCTGCTAAAAGGGGACCAAACTAGAAGTCAACTATCTTCAATCCACCCTGTAGTTGCTACACTAATTGGAGATCCTTTATGTGGTCAGCATGTGTTTGGGTGATTTCTAGTATATTTTGTCTCATTTGATCCTGACTAACAACTTCCATCACAAAAAATTTTGTTTTATTTCCATTTTTCTGGTGAGAAAGTTAAGGCTATAAGAAGTTAAAAACTTGTCACCGTGAAGGAGCCAGTCAGGCTGTGGGAATTCCTTCACAGCCTGGGTAGGGTCAGGGAGACTGTCTGAAGAGAGTTGCGTACATCTTTCTTACATACATAGACTGCATTCAGGTGGGGACTAAGAAACTATGCATGACTTGGTCATTCTGCTAAATCTAATTGTTTTAATTATCCCAATCTGACTGAGTGATGGAGTCAGACCAAACATAATCTTTTAGGTACTATTGGGTCAGACCTCTCTAGTCAAAATGAACATCACTATTCCTCTATGCCTTGCAGCCCCAGGATCCCATAGCCAAAACGCTCTTTTCTACCCCTTTCTGCTGCCTTTTTTGCTATTTATTTGGCTGCTAACAATGTCTGGTTCTCCTCTATGGACAATAAAATCAGCAAGGCAATTCAAGCTGTCTTTTATGCAAAGGATTTATAACTGATTCCCAAAGCCAGCTGTTTCCAATCCATAATAAGGAAGTTCTTTTTGTTCCTGATTCAATGTCAAAGGAAGTTGCTAAAAGAGTGAATCTTCAAAAGAAAGGATTATCTGAAATTATTAAATATTGTGAAGCACTGCCATTTGTAATTTTTCCCTTCTCTCTACAGACTTTCAGAAAGCTTTGGTATCCTACATTGGCTTAAAGGGTCTTTACTTCACTGGGTATTTGCTGTTTGGCCTGGGGACAGGATTCATAGGACTCTTTCCAAATGTTTACTCCACCCTGGTCCTGTGTGCCTTGTTTGGTGTAATGTCCAGCACCTTGTACACTGTGCCCTTCAATCTCATTGCTGAATACCACCGTGAGGAGGAGATGAAGGTATGTTCTTACTGATTCTGTGCCCTGGTAACAAAAGGGCTTTACCTGAAGAGTAATGTGTGGTAGTAGTGGGGAGAAATTCATTAGGAGAGTGTGAATCAAGACATTGCTGAAATGGAAGCACTAAAGAAAGTACTTAATCTATTAATATCACACAGACGTGACCCCCAGTCTAGCCCAGCCCTCCCCTCCCCCTTACTCAGAACACTAGTGTACCTGCTGAGCTTTAGGACAAGAATGGCGACTCCACTAGTTAAGTGAGAAACCAGCCACTCTACACCTCTGGGACTGGGGGACCCTCACTATGGATATTTATCCAGATATACTGCAGGTAAACTGGAAAGACCTGTGGTTGGTTATAGAAGACTTGGGTCCCCCTTCCATAGACAATGCATAGTGATATTTCTTGGGTTATGAGTTGGAACTGTGAATTGGTCTTCACCATGATTCCTGGTGAGGTGGCACCCACCTATGGCATGGAAGTCAGACTGGAGAGCAGAACCTTAAGCAGTCTTCATGAGAGGACCATTTCTCTTCTAGAATGATCACCTCTTCTTATCAAAATGTGCAATAGTTTCTCTATGCAAACAGACTTACAGTTCCTTACCTGGGGTAATGATGTAAAAACTAAAGTGGTAACTATGAGTTTAATCAATCTCAGTCAAAACACTGAGCACATGTCAGTGTGGCTGTAATCCCAGCCTTCTTTTGTGTCACTTGATCATGTATAGCAGGGAGAATTGCACCAGGAGTAAAGTTTTTTCAAACAAGGATTGTAAAAGTGGCCACCAGTGTAGCAGTACATATAAAGGCCAGGGGTGCTGCTAAAAAGACAGTCATCCAAGAGAACTCTCCATCTTTGGAAAGAGTGGAAGAGTTCCATCACACACACACACACACACACACACACACACACACACACACACATGCGCGTGTGTGCGCGCGCTATAGACTCAGAGAAAACTAGATTTAAATCCTACCTCCCCTCACTTAGAAGCTGTGGGACACTGGAGATGTTAACCATTTAGTTGTTAAATAGCACTCAAAATGAGTTCCTTTTTACATGAGGTTATATATTCCCATAGTTCAGTAATCACAACAAAATACAAAAGTGTTCATTGTGAACTAGCTCCCCCCATGATCTAACTGTCCACACCTCCAGCCCAGTCATGGTATGTTTCCACTCTTTCTTGTTCTTAACAAAATTGTCTTCCTAGTATTTTAAAAAGACAATCAAGCATATATGAATCTATTGTCTTATTTTCCATTTCTTTTTCAAAATATAATATGCATTTTTTCTGTACAATGTTTATTTTACCTAACAATAAAGGAAATCATCCAAATACTCAATATTCTTATCAGTCAAATGAGAATAGTGACATTCACTATATAAAGTTGAGGGAGGGGAAATAATTAAGAAAATGCATATACTGTGCTTAGCAAGTGCTTACTGATACATCAAAGGACTCAAGAAGTGATAGCTAGTGTGTCTGTTATCACAGGGATAGAGATAATAATACCTGAATGTAGGGGGCTGGTAAGAGTGAAATAAGGCACCAACTATAAAACAGCCTGGGACAAGGCCTAGGGTGTAAGAGGCAGCAGGTGACAATATAAACCAGTTCAGACCAAATAATGTCAATCAAGTGCCAATATATTAACCAAACAAGTGCATTTGAAGGGATTGCAAGGCTTTATAACTTGCTTCTCATATGCTTAAAAGCAATTTAATGACCTTTGGAAGATGTTTTAATTTTTAACACCAAGGAAGAAAAATATTTTAGTTTACTCTTCATTTATTGAGTTTTCCACAACATTTCATTTATTGACTTCATAAAAAGAGAATTCTGCGAATATTCACCACTTAATCCACGTGTTAAAGGTAGAGGCTTCGTTTGCCGTAGGAAAAGACAGCATTAGCCAGGAAAGGGGAGTTTCCTGAAGTCTCTCAATCTGGAGTTAGGAAACTATTGCCTGCTGATCAAAGACAGTCTGTTGTCTGATTTTACCCCGTTTATGAGCTAAGAATTCCTTTAAAGACTTTAAAACACTGAAAAATTTTAAAGAAAGATAATGTTTTATAGCAAGTAAAAACACGTGAAATCAAACACTGATACCCATAAAGTTACATTGGAATGCGCTTTTTGTTTATACAAGGAAGCTGCTTTCGCACTTTAAGAGCAGAGTGAGATAGTTAACAACCAAGGCCTTATGAAGCACAAAGGCATTTGTTACTTAGCTCTTCACAGAAAACGTTTGCCGACTCTTGGCCATACGTGTCAGTTCCTTTAGAACAACGGCTACTCCTGTGTTTCCCTTGCAGAGGCAGCAGGAAGCCCCCGGAGGTGAACCGAATGGCAGTGGGCGAGGAAAAGGCGTGGACTGTGCTGCCCTCACCTGCATGGTGCAGCTGGCTCAGATCCTGGTGGGAGGTGGCTTGGGCTTCCTGGTCAACACCACCGGCAGCGTTGTGGTTGTAGTGATCACAGCCTCTGTGGTGGCACTGATCGGCTGTTGCTTCGTGGCTCTCTTTGTTAGATATGTGGAGTAGAGTTATAAATTGACATTGACCCAAACCTCAGACAAGAGAAGTCCTTGGCAAGAAATCAGTCATTTCTGAGGTTCTGTAGCTCTGGAGACTTCATTCCCCTATTGAGACTGAAGCTGATGTCATCTGTCATGTTTTACCCTCAGCCAGTCCCCTGCACAGCAATCCCCATTTTCAGGCATCGTTTTTTTCTGGGCCGTGCCTGCATACATACATAGCATGGGTAAAAGCAATGGGGTCACCTGCCCACTGCGCCTTCCTCACTGCCCCTCAGTGCAAGGCTGTGAGAGGCAAGGTCTGCTTTCCACAGGGAATTTCAGGCCTTGATCATCTGAGAAGCAGATCAGTTCTGCCCATGATGCCTCTAACATACTTTTTTAAAAAAAGCATTTCTTATATAGTTGGGAAATCACATATTTCATCAAATTCAGAAATATTTAAAATATTGTTGATGTGGTTTTTTTTTTTTTTTTTTTTTTTTTTTTTTTTTTGCTCTTTTGAAGATAGGGTCTCCCTGTAGGCCCAGCTGTCCTGGATTCACTATGGAGACCATGCTGGCCTCAAACTCACAGAGATCCACCTGCCTCTGCCTTCCAAGTGCTGGGATTAAAGGAGTGGGCCATTATGCCCAGCTCTGATGATTTCTTTTTAACACATTGGTTTATTCATATTTAATTTGCTCATAATAAGTTCCTGTTAATTTATGACAGCCTTAATAAGTGTGTTTTGAGCATCTCATATTGAAATATGTTCATTCCACTGGCACGGTAAAAATTTTTCTCTTGAGTATGTACCCTTATTCCATCCTCTGGAGTCAGTCAACAGCAAAACCTCTCAGAAAGCAGTCCCTAAGTTCCTCTTGTGATGTTCTCTACCCCCAGTTAAGCAGTTTTTCTTTAGTCAGACCCTTCAATTGGCTCCACAGGAGGAATTTTCAGCAGCTTGAAGAAACCACATTGTTTAATAGGAACACCATTAACTGTGGTGCCTAGATGGTTTTGAACCTTTCTCTGGCACTCAGTGACAAACTACTTAACATCCTCAAACCACACATGCTTGTATAGGCATTTGGAGTATAATAAATTTCGTTCTTAGAGCATTGTAAAAAGCCACAACAGTGCTCCCTGTTATTGTAAAGGCTTTACCTTCGTTAATACAGCGTTGACAATGGATGACGTAGCTCATCTGAAGCCACACAACTCATGAATGGCAAAGCTGGGCTTTGAATCTAGGACTTTGGCTCTACTGCTTCCTGTGGAGACCACACATAGGCAATGTGTGTGGCACTTTGTCAGTGCTCAATGAATGTTCTGATCACCACTGGCAAGGCCCCATCACTGGTACTGTATCCTCCGGTTTGCTGCAACCTTTGTTAAGTGTCACCTGTGCAAGGCCAAATGTGCCTAACCAGTATCGAAAGGACATTTTTTCCTACATCTTTATAAGTTAAAAAATGTTAAATATTTCCTTCTCTTTTCTCATTTTAGAGTCTAGTAATGTTATCATTGCTACTGGTGAATTTCTAACTGACTAAAGTTTTTCATGTTAGAAAGAAATTTGGAGAAAAGGAAATAAGCTCCCTTTTGCCAAGCAGATATTTAGGGGATGAGGTATTGCTTTTCTTCACCCTGTACATGGTAGAATAGATGCGCACTACCAGCCCATTTGGACAGACAGCTTTAGAAGGGGAAGCATCCTTCAGTTCTTTGGAAGTCTCTTTCACTCAATTGGTGGGTGGATGAGTGGTACAAGCTCACCCCTAACACTTTCAGAGCCCAGAGCAAGAGGTCTCTCTGTTCATTAATAGAGACCCAAGGCCCATTCTCTCTTCCTCTCATTTTGTCTCTGTCTAGCACCATAATAGGCCTTGGGTACAGTGTGGTGTTAGTACATCCATGGCTACTCATACTCCTCTACCCTTTGTCACTCATTCCAACAGCCACCCGTAGCTTCCCCTTATGCCCAAGGGCACAGAGACTAAATGGTGTATGTAGCTTCTAGAAGATGAACTAGGAAAGACCCATGAAAGTTTGGCAAATAGCCTCAGGGCTTTTTGGCTGGGGAATTCTGGAGACTCAGGTAATACACTGGTGTTGTAGTGTATTCTCATTTCCTTCCATGCAAGATGGGCTTGGCTAGTGGAGCTGACTAGTGATGAAATGCAGGCATGGGCCCTGACTGCCTGGGTCTGAGGGCAGCAGTCCAGACTACCAGCCTCGGAGCACAGCTAGACATGGATCATTTTGCCATTGCGTGGCATTCCTTCCTACCTCTTCTCTTGTCATCTCAAATGGCTACTGGATCCTTGTTACTTTACACTGACCACCTCCCTCCTGCTATTGCTTAGACCTTGTTGCTGCAATTCTCCCAAAGGCCTCCTCTTTGTTTAAAGAGCTTGGTCTCTACTGCTGAGACTGGGCAGAACATCTGGAGCCCTCTTGTGGCTCTGGACACTTTTGTCATCTGTGCACGTCTTGTGGACAGCAAGTAGAGGGCAGGGGGCTTACACTAGAGCAACTGGTGCTTTCTGACAACTGTCTCCCTCATCACCTGTAGGACACACAGATTTCTTATTAGGTGTTGGGTACCCCAGGCTTCTTTCTGCATGTTGTTCCATTCTTTCCAAATCCCCAGCTTTCTAGGATTGGGTGAGCTGTTTTCTCAGACCAAGGTATGTTGCTGTTTAGCATATTAACCTCCAAACCTTGCTCTCTTTTTTTTCCCACATGGGTGCCATTTTTTGCTGCTCCTTAGTCAGGTCTTCTTTCATCCCATTAGTATATTAACTCACAAATGAAATTGTCTAGTTTTCTTAGTCTTTACCCTTCCCACCATGACCCATCTTAGAGAACTGATATTTTGATAGACTAGAAATATGATCAAGGAAACCAACTGTTCCCAGCTCCAGAGCATGAGACAGTGCTGAACAACAGCTTAGAGGTCATGTGTCAGTTCCCAGCATCATCAAAGAAGCAGCACCAACCCACCTCTCCTGTTCCTCATATTTGTCTTTACCTCTGAAAGATTTATGTGAAATCTAGAGGGTTCAGTATAATTCCAGATCATAATTCTAAGGACATTGTTTTGGGTTGTTTTTTTTTTTTTTTTTGGTATTTGAAGATTTGAAAATGAATGGATAGGCCACCTGGGACTATGGCCTATAGCTGAGGGCCATTCTACTTGGCCCCAAAGAAATTAAGCATAGTCATCACTCATCAACCACAGGGCAGGGCCTTTATTACAAGTGATCAAACATCAATGCATTGATGTTTAAAAAGAAAAGCCAATGCAACAAGAAACAAATATCACTAACTATATCCATGTACAACATCAATGTTTGCAACATCTGATAGGGAACTGAGTTGAGGTAAGGAAGGGAGCTACAGCAATCTCTCTCTCTCTCTCTCTCTCTCTCTCTCTCTCTCTCTTTCTTCTTCTTCTTCTTCTTCTTCTTCTTCTTCTTCTTCTTCTTCTTCTTCTTCTTCTTCTTCTCTCTTTTCACACTATAGAATTTTATTCAATGACAGAAAAAGGAGCAGGGTTTGGACCAGAAGGGACAGGAACTAACATCAGGACCCGAACGCAATGCATCATTTCATCCAGTGCAGCAGTAAATGGGGGGAGGATTGCTAGAAAAGTCATTCCCAAGGCACCATGGAAATGCATGCCGACCTCAGT
Organism: Nannospalax galili; assembly: GCF_000622305.1. Classification (NCBI taxonomy): domain Eukaryota; kingdom Metazoa; phylum Chordata; class Mammalia; order Rodentia; family Spalacidae; genus Nannospalax; species Nannospalax galili. The sequence goes on from NW_008329320.1 coordinate 1,434,993, forward strand.
GGAGACGTTCTTATTTCCAGATGTAATTAATGTACATTCCAAGCTGGAGTGCAAGGTCAGGTTTTAAAGAAAGCTGCCTCGGTCACGTTTCCAAGCAGGGCCGCTTTGCAGTCTGGGATGGAGGCATAATAAGCCCTGGCGGATTCATTTCTGGGCATTGCTGTGGACCGAAACCGCATGGTTGTCTACAGAACAGGTCTGTAAGAACAAGGATTTCAATGGGCTATGCCTAGGTGTGGCAGGCGGGGTGCAGTGCTGGAAACCTGCTGGGCTCGGAGTTCTGAGTGTCTTGAGGGGCAAACGGTCTGTCTGGTGTCCAGGAGGAATCCCAGGGCGCATGAGTGCCATCTCTTCGGTTCATCTTGGAGAGAGTCTGTGCCTGTAATCCCTCAGGGCTATGACCATGAGCGGGGCGGGTTTCTGCGTGTGGGCCTTTCTTGCAGTGGGAATAACAATTCTTTTTAAAGGAGGACAGGAAGTTGGAGTGCGAGGATGAATGGCAGGCACTAGGGGGAGCTGTAGAGAGATGGTGGATGGATATGATCAATATACATTGTATAAATGGATGTCTCTCTCTCTCTCTCTCTCTCTCTCTCTCTCTCTCTCTATCACTGCCCCCCAACACATACTCAAATGCAGTACACAAATTATTCATTGGCCTCAACTCCATCAAGGGCTGAATGAGTGGACAAAATCCAATTTTCAAAGCCTTTAACCACTGGAAACCCAAATATTAATTCTCTTTGGCAAATGACATTATCTCCAGCAAAAATTGTATCCTCAAACAAATGAAAGTATGGGTATCTATAATTTTAATAGAAACACATACTCAAATGCAGTACACAAATTATTCATTGGCCTCAACTCCATCAAGGGCTGAATGAGTGGACAAAATCCAATTTTCAAAGCCTTTAACCACTGGAAACCCAAATATTAATTCTCTTTGGCAAATGACATTATCTCCAGCAAAAATTGTATCCTCAAACAAATGAAAGTATGGGTATCTATAATTTTAATAGAAATCCTGGGACACTCCGAGGGAGAGATGGGAGCACCCTCTGCTTTGCTTCCTGCTTCCACTATCCATCTGTCTCCTGTCTCCCTTTGACACACCAGCATCGCTTGTCAAAATTATACCCATATTCCCTAGACCTCAAATTATACTGGTATTCCTTAGACCCACTTCAAATGCTATTTTGACCTGAAGCCTGAGCCCTCAGCAGAATCAATCTTTTCTTCCTCCATTCCTATACCTCTTTGGTTTATTTTAGCCTTGCTGTGACATTCAACTCATTGTTCTCTATATTAGTTTGCTTAGGTCCCTGGTTGTTTGTCCTAAATGTGTTAGTCAGGTCTGTGTCTGGCTCTTAACCTCACACAGCAGGTACACAGAAAGTAATTGCTTGATCAGTTCCTGGTGATTGTTCTGTCTTTGGAATTCATAATCTTTGACCCCTTTTGTGGTGGTCTCTGAAACTCTCAGCTTTGATTTGGACAAAATGATCCCTTTACAGAGACTTGCATGAAGGCCCAGCCCCAGCCCATCTCTTCTTTTTCTGTAATGCCATAGAAAAAGCACATTCTCATTTCAACACCATTTGCTAAGACATCTGAGCTATCCATAAATTATTTTACTGTCAAAATGGAAGTGACAGCAAGTGACTTTAATTGCTCAGGAAGTATCCAACATCAGTGTTGTACATGGATATTATGTTACATATTTCTTCTTATGCTGGTCTTTTCACTTATTTTACATGGTAGAGAAATAGGAGGCTTACATTTCAACCTTTGTCAGTGTAATCGCTATTCAATACCAATATCAATAATCCCAAAGGACCGAGAAAGACAAACTAACTACTTCAAAACAGAAGTAGTATTCTATTTTTGTAGACTGTCAGGATTTGCTTTGATTGTGGAAAGATGAGTGTCTGTAACTGAGTTACAGAGAGGGATTATAGGTGTCCAGATCCCATGTTTGGGGCTTTAAATTTCACACACGATGGTGAAATTCCAACAGAAATTACTGAACAATTCTATAGTTCAAGAGGCCATTTGAACAGATGTGGCTTTCTAATGGCATTTTACTGAATTGCAGTTACTACACAACAGTATGAAGTGCCTGTGTCACCTGCTACTTAACCCCAGACTAAGTGTCAAAGAGAACAGTATCATCTCTATTGATTCTGAAAGATGGCTGGGTAGACTAATATTTGATCTCAGTTCTCAGAACAGTCTCAAGAAAGGACTTTGTGAAGATCTTAAGATCTTGAACTACCTGAAGAATAGAGCTGTCATCAGAACTGAATCACTCCTCAGAGACCTCCCCATGGCTATCCTGCATGCTTAATGAACAAAACACTCAAGAGAAACTGGAGCTTGGGTAGGGTAGTCTGCTACTCAGACTCTCATCCTCTCCATCTCTCGTCAGTAATATGAACAATACAGAACCTCACTTATGAAATTCTGGTGATGCCCTCAGAACAGCTTCTCTGGTCTTCTCTTCCTTTAAGGAAAGATTTTACTTGAATCCCTTTGAAAGATCAAACTCCAACTTCCAGGAATTTGGTCTTCAGAAAGTTCTGGAAGCATTCTACAGCTTTTCTTGGTCTTCCAAGCCTACCCCAAACACTGAGCCATCCTTGTACTTTCTAGACTAGCTTCTCATCATTCCCAAAGAGTGAGGCGGAGGAGCTGCTAACCACACCCTCTCCATTCTCAGGAGAGCTTTTCCAGGTCCCCCTTAGGCTCATCTGAAGCCCCAGAACAGAGCTCCAGGAACCCAGGCTGCCCTCAAGAGAGCCTATGTGTGCAGGCTTTCAGGGTGAGACACTGCACTTGCTGCCTTCTCATCAAGTCAGCACTGAAAGTCCTCCTTTCCTTCAGGGGCTGCATCTTAACCCCCTCTAATCACACTGCTCTCTCCTGTACCTGAGGCCAGTCCCCAGAGACCCGAGTGACTTTTGAGCTCAGAGATAGGGCAGAGCCTGTGCAAGACTAGCCCTGTCCAGGAAAATAAAGGATACCAGGTCTCCACTTCTTCCCTTCCCTTCTTCCCTTCCCTTCCCTTCCCTTCCCTTCCCTTCCCTTCCCTTCCCTTCCCTTCTCTTCTTCCCTTCCCTTCCCTTCCCTTCCCTTGCCCTTTTGTTCCCCAAACTCCGAGCTCCCAAGGCAACCACACACTA
>NW_008329320.1:1438414-1453967 GCF_000622305.1 Nannospalax galili
CTTCCCTTCCCTTCCCTTCCCCTTTTGTTCCCCAAACTCCGAGCTCCCAAGGCAACCACACAGTAAGTTAGACCTTTGCCTGCTTGGAACAGTCTCACAGGCCAAAGTACAAAAGAAAGGATTTATGGGTGACTTTCCTGGCTGGATGCTGCTTTGAAGTCCCATAAAGTGTTCCATAAAAGTCAGTAGACTTTTATGACATACAGTTGTCTGTATGTCATTTGGCTGAGCCTAGCTCCCACTCAAATTACCCTCCTTCTTGATAGGATGCGGGCATCCCAAACTGGCTACGGAGGAGAGAATAGGGAGTAGGGAGGTTGGCAGCGGTTGTGGTCCTGTGTGTGTGTGTTGTGTGTGTGCGCGTGTGTGTGTTGATCACTCCTTTGCCAGCTGTGTCCTGTCACCTGATTTCACAATCCCGCTTCTCCAGAGACAGTTTTCCAGCCTTTTCACAGATTGCTTTTCCAGGCTTCCCGGAGTCTTTTTCCTACCTGCTTCTCCGTTTATGATTCTCCAGCCTCCAATCAGCTTTCACCCCTCCTTCACCCCTCCTTCACCTCTCCTTCACCTCTCCTTCACCTCTCCTTTACCTTGTTTCGACCTGGGCCTTGTGGGAATTCAGTAAGCTGAGCTGCTAGGCAGCAGGTCGTAGCGCCCCCCACTGTAGACCACTACGCCAGGTGGGTAGTAGAGGTCAGGCTCTGCCGCGGCGTGGAGCGGCGCCAGGGCCTGCAGCCGGTGATCCTCCGGCTCAGGCTTGGTGGTGGCGGTGAAGGGACGCATGCTGGTGAGTGAAGGCGAAGCCATCCGCCACAGCAGGTTCTTGAGCGCCTTGCGGAACTCGCGGCGCACTAGGCAGTAGAGGATCGGGTTGAGGCAGCTGTTGGAGTGCGCCAAGCACACGCTGACTGGAAATGCATATACCTGGCACAAAAAGTACTCCTGGCTGAAGGGCACAGCGTTGAACTTGATGAGGATGCTCCAGGTGGTGAGCGCCTGGTTGGGCAGCCAACACACGAAGAAGGAGAGGACCACGATGGTCACTGATTTGGTGACCTTGGAGCGTCTCCGTGCGCTGGCTGCACTCAGGCCTCCTCCAGGCGTTGCCCCTCCTTCTGTCCCCACTATGCGGCGGTCAGAGATGAAGCGCACCAGCAACAGGTAGCACAGACTGATGATACCCAGCGGCAGCACGAAGCCCAGCAGCACCTTCTGCAAATGGTACAAGCCCAGCCAGAACTGCCTGTCCCAGCCCAGGAGCTTGTCTGGGAAGCGCATGAGGCAGAGCTCTTCGCCCATCACCCTGACGGTGGTGGAGAAAATGGCATTGGGCAGTGAGGCCAGCGCGGCCGAAGTCCAGATCAACACACACAGCGCTTTGGCTGAGAAGCAGCAGCTGTCCCTTAAGCTCTGGCCGCAGCAGTCGCCACCGCCGTGCCCTCTGGTCCGGTGACTCTTAAGGGCCGAAGCCACAGAGTGGTAGCGCGCCACACTCATAGCGGTGAGGAAGAAGACACTGGCATACATGTTCATGGACGTCACGATCGACACGATCTTACACATGGCCTTGCCGAAGGGCCACTTGAAGTCGAGCGCGTTTTCCACAGCCCAGAAGGGCAGCGTGAGTACGAACTGAAAGTCGGTCAGCGCCAGGTTAGTGACGAAGAGGTTGATGGAGGATTTGCGCCAGCCCTGCTTGCTCTTCATCAGGTAGAGTACAAGCAGGTTGCCGGCCAGTCCCAGCGCACAAACCACCCAGTACACCGCGCTGACGAGGATGCGCACCCGAGCTTCGGTGTCCGCGCTCTCTGCCCCGCCGCTGCCGGGGGAATGCCCCGGAGCAGCTCCGTCCGGCAGCTCCAACCCCAGCTCCCACCACAAGTCCTGAAGCTGCAGCGACGCATTGCCACTTGTGTTGGCAGCCTCCAGAAGGTCTGGGATCAGACCAAAGAACTCTGAGAGCTCATCACCCGCATTCGCCTTATTCATGGTGGCTGTCCCTTGCAGCAGTCACCTGCTTGCGCAAGTGCCTCTAGGTCATGTTCGTTCAGCCAAGCACCAGGGAGACTGGGATCGCTCTGGGTGTGGTCCCCAGACTGGTTCGTGGGGCACTCTAGAGCTTTCTAGGTAGAGGCTGAAGACAGCGCCTAGAAACTGGATGAGAACGCATCCGCGCGGGAGAGCCGCCTTGGGCTCAAGAGTGGAGTCCAGCGTCTGCTCCAAACCGGATTTAAGGGCAGAGGAGCGCAGTTCTAAGGCGAGTGGCTGGAGAAAAAGGGTTGTCCTGCCGAGGTTAGCATCTCTGTCTGCTGCAAGTAGGGCTGAGACTTACCCTTCTGTCTCTCTTAGGCACACCTCCCTGGTCTGGAGCACTATTCCCGGGCCGCTTCTCTTTCCAATATCTTGGCTTCTCAGGGGAAAAAAAGACCATGAACATCCGAGTGTCTCACTCTGACTGCTCGGAGGTGGGTGTTTTCTGTTTTCCGCTATTGTCGATTCTCAGTGACTTACTGGAGAAGCTTGCCGGAGTTACGTTGGTACTCACCAAGTAACCGCGGCTGGCCCCAAAGAGCATGCGTAGTTCCCAGGAGCGCAGAGGGGGTGCTTTCCGAGGTGCTGAACCCGGCGCGCCACCAGGGCGGAGGCATTGTTCACCCGCAACTCCCCTTTTCTTCTCCAGAGTTTCAGAAGGAAATGGTCATACCCTTTTATTTTCTTACATTGCTGGAACGAGTCTGCTTTGATTTGTTTTCTTCCCTGCCTTATTCTCAAATATTATGATTAGAATCCCCCTTTCTGGGGTTGGAGAGATGGCTCAGAGGTTAAGAGCACTGATTGCTCTTGCAGAGGACCCGGGTTCGATTCCCAGCATCCACATGGCGGCTACAAACCTTCTTTAACTCCAGTTCCAGCTTCCGGAATCCGAAGCCCTCTTCTGATCTCCGCGACACTGCACGGCACAGGTGCACTCATATTTGCAGGCAATACATTCATACACATAAAGTAAAAATAAATAAATAAAAGATTTTAAAAAAAGAATCCCCCTTTCTCCCTCTCATTTTTTAGCATTGAAATTTTATCTTTGATGAGGAATGGTTCAAAAAAGAAGTTCTTTTCCCAGCTCATTTCCCTTTAAAAGGCAACATGTTTAAGTTAGATGGTGGGTCTTTATTGAGTACACAAAGTCAACTCCATCTCTCTTTATTAGCTGACCCCTTATTTGGTGTATCTGGTTGGCAGAAATCAGGGAGAGGGGTGAGAGTTTACTTAGACTTTTGTGTTTTCTGAGAAGTGAAGCTATGTGACTCCTCCTGTTGCCGTTTTATTTAAGTGCTAAGTTAACTGCTGTGATGTAAATTACACTTTTAAGGAAGGGTGCAAAGAATTTGATGTTTTCTTTACTGACATCCAACTGAAAATAAAAGTATGTTGAGCATACAGTAATTATTCTCATTTATGGGGTAATTCAGAGTTCCTGACTTTAGGTATGATTAGATGATGTAACTTTAGAGTAGAAGAGATAAAAAACAATTAAAAAAATAAAAAGAGGTGTTCAAAGATAGTAAGTTAAACTATCTTCATTCCAAAGTAGCTTTAGAAAATATTCCCTGTAGGCGCCGCACTGCTTCATAGTTCCACTAGAGGGCGCTATAGCTTCAATAACCATCAAGCCAAACTACCCCCTTTGGTAGGATCGCATCTGCCTTGATAAAAATTCTTTGCTTCTGTGGACACCTCATCCCTGTTTTAGTAGCCTCATTTGCATGCTCACATTTCATTTTTAAAAAGATTTTTTAAAATTTCCATCAAATTTTGTCTTGTTTTGTTTGTATTTCAAGAGCCACTGAAAAGGAAATTCCTAGGACATACACCCAAAGATCTCTGCTGGGTTTGGGTATGTTCACATCAGTGCCCCCTCCACCCCACCCCCAAGCAGCTTCATTGCCTCCATACTCTAGTCCCATCCAAGAACATATCTACCTGAATAGCCCCAAATAACATGAAGCATTCACATACACGAAGACTGTAGCAGGAGGTTGATTCTGGTCATCCATCTCATGCCTATTGGCCACTCTCTTTTAAAAGGGCACTGAGATAAGTTGAGAGATACATTGCCATGACATAAGTTGCCTATTTCAGGCTTCTCTGGAACTCTTAACCTAATGAGTGTGCAGTTTAGTGGCATCTGTGACTGTGTTTTTTGTTTAGTCTTATGCATGACTAAGTTACCTAGAATGCAATGAATGCATGGGCAATAATTTTAGCTCTTTCATTTCCTTTCTGAGGGATAGTTAAGTAATAAGTGGTTATAGCCTTCTTTGATGGGCTGTTCCAATTTTAGATTTAGGTTAGGTTGAATTCACTGTGCATATTTGAATAAGCCATGAAGAGGAAAGGACTCAGCTTGCTATGTTATATATATAAAATATGGTCTGTTTTGAGACAGGGTCTCCCTGTAGCCCATCTGTCCTGGAACTCACTATGTAGACCAGGCTGGCCTTGAAATCACAGAGATCCACCTGTGTCTGCCTCCCGAGTGCTGGGACTAAAGGCATGCATCACCACACCCGGCATATAGGGTATATTTTTATATGTTGTTTCTTCCTGAAATTGGGATCAGGTTGTGATGGAAGCCTGCAGAAAAATAAGAAGCCCTTTCTCCTTCACAAAGGTGGGATCTGGGATTTTGATAACTTTTCTCAAATTCCTTTGTATATCTGAAGTCATGTGGGCCATGGTAAAATCATCAGTGAGGACAGAGTAGCAAAACACTATAATAGCATACAACTACTGAGAACCTATAATCATAGAATGTAGAAATGACCCGGTTTAGCCATGGCATTGCACAGAGGAGGCAATGAGATGAAGGGGCTTACCCAGGATGTGACTGCTAGGAAGTTGCCACACCAGATCTAAAACATCTTTCTCTTGCATCTCATGTGATGCCTTTTGTTTCATTATTCATTTCCCAACTTTAATTTAACTCCCTCATATTTTTAAAATCAGGTGGCAGACTGAGCTATGGTTACCCCCAAATCTGTATGTCCTAAACTCTGGGATGTTATTTTATAAGACAAAAGTGGTTTGCTTATGTAAATAAAGATCTTGAGATGAGAGAGATGGTTTTGATTATCCAGACGGGCCCAATACATTTACAAATGCCCATATAAGAGGGAGGAGGACTAAGTGTCAGAGAAGATCATGAAATGAAGCAGAGATTGGAATGATGTCCTTTGAGATACAGGGTGGGGCCACAAGCAAAGAGTACAAGCAATCACTAGAAACAGAAAAAAGCCAGGTTATGAACTTTCCCCCAGATTGTGCAAAAAAGACCGCCTCTAAAAGTGATCCAAGAGTTCTTTGTTTTCCTCAGTTCTTTTTCATTTTTTTACTTAAATAAATTACTTATTGAGAATTTCATACATGCGTATAAGGTGTTTTGATCAAATCCATGCCCACTCCCTCCCCTCCAACTCCTCCCATATCTCCCCATCATTTTTTTTTTCTGATAACTTCACATACTCTTTCTTCTTTTTTGATTTATTTATTTATTTTTATGGGACTTTTGGCTACTCTAACATTCCCCCCCTCTGAAGAGGTATCCCTAAAATCTTTCAAGGGTTAGATACAAGCTCCCAAATGCATTCAACATTTTTGGCCTTTGGAACAGAGTATGTTGCTAAAGAGGTCCAAGGACATTTTGTTTTAGACAAGAAACTGGCTACTTTTCTTTGGGGTCGTTTTACCCTAACTATCTACCCAATTCCTACCTCCTATTCTTATCACACCATCTTCTGAAGAGGTTACCCAAATTGCCAATAGGGAATTGGGACACAGACCACTCTGGCATCTTCCATGCGGAACAGGGACGCAGGATAAGGCAATTGGAGTACCCCTTCAGTGGGTCTATCTAAAAGACTCCCAAATGGCATAACTCTTATCTCTAGGGGGAAAAGAAAGTTCTTGAATAGTGACTAGGAGATGTGAAGGAGAATAAAGGCAAGAGTAATTAGCATTACAAGTTCTAGACAGGGAACTAGAAAAACATCAGAATAGGGCAATTTTCAAATGCTTATATGAGGGTCCACTGGAATTTCTTGACAAGGGCTTCCAAAAGCATCCCTATATTGGGTTCTTCCTCATTTTTCTTTTGTCTTCCAAGGCTGGACTAGTTGGCTGGGAAGAGTGCCTGTATACTCAGGTGAGGATCCAGTGACCCTGCTTGGCACAACTTTAATGAATGAGCACAACCGTCAACAAGCCCAATTGTGACTATGTTTAGTGATCAGGCTCAGCCGAAGTCATGATGGTGGTAGTTATTTCATGCAGAAAGGGCTGCTGTATAGCATCATCTCAGCAGTAAAGAAAGATGAAATAATGAAATTTGCAGGTAAATGGATGGATCTAGAAACTGTTATACTAAGTGAAGTAACATAGACTTTATATTGATCCTTTAATCTTTGGTTGTTTATACTTTCCTTTTGGGTGTTTAAGACCATACAGTTGGCCCAAATAAATCAGTTTATTTTTACACTTTAGGTCATTTAAGGATCTGTTCCTCAGGGGTCACATGGGCTTGGGAGGAGTTCTTGGCTCCTTTCTTTTACCAGTTCCATCTATACGAAGATAAGTCAAAGGTCCTGCTCCACCATGTCTAGTTTCACTTGGAAGCATGAATGAGATGTTTCCTCTGAGTTGACCCTCATCTTTGTAGACTGAACAATGGTTCAAGTCCATCTTGTGGTGTCTCCATGTCCTCCCTGAACAAGAGGATAGGTGACTCATCACAGTTACGGGACATTTTGAGAGATGTTCCATAGTTCCCTGGAACTTAGTCCACCTTGGAGGGCAAGAGGCAAAAAGTGTCCTTTAAGTCCCTCTGACCACATTAGTATAGGCCTCAAACTATGGCTGTTAAACATTCAATAAGGTTAGTTCCACCAGTCTGGTACTTTTAATTATCATGTACTTTGTAGATAAGGCTTGGGTAAAAAACCAAATATTCTCAGATAAACCTTGACTAGATATATACTTTGTTTCTTAAACTAGTTGACTATACTATAATCATAGAAATTTTAAGATTATGCATATATTATGTCTTGTCCTTTATACATACAAACCTACACAGACCTTCATCACTTGCTTAGGTTTTCTCATTTTTTCTATTTTGGAAAATATATCCATTCCCACATCCTTTTAACATATTTTACATTCCCATTTTATTTTTTTAAAATAATTATGAGATATAATAGCATTAACAAATAAATTTTCCATCTGTTGTGAGAGTTCTTTTCGTGGGGATACGAAGCAATGCTTATTCCCTTTTAAGGTTATATTTTGAAGCCAATGTTTGATTAAAGTTTTACTGGGGAACCAATGAATTTATTGAGCTTACTTATGGAGATAACTGAGGGGATGCTGAGGTGTATATATGACCTGAGTGTATGCACACTGGAAAGTCTTTACCCAGCATGGGTCATGCCTTCACTTCCTAGCCTTCTCCAGGCTGTATACTTTAGTCCTCCCCAGATCCAGGAGGCCATGGGTGATTAGGGCCAAATTACATACAGTTGGCTGGAAAGAGTGGCTGGGTACTCCAGTGATGGTCCAATGATCCTGCTTGACCCCCTTTTAATGAATGAGCACAATCATAAACAAGTCTAACTGTGAAGATGTTTAGCGATCAGGCTTAGCTGAAGTTGTGATGATGGTAGTTATTTCATGCAGAAGGGACTGCTGTATAGCATCATCTTATTAAAAGGACCTGGAATTTAAAAGGATTTGGTGCTAGGAGCCACATATGAGGGAGAACATACATCGTTTGTTTTTCTGAGTCTGTGTTACTTCACTTAGTACAACAGTTTCTATACCCATTCATGTATCTGCAAATTTCATTATTCATCTTTCTCTAGTGCTGAATAGAACTCCATTGTGTAAATAGACCACATTTTTGTTCATCACTCATCAGTTGAGGGGCAGTTAGGTTGCTTCCATCTCTTAGCTATTGTGAAAAGAGCAGCAACAAGCATGGTTGTACAGTGTATCTACAATAGGATGAATCCTTTGGGTATACACCAAGGAGTGGTATAACCAGATCATATGGTAGGTTCATTTTTGGGTTTTTAAGAGTTCTCCATACTGTTTTTCACAGAGGTTGAATGAGTTTTCAATCCCACCAGAAGTGAATGAGTGTTTCCCTTTCTCCACATCCTCACCTGCATTTGGTATCATTTGTTCTCTTGATCCTGGCCATTCTGACTGGGGTAAGGTGATACCCTAAGGTGGTTTTAATTTGCATTTCCCTAATTACCAAGGATGTTGAACACTTTTTGAGATGTTTCTTACCTTTTTTCTTTTGTTGCCCCTGGGGTATAGTTGTTTCTCTCTCTGCTTTCTGTATTGCTTCAAGTATTCTTTGAAGGGCTGGTTTTGTGGACATGTATTCTTTCAGGCTATTCATGTCATGGAAGATTTTTCTTTCCCCCTCAACTATAGTAAACATTTTTGCTGGGTAAGTATTCTGGGCTGGCATCTATTGTCATGTAGCACTGGAAATACCTTAGTCTAGGCTCTTCTGGCTTTCATAGTTTGCACTGATAAATCAGCTGTAATTCTGATGGGCTTTCCTTTGTATGTGACTTGATTTTCTTTTGCTGCTTTCAGTGTTCTCTCTTTGTTCTGTACATCTAGTGTTTTTACTATCATGTGCCACAGAGGCTTTCTTTTCTGGTCCTGTTTGGTGTTCTATATGCTTCTTGTATTAGTATGGGCATGTCTTTCTTTAATTTTGAAAATTTTTCTTCTATGATTCTGTTGTGATCTGGTCCATGCTATTATTTTGGTATTCTCCTTCCTGTGTGCCTATGATTTGTAAGTTTGTGTCTTCTCATGGTGTTCCACATCTCCTGCATATTCCATTCCTGTGGTTTTTTTTTTATTTAAATTTTCCATAATCTGCTTGAATGGTCCAATTCTTTAACTTTATCCTCCAGTGTTGATATTCTGTTTTCCATTTCATTCATTCTAGCAGTGAGGCTTTCCTATTGTTTCAAGTTGGCTTATCAAGTTTTGCACTTCTCTCTTCATTTCTCCCTGAGTTTTCTTTAATGTTTTTATCTCTTTTGTGAATGCATTCAGGAGTTTATCCCTATCTTCTTTTAGCTCTTTGATTTGTTTGTTCGTGTGTTCTTTAAATTTGTTGAATTCCTTGATCATGTTTATGATTGTTCTTTTAAATTCAGTGTCCTGGGTTATCTCTAGGGGGTTCTCCTTGTAGAACTCTTCTACAGGATTGGTGGAATTTGGTGGGGACATAGTGTTTTGGCTTTCCATTTTATTATTCTTTTGTTGTGATTTTGGTATGTGAATTTCTTTTGTTTTTTATGATTCTGGTATGAGAATTAAGTTGAAGAATGCTTCTATTTGTACTATTGGGGTGCATAGATCCTTTCTTTATTGGTTATGTAACACTGGTTGATACACGGTTCAGTTTCTCTCAGGTTTACTTTGGAGGGAACTGATAGCTTCAGATCAGCTATTCAGGGGTACCCACAGAAACCCAATTCAGGTTCCAGTTAGGTACACTCAGGCTTCCTTCACCATCTGAAAGCAGGATCCAGTGAGCTCTCAGCCAGTCCCCTGTGTTCTCAGGCCCTCTGCTGGAGGGAGGCCAGAGGGAAGCCAGAACTCTGCACTCTCTGGAGGTCTGCTGAGATTGGAGCCACTACACTGATGGAGGTCTGAACCTATCCTTTCAGGCTGTCTGCAGGGATCTCAGCCTTAGCCTACCAAAGCCAAATCTTCCCTGGGACCTTGACAGGGGCCTCACGAAATCCCAAGTAGGGGGATGGGTGTGGCGCAATTAGGGGAAAGTCACAACCACATGGAGGCAGGATCCTGGGCTCTCAGCCAGTACCCTGCATTCTCAGGTCCTCTGCCTGAGGGAAGCCCCAGGGAGGCCAGAACTCCGTACTCTCTGGAGGTCTGCTGATCCAAGAGTTCTGATTCCCATAAGAAAATGTATTTGCCTTGTTTAAAGCCACTACATTTGCAAAAGTCTATTACATCAGCAATAGATAATCAGTATAAGATGTATATATGACCCGGGTTGGAGCGAGCCGTGAAGAGAAACAACAATTCTGGACTAAATAAATTGCTTCTTCTTAGACTTATTTTTCACTCATTCAACAAACATTTATTTAGCATCACTTCGTGCTCGGTGTTATGTCATGAACTACAGAGTTCTTGGTAAATATAGTCTGTTAGAGTTCATATTCAAATAGGGGACATAAATATTTAGGAGTTGTATGATTGTAATTATAAGTAGAAAAACAAAGTAAAATAAGTTATAAATGGTCTACAAGGAAGTCTGAACTTTCTGATCACATTTATTTAATATCAAAAATCACATCTTTTCAAATTAAATATTTAAAAATTCAATGTTGATGTCTATTGCTGTATACTTATCTAATTAGATAGGGATTTTTCTTTCTAGAAACTGTTAATGAGTGATATGTCTTAGAAAGTACAGTGTCTTGGGAGAAAGGAAGTTCAGAAACTATGTAAAGTGAGGAAGAAAAGGAAAAGAGAGCATTCAGGCAGAAGGAAGAACGTGAGTGAAGATGCTAGAGAGGAAGGAGCAACTTGCTTTGGTAGGTCAGAGTGTAGACTAAATACTTTAACACAGAGAGATCTAGGGAGGCCCGTGTGGTAGAATGAGCCTGATAATACCTGACCAAAGAACTTTGATCTTCAACTTTATAGCAGTAATAGAACATTGGAAATTTTTAGGAAAGGAAGCAGCAAGGTCAGTTTTGTATATTCAAATCATCCCTTTAGTAGTGTGGTGGGTGTAATGGAAGGAGCAAAGATGATAGGACATTTACCAATTAGGGAATTAGAGTTCAGGACCAAGGTGAATGTGGCTTGCCCAGGGATGAAACAGAGCAAAAATGGACTAACAGTACTTGTTTTTTTTTGTTGTTGTTTTCTTTTTGTTTTGTTTTTGTTTTTGTTTTAATCTTTTTGAGACAGGGTCTCCCTGTAGCCCCAGCTGTCCTGGAACTCACTGTGTAGACCAGGCTGGCCTTGAACTCACAGAGATCTGCCTGCCTCTGCCTCCCAAGTGCTGGGATTAAAGGCATGTGCCACCACAGCACTTTTTGATGGATTACTACAAGGGATACCAGTTAGGAGGAAACAAAAACCTTAAAATTCTGCTCAGTGCATCTGGGTAGGTAGGTAAAGATACTGAAAAGGGAAGATGGCAAATTCAGATATGAGACTGCAAATATCTACACAACCCATCAAAATGAGATGTCAGATAGACAGTTGAATATATGATTTTATAACTCAAAGAAGTCTGATTGTAAGATAAAATTCTGTGAGTTAAAACTGCAGCCTTGACGATGTCTGGAGGTAATACTGAGACTTAAATTATTAGCAGAAGTTAGCAAACTTAGATATGACAATGACAGAATAAGGGGCAGAGCTGGGTGTGGTGGCATGCATTATACAATCTGTGAGATTGAGGCCAGGCTGCTCTATATAGTGAGTTTCAGACCAGCTTGGGTTACAGGGTGTTCTAGTTTGCCTTCAGGTGCTGTGACAAAACATTCTGACCAATACCAACTTGGGGAGGAAAGGGTTTATTTGGCTTACATCTCCTGGGTTACAGTTTATCACTAAGGGAGCCCAAGGTAGGAATTCAGGGCAGGAACCTGGAAGCAGGAGCTGAAGCACAGGAATGCTGCTTCCTGGCTTGCTCCCCTGGCCCATGCTCAATCTGCTTTCTTATACAATACAGGACTACCTGTCCAGGGGTGGCACTTCCCACAGTGGTCTGGGCCTTCCCACGTCATTTGACAATCAAGAAAATACCCCACAGAAATGGCCACAGGCCAGTCCATAAGAGGCAACTCCCCAATTGAGGCTCCCTCAACTCAGGTGTGTCAAATTAACTGTGTCAAACTGACAAAGTTATACAGCACACAGGGAGATCTTGTCTCTAAATAAAGGAGTATGGGGGGTAGGAGAAAATTGAGAGCATGTGGTGTGGAAGCCAGGAAACATAAAAAACACAAGAGAAAAAAAGAGACTCTGTCAAATGCCACTGAGAGTAAAGGAAGACAAGCTCTATGTACAGAATTTTGAATTATAGAGAACACTGATTCATCAGTGCTGGCTTATTACACACTGGGACTGGCAGCTGAAGGAGATTTTGAGAAGGGGGCATGGCTTAGCATCATATTGAAATTTGAAAGAGGACATTGCCTTTCTTGTTGGGCTGCAAGGACTGTGTGCTGCAAAGGGGGCTGTACACACAGGACTTAGCCTGAGCCCGCAGGAGAAGCTGTCCCGGTGTGTATCCTCACCGAATGCTGTGGAAGTTCAGCATGCCCAGAAAGATCTTTATTTCTTAGCCTGTTCTCTAAAATGAATCACAGATGATGTGTAAGAATTTGTAGTACCATTTAACTAAGCCTGCATTATGGAAGAGCAAA
Organism: Nannospalax galili; assembly: GCF_000622305.1. Taxonomy (NCBI): domain Eukaryota; kingdom Metazoa; phylum Chordata; class Mammalia; order Rodentia; family Spalacidae; genus Nannospalax; species Nannospalax galili. Next base: position 1,450,918 of record NW_008329320.1, read on the forward strand.
TCCACTTTAAAATAAATTCATTGATAGAGAAAACTAAAGAACTTTAGACTATTTATCTTAAAAGTATGGGTCCCATTTTGCTCAAAGACCACAAGAACTTCAGGGAGAGATGCTTGTGAGTCACAGGTAAATACCATTAGATGTGCTGATAAAAATATTACTAATCATATGTTTTACCAAACAAATTACTGAAAATTGAACACTGTATAATTCACTGATATTGTCCAAGAGAGTAAACCTTATGGAAAAATGAAAATAGAAGATGTCTCTTTTGGTAGTTTGAGTTCAAGCCAACCATGGCCTCTTCCCCACCTCCAGCCCAGTATGTTGACTGATAAGTTTTATCACTGTGATGCTCACACACTGTGCTAGATAGCTTTAGTGTCAACTTGACACTCGGGTTGAAGAAGCCTCAGTTGGGGAATTGCCTCCATTGGACTGGCCTGTGGCCATGTCTGTGGGATATCTTCTTGATTATTGAGTGATGAGGGAGAGCCCAGCCCACTGTGGGTGGTGCTACGCCTGGGCAGGCAGGCCTGTGTTGTATAGAAGGCTGAGTAGGGGCCAGGGAAGCAAGCCAGTAAGCAGCATTCTTCCATGGCTTGTGCTCCAGCTCCTGCCTCCAGGTTCCTGGCCTGAGTTCCTACCTTTGGGCTCCCTGATGAACAGTGACCAGGGAGATGTAAGCCTAATAAAACCTTTCCTCCTCAAGTTGGTATCAAAGTCTTTTGTTATGGCAATGGAGAAATAAACTAGAACAGAAATTGGTACCAGAGAGTGGGACAGTGCTGTGACAGACCTGACCTTGGAGGATTGTGGAAGTGTTTGGAAGTTTGGGATGGAAAAGCCATTGAGTACATAAAGTTTGTTGCTGTGAAACTTGGAACAATTATGCTGAAAGAGTTGTGGACAATGGAGGCCTGACATGTGAAGCTTCAAAGGGAAGCAGAGACTATCAGGACTGTTTGTGTGATATTTTGAACTGAGAATCTATGGGTTCTGGTTGGTTGGGGCTGAAGAATCAGCTGTGATTAAGAAGAGACCAGAATGCTAAGTAAAAACTTTGTTTTACTGGGACAATTGATGCTGGTTAGCTGGGGCTGAAAAATCGGCTATAAGTTACAAGAGACCAGCAGCATCACTGTGGTGAAATCGTCTGGGAAGTATTTCCTCAGGGTCAGTAAACAGAAGCTGTGGTTGAGAGGGAACCCATGCCTCTATCTCTAGCTGAGAACAGGACTTGGTAATGTGTAAGAGTCTCCTGCATGGTTCTGTTGTTGAAGTGTTAAGGGGTCACAGAAAGCAGCTGAGGCTTGGCACTCTGAGAGGCCAGGAAAGGCCATAGGTAAAAGTGCCACTTCAGTTGCAGTGAAGACCCCAGGATTGAAGGGGTCATGGAGAGAATCTGAGGCTTTGCACCCCAAGAGGCAAGAAGAGGCCATTGGTGAAGGTGTAGCCTCAGTTTCAGTGGAGACCCCATCTTTTTGGAGATGCCAGGAACATGGGACCACCACCAAGGGCAGCAGCAGATGTGGAATGGAGCCAGCCTGGGTCTTCGAGAGAAGCCATGTGTGCTGTGGATGGTAGAGTCAGAGAAGTGGAGCTGCCAGAACCCTTGGGAGTCCAGAAGATCATACATGAACCCCAGATGTCCAGTCTTGAATTACTTTGCTGGACTTAGGTTTTGTATAGTGATGAATTGGTGTGCCCAGTTCTTCATGTTGAAATAAGACAGTACTTGTTTTGGATTTTACAGAAGCCCACAGTTAAGAGACTTTTAAAAAAGACTATGGACTTTCAACTGTTTGGATTTTTTAAGGACTGTGGGGCATTTAAGGTTGTACTGTCTTATGTTGTGATAGTAATGTTAACATGATATCTTGGGGACAAGAATTGGAAAGGTTATGGTTTAATAGTGATGTGTTTGTGTGTCAAATTGACAAGGGGTCAATTGTGTTGGATAGTTTTAGTGTCAACTTGATACACTTGGATTGAGGGAGCCTCAATTGGGGAATTTCCTTCATAGGGTTGGCCTGTGGCCATGTCTGTGGGGCATCTTCTTAATTGTTTAGTGATGTGGGAGGGCCCAGCCCACTGTGGGTGGTGCTACACCTGGGCAAGTGGGCTTGTGTTGCATAAGAAAGCAGACTGAGCAGGGGCCAGGGAAGCAGCCCATTAAGCCTTCCTCCATAGTCTGTGCTTCAGTTCCTGCCTCCAGGTTCCTGCCCTGAGTTCCCACCTTGGGATCCCTTATGAACTGTGACCCAGGAGATGTAAGCCTAATAAACCCTTGCCTGTTTGGAAAGTTGGTATTGGTCAGAGTGTTTTGTCACTGCAATGGAGAAACAAACTACAACATACACCAATCTGTTTTCTTAGGCTGGCACTGCCTTTGATAAAGATGGCATTGCAAATATTTTCTCTCTTTTTCCATTTCAACAGATCTCAGTTGTACTTATACTCAAGCCTAGGCAAACGGGCTACTATTTTGAGAAAGGTTTCTCTAATTCATGAATAAAGAAGCATCTTCCCACCCCATCAGCACATTTCTTAAGGCATGTATCCCCATGCAAGGAACAGTATGGCTCTTTCTGGACACTTTCTCTTGCTGGCAAGGTGTGTGTCAAGATCATTGTTGAAGTGGATAAGCAAAAACATATTTTTAAAAATAAGAAAGGTTAAACATTAATTATCTAAAGTTCCAACTGAAGACATGATATATTACATTCAGAAGTTAAAGCCAGAGAAATGCATGCAAAGCCTCAGATACATTTGGGATTAAATTTCTGGTTGCTAGGTTATAGAGATATAGGTAGAAGGGGTCTCAAAAGAGGACCAGAGAACGTGGGGACAGGCTTGCTTAGGGGTCCTGTGAAACAGATTAGATGATAAGTTTGCAGGTATATAAGTGTTTTCTAAACTTCAGTTTACTTATGAGAATTTCAAACTTGAGCAATATATATATATATTATTTCCATCCCTCCCAGTCTCCCATGTCTTCCTTCAACTGCTTCTCAATTTATTGACCTATTATTTATTATTGTTACACA
>NW_008329320.1:1454023-1463957 GCF_000622305.1 Nannospalax galili
ATATTTATATTGCACTGAGTCCATTTATCGGTGCTCATAAGTGCCTGTGTTTAGGACTGCTTGGGATTAGACAACCTCTCATGGAGGCAGTCCGTGGAGAAAACTGATTCCCCTATTCAGCATCCATTGACTGCTTGTAGCTTTTCATCTTGAGGTAGGACCCTGTGCTATTTCCACCATCCATCTTGGCATGTCAACTAGTTTTGTCATTACACATATTTTGTTACTACTATGGAGATTTCATTGGTGTAGCTTCCTTTTCATGTCTAGAATGTATTAAGAGCAGTAGAGTTTTGCTCTTCTGGCTTTCAAAGTCTTTCTACTTCCTCTTCCACAATGTTTCCTTAGCCTTGGGTGTAGAGTTTGCATTGTAGATGTAGTGCTCTAGGGCTGGGCATCTTATAGTCACTTATTCTCTGTGTTTGACCAGTTGTGGAACTTTATAATTGTTTCTATATGTTACAAAAAGAAGCTTCTTTGGTGAGTGGTCAGAGGTATACTTGTCTGCAAATATAAAGATATATACTTAGAATATAGTAAAAATTTACTTTGGTCTAGGGAAGTGACAGAAGTAGATCCTTCTCTAGGGTCTATGACCTTTCCAGCCATGTGTACTTGGCTATGTTTACAGTACCAAGCATGAGAGGGTCTTAAATCCAATTATACAGCTGTTGATTACCTCTATGATAAAAGTTCCACTATTACACCAGTACAGAAAATGTACTGGGATGATGATTTCTGTGGTTTGTAGGCTTTACAGCTGGATAGGACCATTGATTAGTTTTCTCTCTTGGCAGCCTGAATCATATCTTCTGATACTATGAGAGCTAGTCTCATAGGGAGGAGGCTTCCAGGTCAGTTCCAACTCCATTGCTCAAGTCCTATGTCTGAAGTATGTCTTGTTTTCAGGAATAGACTCTTACCTTCAAGTTCTGGGAGGCAATCCATGGCCTGTGTTATTTGGGGGAGGCACTGTGTTTCTTGTTATATAGCCTTCAGCTGCACACGTGCACTCATATTTATATTGCTTGTGTATTTTTAAAGTAGTTTTATTAACCACTACATATGACTTCGTCTTTTCATACCTCCTAAGGTTTATTTATCTCTCCTTGCTTCCCTCCTCCCTCCCCAGTTAAAATGCTCCTCCATTTCCCCCTGATAACACCTGTCTCTTACTATGGTTCCTTTCCATTTTCCTGGCTCTTGCAGTCGCTTCAAAATGCATACTCACATATAAGGATTGGGAGCTAGGATCCACAAAAATAAGAAAGAATATGTGTTGCTTGTTTTTCTGAGTCTGGGTTGCTTCACTTGGTATAGCAGTTTTTAGTTCCATCCATTTACCTGCAAATATCATGATTTCTTTTTTCTTTTTTCATTGTTCTTTATTTTTCTTTATTGCTCCATAGTGTAAATGCATCACATTTTCATTATTCACCCATTGGTTGAGGGACAATTAGGTTGTTTCCATTTCTGAGCTATTCTGAAAAGAGCAGAAATAAACATGGCTGAACAAGTATCTCTGTGGATATCAAGTTCTTTGGGTATATGCCAAGGAGAGGTATAGCTGTATTGTATGGTAGATCTACTTTTTTTTTTTTTTTTAAAGAATTTTCCATAGCGATTTCCATAGTGGTTGCAGCAGTTTGCAATCTCACCAGCAGTGAGTGAGGGGTGAGGGTTCCTCTTTACCCACATCCTTGCCAGCATTTGTTGTCATTTGTTTTCTTGATCTTAGCCATTTAGCCATTCTGACTGGGGTAAGACAAAATATTTTTTTCCCTTTGGTTTTTGGAGACAGGGACCCTCTGTAATCCCAGCTGGCCTGGACCTTGCTATGTAAACCAGGCTGGCCTTGATTTCCCAGAGATCTGCCTGACTCTGCCTCTTGAGTGCCAGTGCTGGGATTAAAGGCATGCATTATCAGGCCCAGTTTAAAGTAGTTTAACTTGCATTTCCCTAATTACTAAAAATGTTATATACTTTTAAAGTTATTTCTTAGCCTTCTTTATTTCTTCTTTTAAGAACTCTCTGTTCAGATCTGTAGCCCATTTTTCAGTTGGGTCATATGTTTCTTTTCTTTTTTTTTTAGTTCTTTGTACATTCTGGAAATTAATTCTCTATCAGATGAATAGGTGGCAAAAATTCTCTCCTACTCTGTGGGCTTCTCTTCCTTAAATTGTTTGCTTCATTTCCTATATAGAAGCTTTTTTTAAATTAATGAAGTCTCATTTGTCAATTGTTGGCCTTAATTCCTGAGCAAAAGAAGTCTGATTTAGAAAGTCCTTTCCTACACCTATATCTTGTAGGGTACTGCCTATGTTTTTTTCCTAAGAGTTTCAATATTTCAGGTTTTACATTGAGGTCATTTGGAGTTGATCTTTGTGCAGGGTGATAGATATGTGTCTAATTTCATTTCTTCTATATGTAGAAATCCAGTTTTCTCAGCACCATTTCTTGAAGATGATGTCTTTCCTCTCGTATGTATTTTTTACATCTTTGTCAAATATCAGGTGGCTGTAACTGTAAGCACTCATGTTTGAGTCTTCTATTTTATTCCATTGATCTATATGTCTGTTTTTGTGCTGATACCATGCTGGGTTTTTTTTTTCTTTTTTTATCATTACAGCTCTGTAATATAGCTTGAAGTTTGGTATGGTAGTCCCTCCAAATTTGCTGTTTTTGCTCAGGATTATTTGGGATATACAGTGTATTTTGTGGTTCCATATGAATTTTAGGATTTTTTTTAATTTCTGTGAAGAATGTCAAAGGGATTTTGATTGGGATTGCATGCAATCTGTAAATCTCTTTAGGTAGGATGGTCACTTTCACAATATTAATTCTACCAATCCACGAACATAGGCGGTCTTTCTATTTTCTAGTGTCTTCTATCTTTTTCTTCAAAGATTTAAAGTTTTAATCTTAGAGATCTTTAACCTCTTTGGTTGAATTTATCCCTATCTTTTAGGCTATTGTTACATTTTCTCATATCAGTTGAACATGTGTATGCTGTTTCTATTTCAACAGATTTCAATCTTATTTATATTTTCAAGCATAGGCAGAAGTACTACCATTCTGATGGAAGCATCTTCCTTCTACCCCATCAGCACATTTTTAAGGCTTGAATCTCCTGCAAGGAACAATGTGGCTTTTTCTGGACACATTTTCTTGCTGAGAAAGTGTACGTATCACAGCATTTTGTATTCTCTTGTCAAAACAATTTATCCTGAACACTGAACTTTATGAAGATTATCCCACTAGTCATTCCTCACATTTTGAAGCTGTCTCTCCCTTTCTTTGTTGACCATGCACTCTTTGCTCAGATGGACATTTCTTATTGATCCCTGTTGTCTGATTGCTGAACTACCAACTCTTTTTTAAAGATTGGTCATTTTCAGTATTTAAAGAAAATTCTTTGACAATTTTATACATGAATATAATAAACTTTTGGTCATTTCCACACTCCTTTCCCTCTCTTATCCCCTTCCCTCTCTTGCTGAAATCCTTTCCCCTCTTTTACTCTCACACCCCCCCCAGCCCCCAACACAACTAAGTTTAATCATGGTTACTTGTATGAACTGAGTTGGGGATTATTCACAGAACCTTGAGCAACTTATCAGGGGCTACTACATTGAAGAGAATTACACCCTTTCCTGTGGCAATCACTAACTGTCCCTAGTCCCTCAGTGAGGGGTGGTGTCAAGAATTCCTCCTCCATTCATGATGAAATGGCGAATGGCATCTTGTGCAGGTCTTTTGGAGGTAACCTGTCGGGAGCCATGCTTGACATAAGCATTGGAAAAAAGTAGAGTGCCACTTTAAGAGCTTCTGAGCTCTCTGCTTCAGCGGTCAGAGCCAACAGGCTGTGCCGCCATGATTAATTAGGTCTCCTAGAAACTTAGTTTCATTTCGGTCTTTGGGCACCAGAGTTGGTGACGTAGTGCAGCAACCTGCTGCATCTGTAGTTACTTTCTGTTAGTAAAATATCTATGGTGAGTCCTTGGTAATTCCTCAGTTACCCCAAATCTGAGTCCTATATAAGATCTGTGTTCCTCACAACAAAAAAATCTTCCTGTAATCACTCACCTAACTGTAAGACTCTTTCTTTGAATAAATTCATCACATAACTTCAAGACTTCTGTCTTAGTTATTTTTCTTGTTAAAGACCCAAGCCTGGTGGGCTTGGGGGGTGTTCAACAAATGGTGCCCAACGTGGGGCTCGAGGGGCTCCAAAGACCCCTGACTCAAGTAAGTATAAAGGAACAGGTGAGTATGATTTTGTTAGGTAAGTATTTTCTTTTCCCTTCTTTACTTCAGTATATTTTTTATAGTCATAGGTTGCAAGTTTCTAGAGTACAGATATATAACTGTCTCCAGGCAGTTGTAAAGTTTGGTTCATGGTTTCCTGATATGAGACCTTTAGATTTTAAAGTATGGGACAGAGTCAGAATGAAAGTGAAAAAGGGATTTTGGATAGGAGAAGCAGTTTCACTTGACTTCTGGGTTATTTGGGCACTTGTTAGAGCGTTTGCTGAATGCAGTCCAAGGAGGTTGTTTCCACGCCAGCTTTTTCACACATCTAGAAGGGTGATTAATCTTTATAAAATTTCTGAGGAGTTGAGGTGTAAAGTCTTAGAACAAGTTTACAGAGTTTTTTATTCAGAGTTTCCTCTTCCTCCTTACCCAGTTCCAGGCTCTCAGGGTTCGGTAAGATTGATGGCTCAGATGGCTAACTTTAAATGCTTTCACAAAAAATCAAAATAATAGATTAAAAATGGCCATATTCTAAGACTGACTGAACACAATGATGAAAACGAAAACAGGGAGAGATCACAGGGTGTGCTGTCCTTTTACTTTGCTATCTAAAATGTTTTTGCCTACTATTTCTTCCTTGTTTCTTAAAAGCTTTAAACTGATTTGAACTGCTGTTTTGTTTCTGTTTGCCTTCTTGAAGTAACTTGTATAATAGGATGAAAATGTGAGAAGCTGACTCTGGACAGAAACTGGTCCTTTCTCTTCAGACTCATGCTAGTTCTCACAAGCACTCTGTTCTCAAGAATTTTCCAGGTTCAGACTGACCCTCTGACCCTGTAAAAGGATCTAAGAGCAGCCTACATGTTTTAGTGCCTTGGCACGAAGGATTTTATCTGGCTAAAAAGGCTTCCACCTCAGGGGTCAGTCTCCTTGGGTCCCTTAAAGGTTGACCTGGATCCAGATCAATCATGCTTGGCCCTGCAAGAGCAGGATTGGAAGATTAAAATTCCGCTGCAGGTTGATCCAAAAACATAGAAACAGTATGAGGGCTGTTCAGGACGCTGACCAGGGCTGTCTGCAGCAATGCTTTGGGACATAAAACTGGCGTGCCCACGCAATGTCGACACTGTGCTTTTGCAGATTTGCATCAGGTGCCGTTCCCGACATGTTTCATTTTAATTTGACATGTGGTACCATGTAAAAATTTCCCTCAATTGTGTTTTGGGCCCAGTAGGGCTTTGTCTTTGAAAAATGACAATTTTAAAGCTTTCTTACGTGCTCCTTCCCAACAGCACAGGTCGGTGACTCAGGTATGGGAGGTGGCATCCTGAGTGCTCTAAATGAGTGGCTTGTGGCAAAAGTTACTTGTGGTGAGTTTTTTGGAGTACTTTAAATTTCTCTCTTGGATCCATCACTTTTAAAAAACGTCAATTATGGTGTACACTTTTAATTACAAATTTGGTTTACTAATATCAGTTACAAATTTTCTTTGTTTTCCCACTTCAAGTGTTAAGTTTGTGTTTCCATGGATACTTGTTCTCACCTTGTTGTTCCATGGATGTGTTTTATGTCACCTTAACAACCTATTGTGTATGTTTATGTTACTCTTGACTCCTCATTTCTAGATGTGTCTGGAGCTGGGGAGTGTCTCTCTCTTCTTTTTGTTTGTTATATGTTACCTTGGGCCCCTGCTTGGTATGTGAATACCTCTTTTACTCACAGGCCAGTCTGTCTTCAGACCTTGGAGTGCATACTTCAATGAGAAGACACCCCCGCCTTCTAAAAAACTTTTAATTAACTTTTGCCTTTTATTAACTTTTCCTTTTAGGAAATTTTTCTTTTAGGTTAATATTCTTCTTTTATACCAAGAATATGAGACAAGGTAATAGTCATCTGCTTTTTATTTCTATGCTTAAACATATGCTTAAACAAAGAGGTGCAAAAGTTAGCTTGCAAAAATTAAATAACTTTCTAAAATTCATTAAAAAGGTTTGTCCTTGGTTTTCTAAACAGGGTTCCTTAAATATTAAAATATGGCAAAAACTAAAAAAAAAATTACAGGATTTTTATGACAAGAAAAGACCTCTGAAGGTTCCAATCGATGCCTTCAGTCTCTGGACTCTCATCCGAGATTCCTTGGATTCTAGATCAGAAAGGGAGAAACTCTCTGAGAAATGTGTGTTAAATTATGTTGGTCAGCCTTCTGTTCCTCCAGGTTATGAACTGGAAGATTCTCTGAGGTTGTTTGATGATTTGCGAGATCACTATGATGGGAAATCTAAGTTACCTGAAAAGGTTTCTGCTTTGCACTTACAAGAAACTTTTCCTTCCTCCAATATACAGAAGCAGCCTAAAACGGACACCCAGGTAAAGCATACTCAAACTCAGGTACATTTGCCTTTTGCAGGTTCTTCTCATGCTGTAGGACTGTGTCCTCCTCAGGTGCGTAGCAACTCTGTTGCTATGACCATGGTACACAATCCCTCTGCTTCTTATTCTTTGTCTTTAATGTCACCATTACAAAAGATTGTGCAGCATGCAGCTGCTACTGGAGAGGATGTGTCAGGATTTAATCTTTTTCCAGTCATGGAACGTGATGATGGCCAAGGAAATAGGGTCAGGACACATATTCTTTTTCCATTCAGATCTCTTAAAGAATTGAAATCTGCTTGTGCGCAGTATGGGCCTACAGCTCCTTTTACTCAGGCAGTGCTAGAATCTATGACTACTGAAGTTTTGGCTCCTAATGATTGGAAGCAAATAACCAGAGCCTGTCAGGAGATTTTCTTTTATGGAAATCAGAATTTGGAGAATTCTGTCAGGTTACTGCTGACCTTAATAGAGCTCAAAATACTCCCATTACTTTTGAAATGCTTGCAGGTGAAGGCCAATAAAGGGAGACAGACCAACAAATAAACTTCCCTATTGCTGTCTATGCCCAAAATAGTGCTGCAGCGAAAAAGGCCTGGAATAAGCTGCCGACGTCTGGATGGCAGACTGAGGACTTGGCTAAGATTAGGCAGGGTCCTGATGAATTATATCAGGATTTTGTGTCTAGGCTGTTAACAGTTGCAGGCAGACTTCTGGGTGATTCTGATGCTAGTTTACAGTTTGTGAAACATTTAGCTTATGAAAATGCTAATTCTGCATGTCAAGCTGCACTTAGACTGTACAGAAAGAAAGGGAATCTGTCTGATTATATCAGACTTTGTTCTGACATTGGCCCTACCTATACACAAGGTGTGGCCATTGCTGCTGCTCTGCAAAACAAACCTATAAAAGATGTCTTATTCCAAAAGCACGATAAGAAAAGATGTTTTAAACGTGGCCAACCTGGACATTTTCAAAATCACCGCCCTCGCGGTAATTTTAATAACAAACGAGGGAGAGGTCCTCCTAGGCGTTTTCGTGCTGGATCTCAAAATCAGACTGGACCTCTTCTGGGAAATGGGAGGAGGGGCCAGCCTCAGGCCCCCAGACAATATGGGGCATTTCAGAAGGAAAACAATCCATTTCAGAACTACTCCGAGAACAATCACGTGATTCAGAATTAAATCTCGGTCCCTCCATTTATACAGTAATTATTCCAAAAATGGGCATGCAAGCCTTACCAACAGGAGTTTTTGGTCCTGTGCCTCCAGGATCAATAGGTGTAATATTAGGCACCAATAGCATGTCCATGTCAGGAGTATTAGTCTCTCCTGGAATCATTGATGCAAATTATCAGGGAAAAATAAAGATTATACTATATTCACCTTCAAAGATTTCTGTAATTCAACAAGGACAAAATGTAGCACAGTTAATCTTGCTTCCCTTGTTTCCCTCACTAAAAAAAACTAAAAGAACTCGAGGCTTAAAGTCCTCTGATACCTTTGGATTCAGAAAATTCACAAAAATCGGCCAAAATTAAGTTTAACCATTAATGGCAAACGCTTCATAGGTTTGCTGGATACAGGCGCAGATGTATCTGTAATCTCAGAACAACATTGGCCTAAATCGTGGCCCAAGAAGCCTACTATCACTCATCTACAAGGTATAGGGAAAAGTATAAATCCAGAACAAAGTAGTGATAAACTTCATTGGCAGGATAATGAAGGACATGAAGGACATGTGTATTCCTTACATACTTTCTGGCTTGCCTATCAACCTTTGGGGTCAAGATGTTATGTCCAAAATGAGAGTTTGCCTTTCCAGTTCCAACAATCAAGTTGGGCTTTCTCAATCACCATTACACTTTGATACCCCACAGCACTTTTAATTGAGGTCGCTGAGCAGCCTGCACCTCACGCAAATCCAATTTTATGGAAATCAGAAGACCCTGTATGGGTGTCTCAGTGCCCTCTTTCAATAAAAAATATTGCTGCCATTGAGGAGCTAGTGCAGGAACAACTCAACGCAAGACATATTGTGCCCTCTAATTCTCTATGGAATTCTCCTATCTTTGTTATAAAAAAGAAATCTGGTAAATGGAGATTGTTACAAGATCTTAAAAAAATTAATAAAACTATAAAATCTATGGGAGCTTTACAACCAGGTTTACCCTTGCCTTCTGTTGTACCTCAAGACACTCATAAAATTATTTTAGATTTAAATAATTGCTTTTATACTATTCCACTAGCACCACAGGATTGCAAAAGATTCGCTTTTAGCGTACCCTCAGCTAACTTTAAAGAGCCTCTAAAAAAATATCAATGGGTGGTCTTGCCTCAAGGCATGGCTAACAGTCCTACTTTGTGTCAAAAATTTGTGGCTCACGCCATTCAAAAGGTACGGTATGTGAGTCTTTTAAACAAGTGTCTTACTAGCTCATCAAGATGAGGATTTGCTTCTACAGGTTTTTCTTTCTATCCAGAAAGCTTTACAACAATTTGGCTTACAAGCAGCTCCTAAAAAGGTACAAAGACATCCTCCTTATTCTTATTTGGGTCATGTTCTTTATCCTAAGAAAATCAAGCCTCAAAAGATTCAGATCAAAAAAGATAATTTAAAAACTCTTAATGATTTTCAAAAGTTATTGGAAGACATTAATTGGTTACGTCCTTATCTAAAACTCACAACCCATGATTTACGCCCCTTATTTCAGATTCTAGTAGGAGATTCTGATCCTGCATCACTGAGGGAACTTATGCCAGAGGCACATAATGCATTGAAAAAGGTTAAATCTGCTACTACTATCAACTATAATGAGCCTTGGGAGGCTTATGTCTTTGCTACCAAACATACTCCCACTGCTGTTTTATGGCAGAGTTGTCCATTATTATGGATCCACTTGCCTGTCTCCCCTGCTAAAGTCTTACTTCCATACTCTAAAGCTATATCTACTTTGATTCAGCTCATCAGATTTAAATCTACTAAGTACTTTAGGCAAAAACCTGCTAAAATCATAGTTCCTTTTAATAAATCTCGGGTTGATTGGTTGTTTCAAACTTCTGATGCCTGGGTAATTGCCCTAGCTAATTATTCAGGTTCTATTGATAATCATTATCCTAAGCATAAGCTTCTGCAGTTTTGTCAAACCACTGATCTTTTATTCCTAAAGTTACAAGCTCTGTTCCCTTGCCAAATGCTTTGTTGATTTTCACAGATGGCTCTTCCAATGGAAGTGCCTCCTATGTTGCTGATGGGAATACCATAGTGGATCGTACCTCTCAGTCTTCAGCACAGGTTGCTGAACTTCATG
>NW_008329320.1:1464057-1468649 GCF_000622305.1 Nannospalax galili
AAATTCTTTGTGGCTCATATTCGAGCACATTCTAGCCTACCTGGACCCCTCACTCAAGGAAATGATTTGGCTGATCTTCATACTAAAATTGTAGCTTTCTCTGATGTGGCGCTTGCTCAGCAAGCCCATGCTAAACATCATCAAAATAATAATAGTACCTCGAAAAAAACTGCTCGGGATATTGTTCACCACTGTCCTCAATGTCCTACTGTTTCTCAAGTCCCACATGTACGGATTAACCCTCGTTGGCTTATCCCTAATCAATTATGGCAGATGGATGTTACTCACATTCCTAAATTTGGACGGTTAAAATATGTTCATGTTACTATAGATACATTTTCTGGTTTTCTCTTTGCTTCTGCTCTTACTGGTAAAAGTACTAAACACATCATCATTCACTACATTCGTTGCTTTTCAGCACTTGAAACTCCCAAAATCTTAAAAACTGATAATGGTTCTGGGTATACTTCTCGCTCATTTCATAACTTTTGTGTACAATTTGCTATCCAACATAAAACAAAAATTTCTTATAATCCACAAGGTCAGGACATTATTAAACATGCTCATGGTACTCTTAAGTTACAATTAAAAAAGATTAAACATAGTCAACTGTATACCCAGTCACCATAAAATCAATTAAATCATGCTCTCTTTGTTTTAAATTTCTTAACCCTAAATGCCCAAGGTCGCTCTACAACTGATAGATTGTGGCATCCTTCTTCTTCCACAAATTATGCCAAAGTCAAATAAAAAGATCTTTACATGGGACTCTGGCATACACCAGATCCAGTCGTCATTTGGAGGAGAGGACATGTTTGTGTTTTTCCACAGGATGCTGACAGTGCACGTTTGTTACCTAAATGCCTCATTCAGTTTGCGGAATCTCCAGATTCTACGCTGCCTGTAACGTTGCGTTGCACCGACTGACGTCGCCATCCTGCTCTTCTTCTCTTCCTGGACTTTTTCCGACACATGGCGCCCACCGTTCTGCTTTCTTAGACTTTTCTTGTGATGCATCACAGCCTTACTTCTTTGATTGACTGCGCCCCCTGTCTAACTGTTACTCATTGTGTTGTGTATATTTCCCCTTCCCTTTTGTCCTCCCTCTGTATTCCTTTGGGTTAGGTTTCATGGTTTCAGTTTAGTGGGGGAAATTAGGCCTGTGCGGCCTAAGCTGGAGGTTGGGAGTGGACTGCTGGAGAGCGAAGGTTAGTGAGTGGATTTTTGGATTGTACCAGTGTGAGGAAGTAAGTGGCAACATGATGGTGAACTTATAGAAGGATTTAGACTGTGAATGAGGGATCGTGCAAGTGGACAAGGGATCATGAAAGTGAAAGGAGCAGGTATTCCGTAGTGTACAATGTAGCCCGAAGACCATTTAGCAACATTTTTCAAATATCAGTGGCACAACTTTAAAAAAGTCCTTTGCCTGTTTCTTCCCCAAGGCTGTGGCCAATTGACAGGAGCTTTATGGAGGCCAGTTAGCCAGTGACAGGTAAGATCTTCTCAGAGTAAAGCCAGTCGCTGGCTGATCCCCTATGGCTTTTCCTCTGGTAGAGGACAACCTAAGACAGGCACAGTCTTTCCATCCCAGTCTTGACATGTACTTCATCTTTAAAAAATATAAAAAGAAAGGGGGAAATGTCGGAAGCCAGTCTTGACATAAGCATTGGAAAAAAGTAGAGTGCCACTTTAAGAGCTTCTGAGCTCTCTGCTTCAGCAGTCAGAGCCAACAGGCTGTGCTGCCATGATTAATTAGGTCTCCTAGAAACTTAGTTTCATTTCGGTCTTTGGGCACCAGAGTTGGTGACGTAGTGCAGCAATCTGCTGCATCCGTAGTTACTTTCTGTTTGTAAAATATCTGTGGTGATTCCTTGGTAATTCCTCGGTTACCCCAAATCTGAGTCCTATATAAGATCTGTGTTCCTAACAACAAAAAAATCTTCCTGTAATCATTCACCTAACTGTAAGACTCTTTCTTTGAATAAATTCATTGCATAACTTCAAGACTTTTGTCTTAGTTATTTTTCTTGTTAAAGACCCAAGCCTGGTGGGCTTGAGGGGCATTCGACAGTAACCCACAGCTGCAGCAAGTCATGACTAGAATCCCATCCTCTGGCTCTCACTTTCTTTCTCTCCCATCATCTTCGATGTACCCTGAGCCTTGGAAGGGTTGATATAGATAGTTCTGTTTAGGGCTGAGCACTCCATAGTTACTTATTTTTAATACTTTTGACCATGAACTAATCATTCTTCTTGAAGATTCAGTTCACACATTGTTTATTCTTTGAATCGTTTTGTAATTCTGAGTGTTCCCAAAAGAGAACCAGTCACTCTTTCTATTCCCACAGGACTTTGTCTCAATATTTATTATTGTGCTTATCACTTGCTCAAACACAATAATAAACTCTTCTACAATGAACACATCTTGAGAACTGTAGCCATGTTTGATTCATTTTTGTTTCCTTAGCTCTTGACATGGTGCCTGGAAAATTATATATTATTTGAACCCATGAATGAGTCATTAATTCTAATTCTTTCCTAATCACTAACATCCATTAACAATGAAAGCAATTCCCAGTTAGAATACCCTATAGTAATCAGGAGGTTCCATTTCAAATACTTCCCCAAGTCTCCTCTGCATCTCATGCACAACATAAAAACTACCATTTCCAGTGCATAGAAAACACTATTCCTACATGGTAAGGACTGCACAGATCTCAATCCCAGTGAAGGACTCCCATGTTTAGGCTAACAATCAGGAGTCAGAGTCAAAGATCTAATGGGGGCTTGCTCCAGGAGAAGATATTAAAACTAATTTCAAAGTATTCTAAGGATAAAATAAAATGTTAATTACTGTTCTAAATCAAATTAGACCTGGTTTAACTAACCTACAGTGAGTTATCATCTTTTAGGTTCTTGTTTGTGTGTGTGTGTGTGTGTCTATGGGGGGAGGTCATGCATGCTATGGTGCACATGTGACAGTCAGAGGACAACTGTTGTGGAGTTGGCTCTTTCCTTCCACCTTTATGTAGGTTTTAAAGATTAAGCTCAGGTCTCCAAGCTTGCACACCAAGTACCGTTACCTAGTGAATCATCTCTTGGCCCCGAGTCTTTTAAATAATTCAATAGCTACCCATAGTTAAAAGTGAGTAAAGAATGGTATTAAAGAAACACACTTCATACAAAATTTTATTGTATACCTGCCTTTGTTAAGAAAAAAACAAAATAATCACAGGACTTGTTCCACAGGCTCGATGAAGCTAGCTGGCCTGTAGTACAAAGGATTCACTGAAGGAAAATGATTTATCAGCACGATATGAATTATGATGTAACTGGAGTCAGAAAACCTGAAACCAGAGATGAGACAGATCTATTGATCAACAATCCCAATGTTACCATTTATGAAGATGGATTGATTTCTAGATTCTATTACAAAAGCAGGTTTAAAACTTATATATTTGGCACTTAGAACACCTGATTCGACCATATCCAAAAGTTCTTCTTGTTTCTTATTCACCCCCTCTGTTTATTTTACTCATTCTGGTGTGCTTTCTGTCACAACAGAGTACTATGATTTTCCTAGTAAATGTAAATGTAAACCAGATTCTATGTATCTTGGTTATTTGTGTATGAGGGGACAAGGGTCAGTTTTTATAAAAATTATTTATTTAATAACCATCTAATTAGAAGAAGCATTTCATTACAACAGCATTGACATATTCAATAACAATTTCCAGAGCTAAGATATATCTCTTTCAAAATTGACTGTAAATTTTTAGGTTCACAGTTGAATTAATACAGTTATACAATATTGAACTCTGTATAAAGCCCATAAGACATAAAATTGAATGAGGTTTTAACCTTTAAGAAACATCTGCATTTCATTATTAAAATATATTGTTTCATACAGAAAAATATCATTTTTAATGCTACCAACACTTAGATGTTTGCATATGAATTTCTAATCTAATACATATCTGATTATTACTAGTCACAGTCAGTTACTTTCTGAGCTCCTTGGCATCTGAGCATGGATATAAAATCATCAGGTAGGTTTCAATGGTAATGTTTTTCACAACTACCAATTATTAAGGATCAAATTTTTATGCTTTGAAGAATTATTATTTATTTATTTATACACCCACTTCCCAGGTAGCACCCTCCCCAACCTCCCCCCTCCCCTGACTAGGGCCTCTATACTCTGATATCCCTGCTACTGTCTGCTGTGTCATCGGCACCCTCAGCCATTTCCCCCCAACTTGCCTTCTGGTGAATCTAGTCAGCCTACCTAGAGGTCCCTGTTTTAGGAGGGTTAGATGTTCCTCATCCAGCGGTACTCAGTTGTCAATATTCCTTTGAATAAGATTGGGGTCTGCTGTTCAATTTCCCAGTTCTATGCTGGGCTTCTATTTGAGAATCCCTCTGGCCACCCTAGCCAACAACTCAAAAGAAGGTATCACCTGTCTGGAATTGTTGCTCATTATGTAGCCTTTAGCTATACACATGGACTCTTATGAAGTTATGTTGGCCCATTTAATCTTTGGTTATACTTTCCTTTTGGGTGTTTAAGGCCATTGTGTTGGTCCAGA
>NW_008329320.1:1468673-1469507 GCF_000622305.1 Nannospalax galili
ATCTGTTCCTCAGGGGTCACATGGGCTTTGGAGGAGCCCCTGGCTCCTTTCTTTTACCAGTTCCACCTATGTGAAGATGTCAAAGGTCCTGCTCAACCATGGTTGGCTTCGATTGGAAGCATGGTGGACATGATTCCTCTGTGTTGACACTCCTCCCTACAGACAGGACACTGGTTCAAGTCCATCTGGTGGGATCTCCTCGGCCTCCTTGATCAGGAGGACAGGTGACCCACCACCATCACAGGACATTTTGAGAGATGCCCACTGCCCCCTGGAACTAGTAGACCTAGGAGGGCAAGGAGAAAAAAGTGTCTTTTATGTCCCTCTGACGGAATTTTTATAGACCTCAAAGTACGTCTGTTAAACACCCAAGAAGGTTAGTTTCACCAGTCTGGTATTTTTAATTACTGTGTGTCATGTAGACAAATCCTGGGAAAAGACCAGTTGTTCTCAGATAAACCTTACCTAGACATACATTTCTTGATCTGCTATGCACAATTTGTCAGTAGGTTGTAGGAGTAATATGGTTCTCTTTGGTTTTCAAAACTAGCTAGGCATTATTTATCTCTCACATTGTCTCATCCCTCCATTGTTTTTCCCACTTAAGGTGCCCCCATTTCCCCCCTTTCTCCCTCACTAATACCCTTCTCCTATGGTCCTACCTCTCTTGAGCTCATTCTTTCCATTTATCCCCTAGGTTCCTTGTATATCTTTCCCTCCCCCTTCCCTTAAACCAACCCAATTTTTATCCATATCTCCCTTATTAAGGCCTGTTTCCTACTGTTCTCTTTCAGATTCTTTCTTTACGTTTACCTCCCTGGTTCCTTACCCTTG
>NW_008329320.1:1470801-1471760 GCF_000622305.1 Nannospalax galili
ATATATATGAGTTTTGGCAGGATGGTCATTTTCATAATATTAATTCTTCCAATCCATGAGCATGGGATGTTTCCATCTTCTGATGTATTCCTCAATTTCTTTCTCTAAAGATTTAAAATTTTCATTGTAGAGCTCTTTAATGTCTTTGGTCAGGTTTATTCTGAGATATTTTATTTTATTTTTTGCAGTAATTGTGAATGGGAGTGTTTCCTTTTGCTCTTTCTCTGATTGCTTGCTATTGGTATATAGAAAGGCTATAGATTTTTGTAGGTTACTTTTGTAACCCGCCACTTTACTGAACATGTTAATAATTTCTAGTTTTTGGGTGAAATTTTTGGCATCCTTAAATATAATATCATCTGCCAAAAGGGATAATTTGATCTCTTCTTTTCCAATTATTACTCCTCTAATTTCCTTCTCTTGTCTTCTTCCTCTTGTAAGAGTTTCAAGCACTATGTTAAAGAGAAGTGGAGGCAGTGACTTCCCTATCTGGTTCCTGGTTTTAATGGGAATGCTTCCAATTTTTCTCCATTTAGGATGAAGTTGGTTACGGATTTGTTTCATATAGCTTTAATTATGTTGAGGTGTATTCCTTCCAGTCCAATTCTGTCTAGGACTTTTAACATAAATGCATGTTGAATTTTGTAGAAGGCCTTTTCTGCATCTATTATAACATTTATTGATTTATGTGTATTAAACCATCCCTGTATCTCTGAAATATAGTCAACTTGATCATGGTGAATGATCTTTTTGATGGGTGTCTCTATGTGTTTGCAAGTATTTTGTTCAGAATTTTTTCATCTATGTTCCTTAAGGATATGGGTCTATAATTTTCTTTTTTGATTGTGTGTTTACTTGGTTTTGGTATTAGGGTCATGCGGCTTCATAGAAGGACTTTGGGAGTTCTTCCTCTGTTTCTATTTTTTTGAATAACTCGAATAATTCTGGTTGTAGATCCT
>NW_008329320.1:1472533-1488578 GCF_000622305.1 Nannospalax galili
ATTCTTTTTATTTCTTAATTTCTCTTAAGGGTCAGTTTTTTTTTTCACTCTCAACAATTAAGTTTTATCTGTGTTCCCAAGGGTAGTTTGCTTTTTTTATTGCTGAATCTTATTCTACATAATGGATATAAAATTTATTCATTCATTTAACTGTTGGTAGGTTTGGATTATTGCCAGCTTTGTACTATCACAAGATGATGGTGTATGTTTGTGTGAATATTCCTATGCTTTCTTTAGTACTGGGTTAGTACTAAAGCGTGGAAGGGCTGTCATGGTAGATGGATGTTTAAATTTATTTTTAGGTTTCTTAAATTGCATTTTTGTGTGTTTTATACAGAATATCTCAAACAATCTTAATAATCTTTATATCCCCATTCCCACCGGCACCCTCCCATAGCTCCCCCTCCCACTGGAACCCATATACTCTCTCATCTGTGTTAAGGCCCACTGTGTCAAGTCAGTGACCCCAGACGTTCCCCAATGCAAGTCCATCCACTGAAGTCTCGTCAGTCTGTCTAAAGTCTCTTGTTCAGCTTTTCCTCACCTTGCAGTAATGAGTTGCCATTTTTTTGGTCTGCTTAAGTTTGCACAAGACTTCTGTATGGTGACACCATTGCCATAGAATCATATGAGGAGGGTCCCAAGAGCTTGTAGGACTCTGTTTCCATATGGTCATGTACATCCTCCCTGGCTCTTATCATCTTTCCTCCTCCTCTTCCTCAATGATCCCTGAGCCATAGGTGGATAAAATTTAATAAAGAAATCCTTTCCAAGGATCAACAATCTGAAGACTCCTACTCTCTATGTTTTGGCCATTTGTGACCTTTTATGTTCCTGGCCCTCTGCTGCATGAGGGAGCTTCATTAATGGGAACTGAGAGTCATCTCTCTGCTTCCTCTTCTGTGATGGTCCCTGAGCCCTGGGTGATTGAAGTTTAATAAAGGAGTCCTATCCAAGCACCAACAATCTGAAGACTCTTAAGCTCTACATTTTGGCCATTGTGATCTTTTGCATTCTTGGTCCTTTGTTGAATGAGGGATCTTCATTAATGAGAACTGAGAGAGTCATTAGTGTCATCTTCGTTACCCCTGTTCTGGCTATTGTCACAGCCCTTGATAGCCTCCCAGAACTTGGAGGTAAGACCCTACTTCTGAAGACAGAACATATTTTGGACACAGTACTTGGAACAATAGAGCTGGAAATGGCATCAATCACTTTCTCTGAAGGTTAGCTCTCATAGCTTTGGAGAGTACTATGAAGGTGTGAAGGGAAAACATCAATCAATGGTCCAATACCACCTTCAAGACCAAATAACCACATTAATGGCCAGCACAGCATACAACTTTAGTGCAGTAGTGGTACTTTTTTCTTGGAGACAATCAACAGCTACCTAATTGAACTAAAAGCCCATTCGATTGGAGGAAACTCAAGTGTGGTACTGTAAACATAACCAAATACACATAGCTGGAGAGGTGATAGATCTTAGAGAAAACCCCAAGACTGTCACATCCCTAGATTAATGTAACTTCTTGCTATGTGCAAAAGGTGTATCCTTATATTTACAGAAAAAAACCCAGTCTCCACTCATCAGAGAAGTTTATTTTGTACCAGTTGGAGACTCTTACCAAGTACCACAACTGGTCACACATAGACATTGTCTATGAATTGCTTAGGCCTAAGTCACACATCTACAGTGCAACCTCTACACCTAAGGCACAAAGAACACAGAACAGGGATATTTAAATATTAAGAAGCCATTACTGACAAGCTATTTTAAAATGTTTTAGATGTTTAAATCCTCCCAAACTCCTATGTTGAAATCCTAATTTCCCAATCAATGACATTAGGAGGTAGGGTCTTTGGGAAACTTTGCCTTCACAAATGAGATCAGAGATCCTAGAGAGCTCCTTCACTCACTTCATTATGTGAGGGAACAGAGAGCATCACCTTCTAAATAATCTAGAGAGCAGCCTCATCAGACACTAAACCTGTTGGGTTCCTTATTTTGGACTTCTCAGCTTCCAGAATGGTGCAAAAGCTTCCTCTTGATTACATGATGATGGGTTGGTAGCTTTTCTTCTCTTCCAGTATTTCAGAGAGATTTCTCAATTGTCTCCTGGCTTGCTTTGTTTTGGATGAAGTTTGTGTCATTCTGATTTTTATTCACGTGAGTATGCATCATTTTTTGGCTATATGTAAGATTTCCTATTCATTTGTTTTGAGTAATTGGGTTATGATGTGCCCTGGAGGTCGTTTTCTTTGTGTTTCTGTATTTGGGATTCATTGAACATATTGCATATGTAGTCTTTATAATTTTTTTGGATTTTTCAGATTTGGAAATATTTTGGTCTTCATTTCTTTGAATGGTTTTTTGTATCCATCAATACTTTTGGAGACTTTAGACACATGTATTAAGCTGTTTGAAGTTTTCTGCAGCTCTGTGCTCCACTATGGATTCTTTGTTTGTTTTCAGTCCTTTTCTTTGTGTTTCCTTTGGAATGATTTTTGTCTGTATGTTCACTACTATTTTTTCCACAGTACCTAACTAACAATGACACGTAGTATGTTTTCCTCACCTCTAGAAGTTTGACTTGCCATTTTTCTATCTTTCCTCTCTCTCTAACGTGCCTATGCGTCCTTTTGCATTTTTATTTAGTTTCATTTAAATTTATGTTTGTGTGTGTGTGTGTGTGTGTATGTGTGTGTGTGTGTGTGTGTGTATGTATTGGTATGTGCACATGGATGCAGGTACCCACAGAAACCCTAAGAAGGTGTCAGATCCTCTGGAACTGGAGTTACTTGACATCGATGTGAGCTGTCTGACATGGGTGCTGGGAACTGAACTTGGGTGGTGTGGAGAAGTAAGGAAGTGCTCTTAACCATTGAGCCAGTTCTCTAGCCCTCTTTTTGCATTTTTAAAGATAAATAATACAATCACTTGAATCTAACTCTTCTCTACTAATCTTCCCTACTAATCTTCTCTACTAATCATCAGCAGCAGCATTTCTGGATCTGTTTCTCCTCATTTTGAATTGCAAATTTTTTTTTTTTTTGCTTCTTTGGAGAACTATTTTTTAAATTGAATGATTCACATGTTAAACTTTACCTTGTTGGATAATGGCTGTTTTAAATTCTTTTATTCTTTGAGACTAAACTAATGAGTTTTAATCATGTTCTCCCCCATTGCCCTCTGTCACCTCTCTCCTGCAGAAATGATTTTTCTAACTAATCAGTTCTGTTTATACTTTCATGTCTCACTCTCTCTGTCTCTCTCTGTCTCTGTCATCTCTCTCTCTCTCTCTCTCTCTCTCTCTCTCTCTCTGTGTGTGTGTGTGTGTGTGTGTGTGTGTCCCTTGAGGTTAGGATTGATTGTATGAGCATACGTAGTTAATCTTGGGTTATAAATTAGTTACAGATAGTTTGGTTGTTTAATGACTTGTTTTCACGTAAGGTGGGACCAGGTCAAATTTTGCCCCACCACTGGGACAGTAGCCATCTGATCTTGTGTATGTTACAAAATATTCTCCAATTTGACCAGTGTAAAGCATGCTATTCCAGCTATATGTAATCACTGGCATTGCTCATTTGAAGCTTTCCAGTATTTTCTTTCTGGCCTTGCTTTAGGTAGTTTCATTATATGTATGTGTGAAGGCCCAAGAGCTCTGATCTGAAGTAAATTCAGAGTGAGTTCTGACCTGTAGTAAACTCAGATCTGGACCGGGAAGCCTCAGTTCCCTGAGAACTTGAATGTTCTTCTGCAGTGATGTCTATCACGAGACTGACAGTTCCTTGAACCCTATTAAACATACCTAAGTAAGCTTGTAAACATGGAAGGACAGGTACGATTCCAAAAAGGGCTGAGCCCTGGGAAGACAAAGGTACTGCAAATATCATAAAGGTACTGTAAATATCATGATGAGGTAATTTGGCTTGAGAAGAACATTTTCTTTTCCTCTTGTTGTGCTATAAATAAGGTTGATTCTTAGAATAAAGCATGCACTGGTTCACACGCCTCTGCATCCCCTGCGTCCTGATTTCTTCTGCACCTATACCTCGGGGCCCCCAAGCCCATCAGGCTTGAATTGTGGTCACTCACCCATCTCTACCTGGCTGTCATCAGACTGGATGCATACCTGTGGTCTCACCAGCCCAGTTCCCAGAAGACACAGCAGCTGGAGAGGTCAACAGAAGGTCAGGCCAAAGATACCATCAGCTGGCCTGAGGTGGAGGAGGGAGTACCGGGAGTCCCAGGCCTTTTCCTTCTACACAGCAGGACACTGGGCTTCAGGCCAGCAAGTGACCAGAGATGGTTCTGGACTCCGTGAGTCTCTCGAGTCCTGCAGCATAGAGCAGGAACACCTGGGCCTCTTGGCTGACCTCCCGGTGAAGGCTCACAGAGGCAGGCAGCCCCGAAGAGTGGGACCTGACCTCTCACACTGCATCTGTATCTTCCTAACCACCATGAACCTCAACCTCCTGCTGGATCTGGGCTCCTAACCAATGCCTGTGGCACCCCCAGGCGTCCTCTTACCCATCAGCTTAATAGGACAAGCCCACTGCCCTGGGAACTGACCCATAAGACTAACCCTGAGGGGCAGGCAAAGGGGTGGAACCCAGCCACAGTACTTTCTCAAAAGCATGGGGTAGACTCTGTCCATGGCTGATCAAGTGTAAGCACCACAGGAGGTGAGGGGGGAAGCTGGGATAAACAAAAGAGCCTGGGGGATGGCAGGCAGCCCCTAGAATGGCTGGGGCTTCACCTCCCCTTGGCTTGTACAGTAGCTGCAGGGAGCCTGGTGGTATGGCTTAGTGCCCAGGTGGGCACTCAGAAGAGACTGCAGGGCAGTGCTCAACCTACTGCCACCTGGATGCTTAGGGTACTCCCCTGGGAAAAAGACCTAGTGGAAGACAAACCATGGGCACAGTTAGACCAGAGGCCTTGTTGTAGACTCTTTAATGTTAGAGCATATGGGAATGAGAAATAAACCCTTCACATGAATGGGGTAATTGGATCTCAATAAAAGGGTTGAAGATGGATCCTGTACAAATTTTTAGAACCATCTATCTGCACCTCCCTCCTTTCTAAGCAATTCCTTCCTCTTCTGTAGCCTTCCCTGTAAACCTTGCCAGTTTGGCCATTTTCAATTCTAGACCATCTTCTCAATGAGGGATCAGCGAGCTCTTTGAAGTCCACCCCTCTGCACTGCAATCTGGATAGCCTTTCTAGACAGCAAGTTGGGAAGCAACAGACCTCACTTCATTTATTTTCCTTTTCTCAGGGACTGTCACCCTGGGCTTCTCACTACACAATGCCCCAAACTCATGATCTCCTTTATACCAATCACTATTTTGTTAATTGTTTAAGTAGAAAGGAAAGATTGCATTTCTGTTACTCCACCAAAGTTGAAGGTGACTATTCCTTCTGCTAGATATTCATATCCTGTTGTAAAAGATTGGAAAGTGTCCTCCAGATATCTTCATTGAACCACACATTCAGCATTCTGGATATGAAACATCAGGAGTTATCAGAGATAAAAACTGCTGAGCTAGTTTAAGTTGCTGCTACAATGTGAGATTTCCACAGTATGTTATCTAATCATTCTCAACATTAATGGTCATTTTTAAGAGTGTAAACAATATACACCAGTACTAACAATGAAATATTATGCAACAATAAGTACTACTCCCCTCAGAAAATGTTGGTGGACTTGTGATTTTGTTGTCAGTTGCCAAACCTCACCAGCAGAGCAATAACCCTTAATCCCTCTTTTTTGCACTCCAAGATTAGATGCCAGACCATGTGGAGAAATGACACTATGGAGCAGACCAATGCTCCACCTTATGCATCGGCACCTAGTAATTATCCCTTAGATATGAGTGTATATGCACATGCACGTGAAAAATACAGAGGTGCGTGCGCATGCACGCACGCATGCACTCACACACACATTCTCTCTGTATGACTTGTGTTAAGTAGGCGTGTCCTCTGAGAGAATTAGCACTGAACCCCAAGAGACTCTACAGGCAGAGGGGGAGACAGTCATCCCTCCTACCCAATTGCCAATTCCCACCCAATCGGCCATCTTCAATTGCATGAGGGGGAGGGGTCGAAGGACAGACGCTGAGGAAGTCAGGAAGCTGTGGAAAGTCACCATCTTGGCGAGGCGGGGGCATGGCACTGACAGGGGGCTGGCAGCAGTGGATGGTAAAAAACTAAGCCGAGATGTGGGGGAAAGAGCCCAGAAATGTGTGCCTTTCTAAGTAACCATCTTTCAGGCATCATAAACTTTATACAAAACAACCCCAAATGGAATGCAGGTGTTGGTCTTGTTGGCAGGCGTTAGGACAGCGTGGGCCTGGGAGCCAAGAGAATTTGGCATTACAACTGGCTACTTTTGCTTTCAGTTAATCTCTAGGGAACAATATTTGTTCCTGAGGGGAAATGAAAGAGGGAAGAGTCTATTACTAAAGTCAGAATTTATCTTCCAAGTTCAGTTGGGAATTAGGAGAGAAATCCAACTCTTTTTTTTTCAGTGGAAGAGTGCCTGGGCCTCTAACATGTCTCAGAATGTCTCCTACTAAGTCACCCAGCCACACACCTGCCCTCTGATCAAATATTTTCCAGGTTCATCTTTGAGAGATGTGTAGAAATGAACAAAGTGTAGTTCAGTGCCTGCAGTTTGTAATCAAGAGGGAAACAAATCAAAAACACATAATTAACATGAATCTCTCACTGTGAGAAACGCAGTCCAGTTGCCTGCTTTCTAACTTACTTGATAACATTACTTCTTTTGAGCTGTTCACAGTCATCCCTTAGCCTTGCATACTAACATGTGAATTTGATTTTTGCACCCTGGGTTTCACTCTGCCAGTCTATCCACAGAGAGATCAGCCTTTAAAGATGAACCACAGCACATTAATTTGATCATAGACAAGGCTGTACTCTAGGAAGTAGTGGCTGAATCAATACAACCCTTTGATCTGATGGCCTCTCAGGACACCTGGTGCAGATTTAGTGTGACAGCAAAACAAACACCTGATATTGTGAGTCGGTGTTATCTGCAACAGACAGGGGACTACAAAGCCACAAAGGAGGTCCCTGGCTGCTATGGAGGCCATCAGACTTCAAGATAGACAAAGGTGTTAGCAGAGATTCTTATCTTTCCACAGCTGTCTCATGGGCCTCATGAAAAGATGATGCAGAACAGTCTGGATTTTTGTGCTGTGAAAAATCAAAGATTCTCTAACTCATGGCTATCCAGAGAACCCACATTTCTCTCTAGCAATGTAGGTAAGATATGTTGAAATTCAATAAAAACATGAAGAAATATTTCATCTTTAACGTTAACTTCAAAGTAGGTTTTTTTTTTTTTTTTTTCATGATGTTTTTCTTTTAAAGTCATTTTATCCAGAGGAGAAGCACATACTGCCCATGGAAATGTCATCATTTCAATAATTGGGGCTGTTGCTTCACTGGTTCTGGAGAAAGCTCTCCACCACTCATTAGCAGTATAGGCTGCATTTTCTACATTCAGGGGAATGAGTTGATTAATTGTGATATAGCCATAAAATGAATAATGCAATTTGAAAATTAAAAAGATCAAAACCTACACCAACCATGCAACTCAAATAATAATGCTTCATGAAGCAAGACAAATAAAAGTGAGAAATTCTGTAACCTGTTCATATACAATTCTAGAAAAATGTAAAAATAATCTTTAGTGACAGAAAGCAGAATGGTGGCTGCCTATACTTAGAGTTTCTATTCCTTAGAAACAGGAGGAAGGGCTTCCAAAGATGCTGTCTAGGAAACATCTAGTTTGATACGTATCTTTATTATTGATTTAAATCACATTAATGTTGTTGTAGTGATGGTCTCACAGGCTTATACATATATTTAAACACATACTGTGCTGTATATTTTAAATAACTTCAGTCTTATGCCAAATTACACCTCAATAATGTTATTTAAAAAGTGGATACTAATACACTTACTGCTGCTTAATCTGATCTCATCTTCTCACTTTGGGGTTTTGTGGGGACAGAACTAACACTGCAATCAGTGAGCCTGAAGGATACCAAAGAACAGTGATGCCAGGGAAGTGAGTCTTTTGGACCAGAACAAGATGTTCTGACGCTTTTCTGTTACCTGTTCTGAGGCTGAGACCTCCCTCTCCACCCTGCTACTCCTAGGCTACTGGTTGAGCTCAGTGAGTTAAGTGGGGTAAACTAAGACTTTGGACATTCTCTGGTGCTTTCATCTCTTGCTAACACCACTCTTTGATGGATTTTCTCATCTGGTTTGATTTCAAGGTCACTGGCTATACCACATTTACTGGTGGATGGAATTATTTCTTTTTAAAATTTTTATTTTTTTAATGTGTATTTTATTTTTATGTGTATGAGTATATTGCCTGCATGTGTGTAAGTGCACCTGTGTCATGCAATGCCTGTGGAGGTGAGAAAAGAGCATCAGATCCCCTGGGACTGAAGTTTCAGACAGTTGTTAGTTGCCATGTGGGTGCTAGGAATGTAACCCTGGTCTCTGAGCTGTCTCTCCAACCCTGACTCATTATTTCTTCATGGATAACATTTTTTATCTTTTTTTTTTTTTTTTTCAAATTTTTGTCTGTTGTGTTTCTGTGTCTTCGCTGGCAAAATTCTTCCATTCTACCTCCCAGTTTGAGCTAGTGTGCTATCTACCTTCTTAGAAACTCTGCTTACTTAATTTGGAAGAGAGCATACTTTCATGATTCTTTAGTTAACTCACTAGCCAATCTTCAGTCTTTCTTTCTTTTTTTTTTTTTTTAATTCTTCGTTTCCCAGAACTCTAAAAGAGAACAATTATGTCATTTGCAGAAAAGGGATACAATTGGACATAATCACATTAAGCAAAACAAACCAAGTGCAGAAAGATGTATTCTGTTTTTTCTCATTTATGATTCCTAGATTTTTTTTTTTTTTTTGGTCTTTTTGAGACAGGGTCTCCCTGTAGCCCCAGCTGTCCTGGAACTCACTATGTAGACCAGACTGGCCTTGAATTCACAGAGATCTGCCAGCCTCTGCCTCCAGAGTGCTAGGATTAAAGGCATGCACCACCACGTCCACGTCCGGCATCCTAGATTTTTATATAGACACATAAACTCATATATACAGAATATGATAGGGATTATGTTCAACATAGACATGCATGTATAAAAGTTTGAAAAATAATAAATCTTAAAAACATAAGGCAGTGTCTCAGGGTTCAGTCATCATGTGTCATTCTGTGGTAGTTTCACTCAAGTAGGCAATCTCATTGATATGTATGGACATCAATATTATCCATATACCTCTGAACTCCATTTATGAATATCCAAGAGCCTACTTGATGTGCCTTTTCAGGTGGCTGAGAGACTCAGACTGAGCTTCTTGCCTTCCCCACCTCCAACATATCATTCATACCTCCAATCTTTTCCATCTCCATTACTAAAAATTCTAAACCTTATAATCATTCATGATTTCTTGGATTACCTTATATCACAATATATCTATTAATCTTATTGGAAATCCTGATGTTTCTATCTTCAAATGAAATTCAGAATCCACTCAGCTTTTTATCATGCCTTTAAAAAATTAATTAATTAATTAATTAATTAATTAATTAATTAATTAATTTTATGTGTATGAGCATTTTGCCTGCATATATGT
This sequence comes from Nannospalax galili, assembly GCF_000622305.1. Taxonomy (NCBI): domain Eukaryota; kingdom Metazoa; phylum Chordata; class Mammalia; order Rodentia; family Spalacidae; genus Nannospalax; species Nannospalax galili. The sequence goes on from NW_008329320.1 coordinate 1,482,224, forward strand.
AAGTGCACCTGTGTGCTGCAATTCCTGCAGGGCGAGAAGAGGGTGTTAGAGCTCCTGGAACTGGAGTTACAGATGGTTGCTAGCCACCATGTAGGTGCTGGAAACTGAATCTAGATCCTCTGGAAGAAAGCCAGTGCTCTTAACCACTGAGCCATCTCTCCGGCCCTTGCATGCCTTTTAAAACCACTTTATCTAACCCACCATTACTTCTTACCTAGGTTAATTTGATAGATTGTCAAATGGTTTTTGTGTTTCTACCTTACTTCCCTATCATCATTCTCAACCATTACCCAAAGTCATCCTTTTAAACTCTAAGTCAACCTGTTATAAATCTCCCAATGGTGTCTAAACTAGCTCAGGGTAATATCCAAAGCCCCCATTGTGGTCCATTGTGCTTCCCACTGCCTTCGCCTCCCTGCTCATGCTTTCTAGCCACACTGACCTGCCTGCTTTTCCTTGTATTCTCTAAGCTTCTTCTGATTTTTCTGTTATGCTTCCTCAGCCTAGAATATCTGTTTTGCTCAGATTGTTATTTCCTTTAGGCTTCTGCTAATGCCTAAATGGCATTCTTGACTCCCTCATATGAAATATGAATCCACACTCTCAGTCATCCACTGCTTTATAATATTTCACCTGATTATTATTATCCATTGGCTGTTACCACTGCCTTACACATTATACACCTACTTTTGTTTATTCTCTATCTCTCTGCTTCCCACATCCCCAAACAAGAACATATGTAAGCATAAGGAAAAAGTCTCTGTTATATTCATTGCTTTATTAATGATGTTTGGGCACAGTAAGCAGTCAATAAAATATGTTGAATAAAAAATGAATACATAAATAAATAAATACTGCTATCACAACAGAACTCAAAGGCTTCTGACACGTTTTATCCTTATTTCTCCCTCTCTTTTACAACAATGGGTATGCTGTTTTTATATTCATACTTAATATTTAAGGCAAAATGAAAGAAAGGAGATCATTTGCATTAGGTTCAAGAGCAGTATAGGACCAGCCTGGTGATGATTAGTCCAGTTACCAGCCTGGGTATTTTTTCCCACTTTCTCAGAGACTACCACATATAATCACTTAATTGGCTACTACCTTCCAAAATACATATGACTCACTAACAAGGTTTCTTTAATGTTCACCTTATGGTATCTCCATCAAGTGGTAAGTTGATATGAAGAATGAGAAGATGCTACTTCTTAATGTAGAATTATTCAAAACTCACAGAAAAGTTGAAAATAGTATTTAAATGGAAGTCTTTGTAATCTGAGTAATTTGGGAGTAGATTGTAAACACTCCATTGCTTCCAAATACATTAATATATATCGGTAACAACCAAAGATATTCTCCTATATTCTCAAATATCACAGCAGGAAATTAATGGTGATATAAAACCATCATCCAGTCCTCAGTCCTCTGAGTGTCCTTTCAAGTTTCACTAATTGCTCCACCAACATCTATTGTAACAAGAGCATCCAATTCAGTGCCATGTGATTTCATTCAGTTGTCAGATCTCTTTTGTCTCCTTCTATTTTGAAAAAAATTTAACCTTCTGTAGCCTTTAAAGTAAAATGCCAGGTATTTTGTACAATGCCCTTCAGTTTGGGTATATCTGACATTTCCTTCCTATTAGGTTTCAGTTATGTGTCTTCAGCAGTAATATTACACAAGAGATGCTGCTCTCATTGCAACCTAGCAGTTAGTACATGGTTTTGATTTTCTGTATGACTGATTAACTTATGTTTTTAAGGTGATGTCTGCTAGCACTCTTTACCCTATAGTATCCTCTTGACTTTTATGATTAATAAAGATTTGGGAGGATATATTTTAGCATAATGAAAGCTTTCCATACTTCATCAGCCTCCCTATTTACTTATGCACTTATCTCAGTATGGATTTGTGGGTTATTGTTTTATTATATGACTACTGATTTATTACTGTTACGTATTTTTCCTGAAACTCTTTCCTGCTAGCTCCTCTGCCTTACTGACACCATCCTATCTTCAGTAAAGTTCTTTGTTTTCAGGTTCATCTATTTTTTTAAGGCTTAGCATCAGGCACTTTTCTAAGGAGCCTTTGTTCCTTTCAGAACAGGATGCTAGTTAGAATCTATGATCAAGTATGCTCATTGTTCTTAGGGTGAGGGGAGTTACTGCTCTAATGACCTTAGACAGATCTGGACAATATATGTATGTACATACACATACCCTTACTATTTGTGCATACTTTTGTTTTTATTTGGTTTATTTATTTTTTTTTACAGGGTCTCTCTAGTCTCAGCCTGCCTAGAAGTCACTATGTGGGCCAGGCTGGCCTAGATCTCACAGAGATCCTCCTGCCTCTGCCTCTCAAGGGCTAGGATCAAAGGCACATGCCACCACATCCAGAATTTTGTTTTTTGAGGCAGGGAGTCACTATGTAGCCCTGGCTAGCCTCACTCTCACAGAGATCTGCTTATCTCTGCCTCCTGAATGCTGCTTCCAAAGGCGTGTGCCACAATGCCCTGCACACACTTTGATGATCTATATATACAATAATAGCTACTTCATCAATCAACATCCTAATTTCCATTCCAACCTTTTCATATTTATACTTTTATTCATTGTCAGTGTAAAACCTGGTTCCTGTTATTCTTATTTGATGTCCTTACCTGTCAGTCTCCATGCATGTGACTAATCATGGCCTTAGTTGTCACCACCACCTTACCCAGCTGTCCTGCTCACATCAATGCCCTGCTCCAGGACATTCCCTCAGATGGATGCCCTTCTCTGCTCAGTCTCTGGCACCATACATTGTTCTGTGACAGCTGCCTTACTTACACTACCCAGACTCTGACGCCTTGTCACAGGCTGCTCTCCATCCCCGTCACCTCACTTGGGTTGCCTCTGGAAGATCTCCTGTGTATATCATCAACTGACTAACCTGGCTACATCTTATTTTGATTAGGCTTTAAACAATTTACCATATGACATTGATTTCAATTTATTGCAGCATTTTCACCTAAAGCTACACATTCTATCTGAGGTATGCTGCCTTCCTTCAGCTAATAGTGCCTTTCATTAATCAGGGCTCCTTAGCCTTTTCAGTAGTGAATTTCAAAAAGGCATTTCTATGATATTATTTCTTTAATTAAACTGATGAATTATAGCACTGGAAGAATAATCCAGTCAGAGTGGCACAACTTATCTGCAAATCCAGGTAGCTTTACACAAACAGAAACGAGATTACAGGGTCCTCAGCAGGATCCTGGAAAGCAAACTTTCTGGGGGTTGGAGGTAGATTCTGTTGATTATTGACCCAGTCGCCTATTTAATACAATTGATTGGAAGAATAAGATTGAATTGAACTCCTGGAGGCTACAAATACCTAGCCCCATCTTATTCCAAGTGTTAGAGAGAAGGTCAAAAGAAAATAGTAGAGATGGCAACAGGATTTGAATATATAACTTCGAAAACAATGCTTTCTGACTTCCAGTGGAGTTAAAGTCTTAACAATCATTGAAAATTATAGAGGAAGACGTTGTTCTGTCTCTCTGATGTGGAGTAGGTAAAGCAATTTATAAATTTTAAGGACTGTTATAATGGTTTTGAAACCCTGGTTGTGGTGTGTAAACAGAATTAACAGATACCAAGTGTCTTTTTATGGCACAATCTTTTGCTATCCCTGGAGCCAAGATGTGATTTCTCTTTTCAGAGCTAAGTTTCTTTTGTCTTTCCAGGGTTAATGGCAAATCTGAAAAATACATCGAGCTAATTTTCCTTGACCTTCAGTTTTATCTTGTACTATTAGGAAAAACTTTTTTTAAAGATACCTCACTCTTTTGCGATATATTAAATCTTTTGTCAAAATTTGTGTTTTTACAGGGAAAACACTTAACATAATGAATTTTAAATCACTACCTGATGATGCCAAAGCAGATATCCCACCCTTTTGTGATTGAGGTTTTCCTAGTTTGCTTCTTATTGCTGTGATAAAAACTCTGACCAAACAAACTTGGGGAGGGAAGGGCTCATTTTATCTTGTGTCTTCCCACAGTTTATAACTGAGAGAAGTCAGGGCAAGAACTCAAGGCAAGAACCTGGAGGCAGGAACTGAAGCACAGGCCATGGAGGAATGTTGTTTACTGGCTTGCTCCCCTGGTCTGTACTCAGCCTGCTTTCTTATACATCGCAAGACCAACTACTCAGAGGTAGCCTGGCCTACAGTGGGATGGGCCTTCCTACATCACTCAACAATTAAGAAAATGTTCCACAGACATGGCCACCAGCCAGTCCAATGGAGAAAATTCCTCAGTTGAGGCTCCCTCCACCCAGGTGTGTCAACTTGACAACTGAAGTTATCCAGCACACTTGAATAAGTCTCTAAATGTCTCACTGCTTCACTCTAGATGTTCATTTCATAGTGATATAATATTAGGTGTGTCATTTAACATTTCAGTGTCTAGTTCCCTATCTATGATCATGAGGATACTAACAGTACTCACATAATAGGGCTTTTGTGATGATTAAATGAAGCAATGTAAACTCAGTGGTTAGCAAAACCACTACATGGTCAGCATCAATGAATGCTCACTTTTCTTATACTATTCTACTCCAGCATAATGCATGCTTTTGTAGTCTCTCTCTCCTCAAAGGCAGCATATTCACATTATACCATGGGTAGTTTAGTGACTCTGCAGTGATTCACAGTTCTGCTCTCTATAGTGGATATGAAAGTAGTATGTAAAGTAGTATGCAGCAACTGAAAACTTAAATACCTAGTCACCAAAAGGACATATTATGTCTTCCCATTGAGCCGAGGAAAAATTGAGGTGGATTAAGTTTTCTAGAACTTCAAACATTGGAGATATTTTGTAAATTCTGGAAGGTGTGAGAGGAACTTGGTGGGAGGGAAATAGCAGAATGCATGCTTATGCTGACCTGGCTGATGAAGTTGGGGACATGATTTGGAAATGACACTAGAAGGTGCAATGATGCAAGTCTTTCCAACATTACTTGGAAATAGAGAGCAGAGAAAATCAGCAATTGGGATATAACAAAGCCATATGTGTGTGTGTGTGTGTGTGTGTGTGTGTGTGTGTGTATGTGTGTGTGTGTGTGTGTGTATTAGTCTCTTTAAGACAGGATCTCCCTGTAGCCACAGCTAGCCTGGAACTATGTGGACTAGGCTGGCTTTGATCTGACAGGTTAGTCTGCCTTTTTCTCCCTAGTGCTGGGATTAAATATATGTAGCATCACACCCAGCTCACAAAGTTATATTTTGATGAGGAAAATACAAAATCTTGAAGGTTCTGGTTAAGGTAGATCATGGTGTATTACTGTTCAAAATTGGAAATGAACCCAGACAGAGCTTATGGATTATTAGAAAACCAGGGATGGAGAAGCCATGAGAAGAAAGCCCTTATAGGCTAAAGGATCAAAGTACTGGCAATAAAGGTTTGAAAAGGCTAACAGAATAAGATCTTTGGTGGGATTTTATACTTTGAAGTTATTTTACATATTATTTTATAATTTGAAGTCTTGGATGACTTCTCAATTAGAGGTGTAATTAGTTCTCCCTCTGCTTCCCTGGGCCTGCATGATACACAGGCCTCTCTTCGACCCACAGGCCTCTCTCTCCAGGGTAAGTCAATCGCGCCCTCCACACCTACCCTCCCCCAGCCTCTTTCACCATCCCATCTCCCTTGTGGGTCTCTCCTCCTAGCCTGGGTCTTGTCCCATTCCTTGTCTTGGCGCCCCAGGCACCAGAGGAACCAACACTGCTTCCTGATCCTTTGCATCCAGACCAACTCAGTTCCTTCTCAGGTACCTAGGAGCACTGTGGGCCTGGCCCCACCCTCACCTCCCTCTACTTCCCTGGGCCTTCAAGAACCCACAGGCCTCTCTCCAATCCGCAGGCCTCTCTCCAAGGTAAGTTGATTGGGCCCTCTGTACCTTGACTCCCCCAGCTTCATTCACCCTCCCATCTCCCCCACCCGTCTCTCTTCCTAGCCTGGGTCCTGTCCCATTCCTTCCCTTGGCATCCCAGACACCTGGGAAACCACCACTGGTTCCTGATCCTTTTCATCCAGACCAACTCAGTTCCTTCTTGGGCCACCAGGAGCACTCTAGGCCTGGCCTGGCCCTCACCTCCCTCTACTTCCCTGGGCCTGGCCAGCCTCTTTCCTGGAAGCCCAGGCCGACTTTCCTCTTCCTGGTCCTTTGCATCCAGACCAACCCAACTCCTCAGTGCAGTCCCCAGGAGTCCTTGGGGCCTCTTTCTGCCCCCATCTTCCTTTGCATCTCTGGGTGGTACAGTCACCAGCTGCCCTAGACCAGCATCTTTCCTGGGCCCAGCTCCCAGG
>NW_008329320.1:1488867-1489339 GCF_000622305.1 Nannospalax galili
AAGAGTCAGAAACTACAAAAGAAATTCACATGTCAAAATCACAGAGAAAAAATAATAACATGAAAAACTAAAATAACATATCCCCACCAAATTCCAGTAATCCTCTAGAGGAGCACAATGAGAATCCCCTAGAGACAATGCAGGACATGGAACTCAAAAGAACAATGATGAATATGATAAAAGAATTCAGTGAATTTAAAGAACACACAAACAAGGTAATCATAGAGGTGAAGGAAGATAGGGATAAACTTCTGAATGAATTCAGAAAAGAGCTAGAAATGTTGAAGAATACTCAGGCTGAAATAAAGGAAGTGAAACACTCAGTAAGCCAATTAGAAATGACAGGAGAAAGCCTAACCAATAGGATGAATGAAAAGGAAAACAATATCAAGACTGGAACACAAAGTGGACAAACTAGACCACTCAAGCAAAGATTATGAAAAATTTTAAAATCACAAGAATGGAATATACA
>NW_008329320.1:1490145-1490630 GCF_000622305.1 Nannospalax galili
TAAGCAGGAGTAGCAATTCTAATATCTGACAAAATAAACTTTAAACTAAAACCAATCAGAAGAGATAAAGAGGGCCACTTCATTCTGATCAAAGGAAAAATAAATCAAGAAGATATTACAATCATGAACATATATTCACCAAACTCTGGTGCACCCAACTTCATAAAAACAATACTACAGGACTTTAAGACCCAGATCAATCCCAACTCTTTAATTAGGGGACTTCAATACCCTACTGTCTCCATTAGATAGGTCAGCAGGACAGAGAGTTAACAAAGAGACATCTGAATTAAACAATACCATATATCAAATGGACTTAACGGACATCTACCGAGTATTCCACCCAAGCACCAAAAGACATACTTTCTACTCAGCACCCCAAGGAACCTTCTCCAAAATCGACCATGTACTGGGGCACAAAACCTCAACAAATACAAAAAGATTGAAATAATTCCATGCATTCTATCAGACCACAATGCAATAAA
>NW_008329320.1:1490728-1493640 GCF_000622305.1 Nannospalax galili
ACATGATCCTTAGAGGGAAGTTTAGAGCTCTAAGTGCCTACATCAAAAAATCGGAAAGAACACAAATAAATGGCTTGACATTGCAACTGAACACACTTGAAAAGCACAGCATACGAAACCCAAACCCAGCAGACAAGAAGAAATAACAAAAATCAGGGCAGAAATTAATGAAATTGAACTAGTTATGACCTGTATTAGTTGACTTACTGCAATGAAATACCTGAGGCAACTAACTTATAAAGAGAAAGATTTATTGGAGGTTCTAGTACAAGACTGGGTCGCCCCATAGCTTTGGGCTTTGGTGAGGATGCCAGATTTCAAGTGTGGCAAACATACCAGAACAAGTAGATCATACCACAAGCAAGAAACAGGAGACTAAAAGGCTGGGGGCATCCCATAATTTGCTTTGGGGTCATTACCTGCAGTGACTTAAAGACTTAAAGGTCTTATGTAAACAATACCTCATCTTATAAATGTTCACAGTACCTTCTGATAACACTATCCTTGTTTAACACATGGACCTTTGGGGGTCCCTATCCATATTCAAACTCAGCAAGGTCTTAAAATAAGGTGGGATGGAAATAGTGTTAAATTGAAAGCCAAAGTGTGTAGTGGATCATCCTTGGTACCGGAGGGACTCAAAAGTTCCACATTCTTTGCTAAGAGCAAACTCTTCTCCATGGTGTGGGAATTAGTGATTTTGGCTTTAAGATGGCATCTTGTAGCGCTTAAAAGGAGAATAAAGAGGAGAACAAGAAGAAAAAGAAAGAGAGAGAGAGAGAAGGTTAAGAGGAAGAAAAGAGGAAAGGAAAGAAGAGAAAAAAAGAAAATAAATTCAAAGGGTTTGGCCCAAATTGTTCTTTAATGATCTTGTCAATGTGCATTTGCCTTGTCATTGTGTCTGTTTTATCTGCCTCTATTTTGATTCGGGATGTGATCCTGTTACCTCATGTTTATATGACAGAACATAAGCTCAGCAGCATAGTTCCCTGGCTTTCCCATCATGACATTGCACTGGCTGCTCTTGCAGAGGACCCAGGTTTGTTAGCCACATGGTGGCTAACAACCTAGTATAGCTCCAGTTCCAGGGGATCCAAAGCCCTCTTCTGACCTCTAAGGGCATTGCATGACATAGGTACACATACATACATGTAGGCAATATATTCACACACATAAAATACAAAATCATAAATAAAATATGTAAAAGAAAAAGACAATAAATTACATGTTTGTGTTTGCAACAATAGGAAACTAGTGGTCCCTTGGAAAGTCTTGGTAGCTATGTACCCCAGTGTGAAGTTCTTTGGGCCTTTCATCCCAGGCTTTACATTTGGGACCACGAGTTGGCTTGGTTGCCCCATCCCTAGGCAAGATTGGGTGAACTGGTATCCCAGACATCTTGTTGAAGGCATGTGATTGGCTGTCAGCCAAGGAGACCTCCATATGGCCACCAAATTCCTTCTGAATGGAGTAAGGAGGTCTGTTTCAAGTCAGAGGTGAAAAATTTTGGCTGGATTATCCCAGTAAATTCTCTGGATGCCTGGCAACTCCCTGGTTTGAGGCATTCTCTCACTGATGAGAAAGTCTGAGTATCGCATCCCACACTCACTCCTCCACTGGGGCAGCCTGTGTTGGTAAACTGTATAGATGCCCCAAGATCTGCTTTGGTTGACTCTTCTCCACTCTGCTGGTTTTCTGCTGGTGGAGGTAAGCTAGGAGAGATAGGTTATGGACGTAGGAAGACAGGCACTGACTTGCAGCTTCAGAAGGCCTCCCAAGCATGTGTCCCAGTCACTTCACCCGGCAGATAAAGGAACTTGTTCAGGATTAAGGTGGTGGTTAAGCTTGGACCATTTCCTTTTGTGTGGCTTGGCAAAGAGAAAAATTGTCTATCAGTTTTTAAGTGGAAGTCTTAGCCTGACCTGGAAGAGGATCCCAGCTAGTTCCATTTCTCAGTGAGTGGGAAGTACTGACAACACAATGTTAGGATAAGTTCAGGCACGGGAAGAGGAACCACAGAGAAACAGGCAGTGCAAGCTGGGGAAGATGCAGGGAGTTGGAGCCCTTCTGGCCCATTCTGGGGATCTCTAACAGGCCAGTGCCTTCCAGGGTAGCTGTCCCAGGTCTCCCCTATTTGGCCCAGACTCTGGGCAGGGACGGAGGAGCTGGTAGGAGAGCATCCCTAAGGAAGATGTGCAGAGCTGGCTGGAGGCCCAGCAGGGCGGGCGAAGGCAGAGGGGTGGGGATCAGGGGTGGGGACCAGGAGTGGGCTGAGCCCTCAGGCTCTGACCCAGTCCACCGCCGAAGAAAACAGCAGTCAGTTCATTCACTCTTCTTTCTGGAGAAGGGAGGGGATAAAAGGTATCTGGCCTCTGCTTAGAAAAAGCCTGGAGAGCTCCTGTGTAGCATCGCCTGCCGCTCCCTTCCCAGGCTCGGACCATGCCCCACTGCATCTTCCTGCGCAGCCACAGGCGAGGAGTGGATTTCTGCAGCTGAGAGAGAAAAGTTTGTTTTTTACTTTTCTTCTTCCCAACAACTGAATCATGCCATGTGCACAGAGGAGCTGGCTTGCAACGCTCCCCGTGGTGGTGGCTCAACTTCTTAACTTTGGGGCGCTTTGCCACGGGAAACAACCTCAGCTGGGCCCAATTCGCTTCCCAGACCCTAAACAAGGTTAGTGGCTCTTCTTTATTTCCTTTCAAACAGTGGGTGGCAAGACTTGTGGGACTTAGTCGGTCCCTTTCCACTTCCCCCACTGAGCGGAGTGGGAGCTCAGTCCCTGCCTTCCTCTCGATCAAAGGTGAAGGTACTGATAAATGGTATCTAACTTTTCACTGAGGGGTGACTGCCCCTCTTTTTTACATAGAGGGAACTCTCTCTCTCTCTCTCTCTCTCTCTCTCTCTCTCTCTCT
>NW_008329320.1:1493763-1500481 GCF_000622305.1 Nannospalax galili
AGAGTTCCAGCTGGTCACAGGCAGTCACAGCAATTTTTCCGTTGGTTTTAAATTGGTCAGGGAGGTGGAAATGTGATTCTGACCCCCTGCTGAGCACACTTGGCTGTGTTTGACTTTCCTGGAAAGATTTAGCTGTGTTTTTTAAACGACAGTCCTGTTGGGGGGAACTTTACCTCCTCAGGGGCTCACATTTCCTTTCTTCATCCTGCTTGGCTGGCATTTCTCTTTCTAACTCTGTTACCCATATGTTGTGAGAGAAAACACTGGGGGAATTGTGATGGTTGTTTGTAATTATTAATCATGATTAGTTTAAGCCTAATACCCAGAGCAAAGTGGTGCTGTTGCTTCTGCTTTTTATTGGACATAGAAAAATTGGAATACTTTCCTGTTCAGTGGGTCTGGGGGAAAAGTCCAAGCAGCAATTATGGCCTGTCAGCCCCATCCCACTACTAGCAATGGCTTCCTGGAGTGTGGGTACCATGGCTATACCATATCCAGTTTACAAATGGGGCAGTTTGAGATTGGAGACCTTATGAGCCTTGCTAATGGTGAAGCAAGGTTTTGAACCAAGTAACCTGACTTAAAATCATGTAGTTATGCCTGTTAGCAAGAGCAGGAATAAGACACACAGACACACACACACAGACACACACGCACATACAGACACACAAACAGGCACATACAGATACACACATATGTGGTTGCTGACTGTTCATTCTCAATTCTCACAAAGTGCCTTTCACAATCTTCTACATACTTTTAATTCCCAAGATCACTTGGGTGACAAACCTCACCAGTGTGTTCATGGGTAAGGGACTGCTAGGCAGGGTTTTCTGCCCACGTTGCACAGCTCAAATACTACTGCAGAACTCCTCTGTTGCAGCTCCAGAGATTAAATGCAAATTCCTCCCTCCTTTTACTTTACTTGGAAGGCAGAACCAGCAAACACTGGGGTTAGATGTCAGACAGCCAGCATTTGCTTGTGTAAACGGTCCAGATACAATCTCAAACCCTCAAGTTTAAAATAGCAGCTCTTGTTGTTCTTTGGAAAACAGTCCCTTTGTGAAAAGTCTCTGTTCTGGCGCAGCACAAACAAAGCCCACAAGCACTTCCCAAGGCATAGGGAGATGATTTCCTTCAAAGACACATTCTCCTGGGTTAGTTTTCAGCCCAGCTTGCTCCATGCCTTTGTAAGGGAATTCAGCCTGGTGTACAGAAGACCCATCTTGTTTTTCTCTGGAAAGTGGGATATGGCTATTTCCCCTAGTTACATTTAGAGACATTCTGAGAATATCTTGTATCAAAAGCTTTAAAGTGCTCTAAGCTTACTAGTGATGTAAATATATTAAGGTTTAAAGACACTTTCATGTTTCTAAAAGACTTTTATCAAATCTTCATTAATGAATTTACAAGTAACTCATTCTTCATGCTAAGGAAAAATTTGTAGGCAGACTTCCAACCAGAACTAAGGAGAGAGGTGGGGGAGGGGCAGAAGGAAGGTGAACTGGAGTAAATAATGACAGAGATTCTAAAGCTTCCTGGGAATAGACCTGGGTTTGGCTCCCAGATGACCTTCCAAATTTTTTTTAATTGCACCCAAATTCTGAATATTCAAATGTAAAAATTTAGAGGTCATCTTACTCATCCTTATTTTTATAGATGAGTGTATTTATTGAACATCTGCTATATGCTACTTTCCCAGGGGGTTGAAGGGAGTTGTGTAGGTTCTCACCATTGGAAAGAGGTCACACAGTAGATAATCTTCCTTCTAATTTGCAGGTTTTTACAGAATCAAGGCTTTAGTTCTGGGCTGAGGCAGGCTATAACTCACTCCTAGAATATTTTCCTTGCACATGCAAGACCCTGAGTTCCATCCCAGCACCACAAATATATGCATAAATAAAGGTTTTGGTACTGAGAGAGAGAGTATGGAGACAAATCTAAGCCTTTCTAGGACAGATTTGACTACTTCTGCTGAGCCTTCTCTCCACATCACTCAAATGGGATGTAAGAATGTCTTGTGATTTCTCCAAGGTTCTTGGTTCACAACTGTTCCAGTTTGGTTCTCTATGGCTCTGGTAAAACACTGACCATAACCAACTTGGGGAGGAAAGGGTCTAATTTTTTCTTAAACTCCCAGGTCTCAACACAGCATTGAGGGGAGTCAAGGCAGGAACTCAAGGCTTCTGTCATCCACTCAGACCCACCTGCCCATGGATGCCCACCTTCTACAGTGGGGTGGTCCTGCCTACACCAATCCGAAATCAAAAGAATGCTTCACAGACATGCCCACAGGCCAGTCTGATAGAGGAAACTCCTCATCTGAGGTGTCCTCTTCCCAGGTGTCTCTAGTTTTTGTCAAGTTGGCAAAAACCAACCTCAGTACAGCAATCAAAATATCAAAATAATAGGAGACCCTGGTCTTGCGTACAACATACCTTTTCTCTTCTATAGCCAACAATACCCCGTGGTTTTATTTATATCTGTACAAATGCTTCCTGACATGTGATGTGGTTACTTTCTAATAAACTCATCTTAAGTTGAGCATATTGTTGTCCAAAATGCCCTTAACATATCTAACTTACACTACATCACAGCTTAGTAGCTCTGCCTTCTAGAGTGTAAGTGGTTGCCTCTGTGACCACATAGCTGCCTGGCACTGGGTCCTGCTATGGCTGTCCAACACAGTGAGAGTATTACACCCAATATCCAAGAAGAGGTCAGAATTCAGTCAGCTTTTTGTGCCATCATCAGGAGTCTACTGTGATGTACACAAGGCACCAGGCAACTTCCATGGTCTGTTTTGTTCTTGGTGACTGTGACATCAGCAGGGCAGGCACCTTATCCCACATTGGAGATGGGCTCTGGGTGCACAGGCTTGTAGAAGAAGAGAGAAAATCTATGATCCTTCATCTATTGGTACTTGGAAAAAATAGGCTAAAAAATTTTCTGTTTTTTAAATTTAGGATGAGGCTTCATAGCTACATTATTTTGTGTTGTTTGTAGTAAGTTATATAATCAGCAGATACAGTTGGTAAACACAGCCAACTTTCTGTTTTACAATTTTGAGAGGACCTATGTGATTCTCCACAACTTACTAACATATGTTGATTTCTATAATAAAAATAGTTGTGAGATTACAACAACCAGTGGAAGCTAATTGTGGAAATGAACCTCTGTGGTAGGAGTTTCATGAGGCTTTTTAGGAAAGGCTTTTAGAAATTCAACTGTTCTTAAGGCAGAAGTAGATATAAAGAATAAATGCAGATTAAGCCTTGCTAGCAACATGGATACCAAAAGTTGGAACAATTTAGCCAAGAGGATTGTGTCCAGTGAGCACATATGATGCATGAAGCATTCCCTAAAAACGATATACAGATTGAACACAAACTTTATAAAAACAGGTAAATGTTCTCTCATGCCTTGCTTTTCTTCCTAAGCTGAAGGGAGTTGATCTCTTATTGGCTAACATTTTCTTTTTAACAATTTTAGAAATTTTATTTATTTTTATCTTATGTGTATGAGTATTATACATGCATGTGTGTAAGTGCACCCATGTCATGCAATGACTGTGGAGGACAGAAGGAGGTGTTGGATCCCCTAGAGCTGGAGTTATGGATGGTTGTTAGCTACCATGTGGGTGCTGGGATTCAAACCTGGGTCTTCTGCAAGAAGAGTCCATGCCCTTAACCTCTGAGCCATCTCTCCAGTCCCAGGTTTACATTTCCAAAGCTGTTTGTACTGACAAGCTTCTCATAAATTTTCTCATGAAGTTTCTTCTCTCAGCATTTTGAGTAACTAAAGTTTGTGGTTTAGGTTTTCAATTCTAATTTTAATCAGGGCTTATCATTTGTTTCCACAAACCCCTAGTGTAGGTTGTAATATAATTATACTCTCTCTTTGTCCTCTGGCCTTCCCCCATCTTATTGATATGGATATCTGGTAGGCTGTGGCAGACCCTCCAGAGGTAATATGGATTGCACTTAGACATGGGCCCTGTGGTCAGATTTTGCAGGCACCAATCCTGACATTTCTTTTTGTCTTAGATGAGAGTAGAGATGAAGACAAGTGTATAAGTCCACTCTCTGTGGCTGTCACAAAATACCTGAGCTGACGAATGAATAAAGAAAAGAGGTTTATCCAGTTTACAGTTTTCAGGCTGAAAGCCTAAGATGAAGGTATCCCGTCAGCTCTGCTTCTGCCTTCTGACTGCATGACAAAATACTGTATGGATAGTATCATGGTGGGAGCCAGTGAAGAGGGGTAAATCGCACGGTGGGTGAGACAAGTAAGGAGCCAGGCTTGCTCTGTTTAGGACAACTTGTTCTTATGGAAATTAGCCATGGTTCTGTGAGATCTGCATTAGTTTCTCCCAAGGGCAGCACCCCAATGGTACCCCTTCCTCCTTTACTGGTTTCTCTTTCTCTTATTCTTAGAAATAGCACAGAAACTCTTGCACCCAGTCCTTTCCTCCTATTTATCTGTATTAGGAAAGCAACACAGAAAGTACAAACTTCAAGAGGAAAAACTATTGCTTAAATATGAGCAATAATAATTTTCGTTTTTACTCATTGTCTGAAATGATTTGATATACATCTCACAGTTGCAATTATAGAGAAGACATTATTTTATTATTGTATATCATATTGTTACTTTATCATGTTGTTTCTGTATTCTTGCAGAATTGCCATGTTTATTAGGTATATATCATTTTGATATATCAATTTATATAAAATTTCTGCCTAAAATCATTTTTTTAAAAAGTGCAAGCTTGATTAAAATTGCATTAATATGCTTCTGCTTTATGACAACTTTAATTTAATATAACTGTTTTCTGGGTATAACAAATAAGACATTTTCAACTCTTTATAGTTTTGTTAAAAAATATAATATTTTGTTTTCAATTCTTTTTTTAAATTTTATATTTATTTATTTATCTTTCTATTTATTTTTGGTCTTTTTGAGACAGGGTCTCCCTGCAGCTCCAACTGGCCTGGAACTCACTATTTTTTAAATGTAGTTTCTTTTAAATTTTACTTCCATTAAATTGGTCAGTAATGACTTTTGGAAAAACAGCGTTAGAAAACAATTTGTTTTAATGGAGATGCAGACACTTGCATGTGTACTAGCATACTGAGAAGACATTCCATTTTGTCTGAACTTCTGACAAGATTCTAAGTATGAAGGGGACAAGGAGACTAACTTCCCAAACATTTGCAAAGAAAAAAAAAATCCAGTCCTTGTGTGCAGGGATTGCGAAGATGTGGTATGATCCTCTGCTTATCACCTTTCTTGTGTGTATGTGAGTATGGCTTAAGGATTAGTGGAAAAGAAGTGGTTGGGGGAGAGAGGGAACTGTTTCTCACTGTTCCTCAGTGTCAGGACAAGGGAAGGACCCTTCAGAGGTCTCAGAGGTTTCCATATGGGTTTGGGGAGCATCAAGAATTCAGGTTCATCTGGGAGATATAAAAAGTAAATAAAGGTAAACCTTATCTGAGAACCAACTGGTCTTTGCCCAAGATTTATCTACATGACACACAGCAATTAAAAATACCAGACTGGTGGAACTAACCTTCTTGGGTGTTTAACAGACATACTTTGAGGCCTATAATAATTTGGTCAGAGGGACATAAAGGACACTTTTTGCTCCTTGCCCTCCTAGGTCAGCTAGTTCCAGGGGACTATGAGCATCTCTCAAGATGTCCTATAATGAGGGTAGGTCACCTGTCCTCTTGATCAAGGAGGCCAAGGAGACCCCACCAGATGAACTTGAACCAGTGTCCAGTCTATAAAGAGGAGGGTTAACACAGAGGAATCATTTCCTCCATGCTCCCAAGCGAAGCCAACCATGGTCGAGCAGGACCTTTGACTTATTTTCATGTAGGTGGAACTGGTAAAAGAAAGGAGCCAGGGGCTCCTCCTAAGCCCATGTGACCCCTAAGGAACAGATCCTCATATGACCTTAAGAGTAAAAACAAATCGGTTTATCTGGACCAAGTGTATGGCCTTAAACACCCAAAAAGAAGGTGTAACCAAAGATTAAAGGGGCCAATATAATTTCATAACAGTCCATATGTATAGCTAAAGGCTACATAACAAGCAACAATGCCAGACAGGTGATACCTTCTTTTGAGTTGTTGGCCAGGGTGGCCAAAGGGATTCCCAGATAGTAACCCAGCATAGAACTGGGAAAATGAACAGCAGACCCCAATCTTATCCAAAAGAATATTAACAACTGACTACTGCCAGATGAGGACCAGCTGACCTTCCTAAAACAAAGACCTCTAGATAGGCTGACTAGATTCACCAGAAGGGCAAGTAGTGGGGAATGGCTGGGGGTGCCAACAACACAGCAGACAGTAGCAGGGATATCAGAGTATAGGGGCTCTAGTGGGGGGAGGGAAGCTATGGGAGTGTGCTATCTGGAAAGTGGGTGTAAAAATAAATAAATTTAAAAAAATAGTAATTCTTAAAAGCATAAAAATTTGCTCCTTAATGATTGGTGGATGTGAAAAACATTACCACTGAAATCAACCTGATGACTTTAAATCCATGCTCAGATGCCAAGGAGCTCAGAAAGTAACCGACTGTGACTAGTAATAATCAGATATATAGAGATTAGAAATGCATGTGCATCTTAGTGTCAATTGGATTGAAAATGAATTTATCTGCATGAAACTGTGTATTTTAATAGTGAAATGGAGATCTTTTTTAAAGT
>NW_008329320.1:1500667-1500770 GCF_000622305.1 Nannospalax galili
TTCATTACATTAAATTATATGAAAAAGCTTAAATAAATAAATAAATAAATAAATGGCTGGAGGGATGGCTCAGCAGTTAAGAGCACTGACTGCTCTTGCAGAG
>NW_008329320.1:1500896-1511069 GCF_000622305.1 Nannospalax galili
TAAAAAGTCAGCTTCCAACTGTGCACAGCTGACCCCTAAATAAAAAATAAATAAATAAAACACTATTGTTTGAAATACATAAATTGAGTTTTTCCTGTGAAAGAACAGGTATAAACTGAAGACTCAAATGGAGCTAGCATTTATGGAGCATAAGCAATGTGCTAAAAGTGGAGTTATTTCACACACACAAAAAGAATAGAATAGAATTTGAGTCAATAGGCAAAGAACTCGTGTGAATCACAGTTCGTGACAGACCCAACAAAGACCACGAACTTGCTGGGAAGGCTGTGACTTATTGACACTGAGGGACACCATAGGTTTCAGAGTTATTTCCTCAGAGCCTGATTTGGGTGCTATGGAAGGCAACCTGGATCATCTTCAAAATGATACTGAAGATGTCCCCATAAGATAGGCGGAGTGAGGTAGCCTTATTCCAAGATTAGAAGCTGGAAAGGCTGCACATGGCTGGTTGGAGGAATTGCCCACATTGGAGGACCCAGGAAATTGCCACTGACAGTCTTCAGGCTCTGCTGGCTTCTCTTTCTCTTTTCTTTTTTTTAAGTTTTGCACATTTATTTTGGTGTGTGTGTGTGTGTGTGTGTGTGTGTGTGTGTGTATCCTCAGGAACACCATTTACATCCTTTGAAACAGAATTTTTATTGGTCCAGAGCTCACCGATTAGACTTTCCTAATGGACCCAAAGAATCTTCTGGTCTTCTTGTCCCCAGTGCTGGAGTTTTAAGTGGGCACCACTACTCTTGGCAGTTTTGCATGGATTCTGAGGGTTGAACTCAGGTTATGGTGCTTGCAAGGCAAGCATTTTACCGACTGAGCTGTCTCCTCAGCCCCCTCCTCCCGAGCGCTTCTTTTAGGAGAAATGCCAGCATTTGTTCAGTGACCACATCTAGGCATCATTGCCAGATGACGGCTACACCCAAATATGTAAGAACTTTCTCTGCCCATAACAAGCCTCCAGTGTTGCAGCCCTTGTTAGTGTAACAGTAGCTAAGCACAATCAGAGCGAATTCTACAGAAGCTCACTATGATCTCCCCACCCAGCTGGCCATTCCTCTCTTTACTTAAGTCTTATTTTGGAAGGGTGGGGAAGAGCCAGTACTGGATCAGCCCATGCATTTCTGGAGGAGTGAATGGGAAGTAAACTGTGCATGTGAGTGGGGGGCAAGTCACCTATGCACCTGAGTTCATAGAACATTGCCACCATTAATTTGTGCAAAACTTTTGTTTTAGTTATTAATGCATTTTTCTTCTTACTCTCCACTCTCATTCCACTCCACGGAAAACCATACTAATGTGTTCCATATGTAGTTTTTGTTTGCATGTGTTCTGGAAAGCTTTGTGTGTGTGTGTGTGTGTGTGTGTGTGTGAGAGAGAGAGAGTTGAGAGAGAGAGAGAGAGAGAGAGAGAGATTTTCCAATAATATAAGTAACTCTGTGTAGAATTTTCTTGTTTCTTATTTTATTATTTTTATGAGATTTTTCCCTATGTGATTTGTGTTTGAATGTGGCAGTAAGACTATATCTGGACATTTAATACTTAAACATTAAGACTCTTTTTTAGTTGTTGAGGAACTATTGGTGGCTGATCACTGCTGGGTGAGGGAGAGTTGATTTTCTTCAGGGGAGAGATTCTAGATAGACTGACCACGCTCCAATGGATGAACTCACGGGGCATCTGAGGACACAAACCTGACTTGATAGACTGTAACATATATGACAGAATGCATGAAATCCAGTTGGGGGAGGCTATGGGAAGGTGCAGATAAGGGAGGGGTTCTAAATATGATAAAGTTGTGTTGTATGAAATACACAAAAATTCAATAAAATATGTATTGAAAAAAGAAAATTTTTCCAAATTTGTTTTTATTGAATTTTTGTGTATTTCATACAGGACATTTCAAACAATCTTAGTCATCTTTATACCCCCATCCCCACGGGCACCCTCACATATCCCCCCCACTGGAATCCATATACCCTGTCATCCATGCTAAGGTACACTGTATCAAGTCAGTGTCCCCAGAAATACCCCAGTACAAGTCCATCCACTGAGGTCTAGTCAGCCTATCTAGACTCTCTTGTTTTGGGAAGATCAGCTCTTCACTTAGCAGTAATCAGTTGCCAGTATTTCTTCAGCTAAGATTGGAGTCTGCAGTTCATTTTTTGTCTGCAGGCAGACACGGGATGTATGTTTGCTGACACCATTGCCATAGAATCACATGAGTAGTTTCCCCAGAGCTTGTAGGACTGTTTCCATATAGTTGTGTACCTCGTCCCTGGCTCTTACAATCTTTCTGCCCCATCTTCTGAGTGGGTGATGTTTAATATAGAAGTCCTGTCCAAGGACCAGCATTCTGTAGACTCTTAATCTCTATGCTTTGACATTTGTGTCCTTTTGTATTCCTGGCCCTCTGTGCCATGAGGGAGCTTCATTAATGAGAACTGAGAGATTCATTAGAGTCCTCATCTTTGCCCCTGTTATATGTTCTGTGAGCCTTAGGTGTAGAGGTTGCATTGTAGATGTGTCACTTAGGCCTGGGCAATTCATAGACAATGTCTGTGTGTAACCAGTTGTGGTACTTGGTAATAGTCTCTGACTGGTACAAAATAAGCTTCTTTGGTGAATGGTGACTGGGATATTTGTCTGTAAGTATAAGGTTACATAATTTGTACATAATAAGAAATAACAGTAGTCTAGGGATGTGAGAGTCTTGGGTTTTTTTCTAAGATCTATGACCACTCCAGGCATGTGTATTTGGTTATGTTTACAGAACCAAACTTGAGTTTCCTCCCACTGAGTGGGTTTTTAGTCCAATTAGGTAGCTGTTGATTGCCGCCAAGATAAAAGTGCCACTACTGCACCAATGATATATGCTGTGCCGGCCATTGTGCCGGTTATTTGGTCTTGAAACTGTTGTTGGACCACCGAGTGATATTTTTTCCCTTTGCACTTTCATAGTGCTCTCCAAAACTATGAGAGCTAGCCTTCAGGGGAAGTGGCTTCAGGTCAGTTTCAGCTCTATTGCTCCAATTCCTGTGTCCGAATTATGTTCTGTATTCAGCAGTAGGGATGTGGCAATAGCCTGTGTAATTTTGGGAGTCTCTTGGATCCCCCTGGCCAACAACTCAAAGGAGGTGCCTCCTGTCTGGCACTGTTTCTTGTTATGTAGCCTTTAGCTATATGGTCTCATGCAGAGGTATTATATGTGTAATTTGTCATTAGGTATGATTTTCTCTGGCTTTTTAAAATTAGCTAGGCATTATTTATCTGTCCTTTCTGTCTCCCTGTCTAACGCTCCCACCATGGTTTCCCCATTTAAAGTATCCTCATTTTCCTTATTTCTCCCTTGATAATAGCAGTCTTTTATCACCTCTCTTGAGCTCCTTCTTTTGCTTTATCTCCAAGGTTCCTTGTATAACCCTCCCTCCCTCTCCCATTTAAGCGGTCTCATTTTTATCCATTTCTCCCTTAGTAATGCCTATCTTCTGCTCTTCTCTCTCAGGTTATTTCTTTCCCTTTACCTCTCTGGTTCCTTTTCATTATCGTGGTTCCTGTAGTTATGTTGGATACATACTCACTTATAAGGATTTGGTGCTAGGATTCACATAGGAGGGAGAACATATGTCATTTGTTTTTCTGAGTCTGTGATACTTCATTTAGTATAACAATTTCTGATTCCAACCATTTACCTCAAAATGTCATGATTTTGTCCTCCTTCTTTACCTCTGAGTAGAACTCCATACTGTAAATTTACTAGAGTTTCATTATCTACTCATCAATTGAGGGACACTTAGGCTGCTTCCATCTCTTAGCTATTGTGAAAAGAGCAGCAACAAACATGGATGTACAAGTCTCTCTGCAATAGGATGAGTCCTTTGGGTATATGCCAAGGAGTGGTATAACTAGGTCAAATGGTAGGTTAATTTTTAGTGTTTTAAGAGTTCTCCACACTGCTTTCTACTAGGGGTTGCATGAGTTTGCAATCTCACCAGCACTGGATGAGAGTTCTACTTTCCCCACATCCTTTCTTGCATTTGTTCTCGTGATCATAGCCAGTCTGACTGGGGTAAGATGAAATCTTAAAGTGGTTTTCATTTGCATTTCCCTAATTACTAACGAAGTTGACCACATGAAAAAAAAGACTATTTTTTTAGTTCCTGAAAGTAGACTCTCTGAGCACTGCCCCATATTACATCCAAGGCAGAGAAGAATGGCTCTAACAATTAGATTTTAAGGTAATTGTTTGTACGGAAAAAGCTCCTTTTGTAAGTGTCCACCATCAAATCCAGTTCTTTCAATGTACATATTTACTAATTTATCAGTACATGATCTATAACCTGTGGTGTTAGGATTCTGCTTCTAAAAGTATCAGGATTATACTTAAAGAAAAGACAGTATAAAATGAAACCATTCTGGAATGTACAGAAAGGACAGGAGGGGGTTCACAGGGAAGAGATACAACTTCCGTTGGCTGGGGACATTAGGAGAATGGAGCGCCGTATACATATTAGTTGCTAAGGGAATTTCATGGTGATGGGGAATTTGTGTGGTGGAAACATTCTCTAAGCTTGAAGTCAATATGGTTTTGCAAACTAGAATCTCAGTTCTAAACGGGAGTTTGGCTTGCTACACACTCAGCCTGGGTTTCTGAGTTTAATTTTGTTTTCTTTTCTTTCAGATCATTTTATCAAGACCCTTCCAGAATACCACGTGGTGGGGCCAGTCCGAGTAGATGCCAGTGGGCATTTTCTGTCCTATGGCCTGCGTCATACTGTTGCCAGCAGCAGGAGGAAGAGAGCTGTAGGTGGCTCAGATGACCCGGTATACTACAGAATTTCACATGAAGAGAAAGATCTGATTTTTAACCTGACGGTCAACTGGGGATTTCTTTTCAATAGCTATATCGTGGAGAGAAGATACGGGAACCTGTCTCATGTTAAGATGGTGGCCTCCTCGGGCCCACCCTGCCATCTCAGGGGCACAGTTCTACAGCAGGGCACTACAATTGGGACAGCAGCCCTCAGTGCCTGCCATGGATTGGTGAGTGTCTGGGCTTCTCATCTTCCTCTTCTGCCCCAGGCCTTGAGGGTCTTAGCCTATAAACTCTGTACCAACAGTCACAGTTGCATCAACATATGCAGATTGAGCCCTATGTTAGGGTAATTCTGGCTTCCAGAGGAGTTGGGAGAAAGTGAATACTAAATAGAGAATAAGGGTGTATTGACTCTGAAGAGACTGAGAGAACTACCTGGAATAAGGCTGGATGGATAGAGGGAGGATCTGAATTGGTCTTCAGTCTCTGGGACAGGCCTAAGGGTCACTGTTGATTGAATATCTATCTTCCCTTTAGGTAGATGACCCTGTTTTAGACAGGCTGTTTCTACTAATGATGAGGATATTATCAGCTGCTAGTATATAGTAGGTGACTATATGTACTTGGTGATCAGACTTCTCGTGGAACCCTGGGTTGTCAGTAGATTCTGTTTAGCTTCGTTTTTTTCATCTGTAAAATGGAAACGAGAAGACAGTCTCAGAGCAAGGACTGGCAAACTGTGACCTACCTGTGGTTCTTCATAAAGTTTGTACTGAAACAAGATACACTCAAGCATTTACATATTAGCTATAGCTGCCTTCAGACTACAACAGTAGAACTGAGCAGTTGGAACTGGCCTTTATAGAGTGTCAGAGTATTAAGTGAATTAATGTACATATCTAAATCTTAGAAGAATGGTTAGTAAATAATGATAATGAATATTAGATACTATTCTTATTTTTTATGTTTGAAATATATAGGCACTGGAATGTGTGGTTTTGATGTGGCTTGTGTACAGTCTTGCTCCCTACAACAATTTTATGGAAGGTTGGAAGTATTGTTTCTTATACAGTTATTAGGAATTGCCAGAAGGTTAGAAGTATTAAGTTTCTTGTGTATGTAATATGAATTTCCACTATTATAATTGCAACCCAAAGTTTACTTTTCAAAATTTAAAACTGTGTTTGAACATTGGTAGGGCTGGGATATTAAATAGTGGAGTACTTGCCTAGCATCTTTAAAAAATTTTATTGAGCTTTTGCACATTTCATACAACAGTTCTTAATCAAATTAAGATTAAGAGGCATCCATGCCTCTGCAACCCCCCACTGCACCTCATGTATTCTGCCATACATGTTAAGTCCTATCCAGTTAGGCATTTGTACCCAGATGTTCTTCAGTGCAAATTCATCCATTGGAGTCTAGTCAGCCCATCTACAGATTGTATGTAAGGCATACTCTCCCTCACCCAGTAGTAATCAGTCTCCGATAACTCTCATTCTAGGGCTAGCCTATCACCCATTTCCCTTACTCCACTCTGGGCCCTTGTCTGATTGAGTCAGCATGGCTCCTGTGCTCCATGCCACCAGTGCCACAAGTTCACATGTACAAGCTTCCAGTGGCCTGAAACCCTCTGCTTCCCTGTGTGCATGAACCACTCTGTCTCTTACAATCTTTTCCACCCCCCTCTTCTGCAATGGTCCTTGAGCTATGGATGGGTGAGGTTTTTATAGGAGTCCTATCCAGGGACACACATTCTTCAGTCTACTATTCTTTAAAACTTGACCAGTTGTGGCCTTCTGTGTGCATCACACTCTGTTGTAAGAAACTTCACTGGTGAGAATTGAGGAATGCACTAGATTTCTCTCTACCCTTTGTTCTGCTATGTTCCATGAGCCTTTGGTATAGAGGTTCAACTGTAGATGTGTCACCTATTACTGGGCATCTCTCAGATGTATATTCTCTGTATCTGGCCAGTTGTGGGATCTTTGAGGTTCTGGATTCAATGTCTAATACTGAAAAAAGATGAAAGAATGTACGAGAAGATTGATTCCTTTGCCCCTTTACTGCTAACTGCAGCAACAGTGCCTGGGAAACAGCTTAGGGATCACGTTGAGGTTTCCTTAGGTTTATCTCAGGCATATCTCAGGGTATCAGCATTCACAGTGTATGCTTGGGGAGTGACTGCTGGGAAAGAGGTCCCAGATCCTGAAGGTCATGGTGACATCTGAGGTTTGCCAAATAGAACCACATGGACACCAGCATTCTAACAGGAAGCACTTGTTCTAAACCTTTCCATCATAACTGCCACTTTGCTGAAAATTTCTATTCTGCATAATTAAGGACTTTCTTGTATAGTTTGGCTTTGATGGAATACCATGAGACAGCTCAGGCAGAACATTGTATAACCATTTAAATTTTTCTGAGGGACTTCCGGTAGGGTCCTAATATGTTCCATCACTCTAGTCCTAGAGAACCACTTGATTTCTTTCTGTTGCTATGTGATGACAAGATCTAGAATCACCTAGGAGACAAGCTTTTGTGCCTGGCAGTAATTATCTAGATTATGTTAACAGAAGTAGGAAGACCCACTGTGGGTGATAGTTGCACTGATTGGGGTTCTAGGCTGAATAAAAAGGAGAAAGAAAACTGGGCATTAAGGTTCATTACTCTCTGCTTCCTGCCTGTGGATGTAATATGACAAGCAATCTCAAGTTCCTACCATCATAACCTTTTTTGCCCTGATGGACTTCTCCTGGAACTATAAGCTAAAATAAACTCTTCCTTCCTTAGATTGCTCTTGTCAGGTATTTTGTCAAAGCAACAGGTAGAGTAACTAATACACTAAAGATCTGCCTATTTGAAATTCATTATTAAACTGCTGTCCTGGACTTGTGCTCATGGGAACTTGAGAAGCCTGGACTTCAGTAGTTGTTCCGAGCCTTGGCTCAGTGTTAGAATCATTTGAGAACTTTAATGGTTATATAACACATACATATACACACACACACAAACATGAAATTAATAAAATGAGTAAAACATATCCATACCCATTGCCTGGCATCCCATGCCCTAGCTGTTGTGATTTATTCTGATGGTGAAGCCAGGCATCAGTCTTTTTTAAAGCTTCCCAGGTGAGTCTAATGTCAACAGGTGTTACCAACACTGCTCATGAGAACGGGTGTTAATCAGCAGTACTAGCCAATATTACTATAATGTAGCTGATCTCCCAGCACCCAAGGGTAAGAATGCTGCTCTGAATTGCTCCTTACTTTCATCTCATGCTTCCCAACGGAAACTGCATACTGTTTAGCCTCGGTGTGGGGGTGTGGGGCTGGAATTCTAGGACCAATTAGTGGGTGACCATCCAAAAGGAACCAAAAACCAAGTAAGTTTTGCCTTTCTGTAAGCACACCACTTGACTAACTTTAAGTTCGTTAGCTAATATGTCAAAATTAACCAATGTCCACCTAGATTGGCCTTAGAAGGAATTAGATGCATTTGTGACTGACTTCACGTGAATACACCCCTGGAATCTGACCGCTGGAGTATTTGCCCTCTTTTATCCAGGGATGACCCCACACCTACATTTGTGGGGTGATAGACTTAGGGTCTGCTGACTCTAAGCCTCATATCACTGCAGGGGAATCTGTGGGACAACTTTCTTCTTTTAATGTCCTCTCACACAGCTTTTATTTCCAACTGTTCCCCCTGGAAGCTGCATGCAGGCTGAGTTCAGCCCACATCCCTTGCTCAGCAGCACCTGTCTGCCAGGTTCACCCCCGACCTCCTATGCTGCAAAACGTTCACAACTTTGAAACTGTGGACTTGTTTTAATTGAAAAGCTTAGTAGATTTTTTCTATTCTAAGCTGTTTGATGGAAAAAGTATGTTCTTTAATCAGTGACTCTGAATTCAGCTTCAGTAAAAGAGTGTCCCAGTGGGGCTGGTTTGGGGTTTGCTGCTGACAAGGGCACTAAGTGACCGATTTCAAGTGAATCTGTTGTATTTCAGTTTATATTTCTACACAGGAAGTGTAGTGCAAAAGATTAGATTTCACACTCCCATCCCAAACAGCTTTGGGGCTGTGATTTTTATGGGATACTATGCTTCAGCCAATGTCCTCCTTTAGTCAGCTTTTGTGCTGTATACCTGGGTCAGTACAGTAAACCAAAAAAAATTTTTTTTCTGGCTACAAAGCATTATTTAATTCCTACTCACAGTATTTCTTAGCTATAGCCTTATTACATGGAACGCTACTCTTGGCCCTGTCATGAACTCTTGTCTCAATTCCAGCCCCTGCTGGGAAATTAAATCCTGATTCCAAATCCAAAGAGCTGCTTGTGGATCTCCCCAGGGCCACCCAGCTGTGACTTTCACCCCTGGCTTTCACTTCATTTTTCTCTTTTGATACACTGAAATTTTCTTTCTTGTTTTGAACTTAAATGTGTATTAAAATTTTAACGAGATTTTTCTGAGTTTTTTTTTAAGCCAAACTTTTAATTTTGAGGTAGCTGTGGATTCATATGTAGTTGCAAGAATATAGAAAAATGTCACGTACCCTTTCACCTACTTTCTTCTAATGATGACAATCTTGCAAAATCACTGTACAACACGACAGCCAGAATTTCGACACTGATATAGTGAAGATATCAAGCATTTCCATCACAGGAATTTCCTCTTCTTGTGATGGTTCTAACATTTTTTCCCAGTCCTTTTACCCCTTTGATCAGCTTTCTTCCACTGCTATGATAAAACACTGACCAAAATGATGTTAGGTTGGGAAAGGTTTATTTTATCTTACACCTCATAGTCTATCATCAAGGGTAGTCAGGGCAAGAACCCAAGGCAGGTGTCTGGAAGCAGGAATGGAAGCTGAGACCATGGAGAAACACTATGTACTGACTTGCCTTCCCTGAGGCTTCCTCAGATAATTTTCTTTTCTTTTTGTCCTCTGATTTTTTTATTGAAGTTTTGTGCATTTCATATAATACATCTTAATCAAATTTAGACCTCCTCCCCCCTCCTTGCCCCCATGGCACCCCCCACATCAGATTTCAGAAATTCTGTTATATATGTTAAGTTTTATCCAGTCCAGCATTTGTATCCAGATGTCCCTCAGTGCTTTTCTTACATTGCTCAGGCCCACCTTCCTAGGGATAATACCACCAGCAGTGGGCTGGACCCTGCTATGTTAACCAGCAATCAAGAAAATGCTCCACAGACATGCCCAGAGGAAGTGCCTCAGTTGAGGTTCCCTCTTCCCAGGTGACTCTAGTTGACAAAAACTAGCCACCTCTCTCTCTCTCTCTCTCTCTCTCTCTCTCTCTCTCTATATATATATAT
>NW_008329320.1:1511167-1549326 GCF_000622305.1 Nannospalax galili
TCAGTCTCCTTTTACATTTCCCTCCTCTCTGTTTCCATCTGGCCTTTCTTCTTTATTTACCTATAGATGTCTCATTTTCCCAGAGTCATTTATTGAAAAGCTACATGTTTTCCTAACTGCTTTTACACTTTTATAAAAATCACTTGAACAAATTTCACTGAGTCTATGTCTAAGTTTTATATTTTGTTCTAATAACCCACAGTCTTCAAAACTGTGGTGTGTAATTGGCATTTAAGTTAGGTAGATTGGTTACTTCCATTTTATTTTCTTTTTTTCAAAAGTGTTTTAGTGATTTGAACTCCTTTGGCTTTCCATACAAATTTTAGAATAATATTATTTACTAAAACTTGATGTTGTTTTCTAGGAATTATGTTGAACCTTTATAGTGAATTTAGGGAGAAACTGCATCTTTTCTATGTTGAATTTTCCAATCCATGAACAATGTTTTCAACTCTCAGGATCTTCCTCTATTTCTTTCAGCAGTGTGTGTAGTTTTCTGAGTACTAATCCTGCATATATTCACTTAGTTTATATATGGATACTATATAATTTATGTAAGGAACTTGAGAATCATCTGTTTTTGTTATTTCTGTGGGTTGGTGAGTCTTGGATAACAAAGGGATGATTGTGTGTATGTGTCTCTTACCCATTACCTGTGTAGAGGCATTTGGGTTGTTTACATATATTGGCTATTGTGAATAGTGATTTCAGTTCCTTTGTCTATCTACCCAGAGATAGAATTACTGACTCATATACTAACTTCACTGTTAGTTTTTGAGGTGAGGAATAGCCATAGTGTTCATAATGATTGCTCTAATTTATCTTACCAACATTATACAAGGGTTCCTGTTTCCCACATGTTCACCAGTACTTGGTATCTTTGATAGCTTTTATGATATGGCCCAGTGGACACAGCGTCTTTATATCATTGTGCTTCTAATACATTTCTCTGATATTTAGTGAAGTTAAAAACCTTTTCATGTACCTGTTAACCATCTTTTGAAGGCAAGAAAAATGCCTATTCAAACCCCTTGCTTATTTAATTTTTTTTCTGTTGAATTGTGAGTTCCTTATATATCTTCAGTATTTAACTCCTTATTACATATAGGATTTTCAAATATTTTCTTCCATTCCAATGGTTGCCTTTCCAATCTGTTTTCTTTTGTTGTAAAGAAACATGCCTTTTGGTTTAATGGTCTTGTGTGTCTTTGGTTTTGTTGTCTGTGGTTTTAGTCCTACACATAAAAATGACCATATAGAACAATGCCAGGAAGCAGCTTCTAATGTTCTTACCCCATCACTTTCATCCTCCAAAGTAATGCATATAAGCAAACTGTTTTCTCCTCTTTCCCATATATTCTATGCAAAGTGGCCCCAGGACTTCCACTTCCCTTCTAGATTGCCTAGTGAAATCGGAGGCTCCGTAATCCTTTGTCCTTTATTTTCTATCATCCAGAGAGTTTTAGAGCTTCCCCGGGAAGAATTCTAAATCCTACACTGATGGCATTTTTCATAGGAAATCTCCCAGTCAATTACTCTTTTATTAAATATAACCTTGTATCGCATTTTGACAATTTCATACAGCAATACAGTACGTTCTGATCCCTATTGATCTGCCTGAGCCTCTTGGCTACCAGAAATTACCACCCATAGAGAAGTTAGTGTGAATTGAGAATTAGAGTCTTATGTCAGGTGAAATGATTGATTTATATTTTTCCCTTTCTTCCCTGAGTCAGAGTATATTGGGTGGAAAATTAAACATTTGCAAATTTCTTCTCTTAGTTTGTACACTTGTTCCCCATATATTTAGTTTTGGAGAGCTTTCTGATTCTAAATTGGTCTGGGAGAAGAATAGCTCTTCCTCCCTCATTGTGGGTGGGTGAGCCTATTGGGATGGCCATGTTTCATTCCCAAAAGAGACTTGGCTGGTTGATTCAAGGTCTGTTTGGAGAAGGATCTGCTCTGATTTAAACTTGTTCCTGTGTCTCACTAGTGTGATCTGTGGTTTCTGCTCAATCTGAAGAAATCCAGTGCCTTTCATTTAACTCTTGCCTTAAAATTTGCAATGTGTTTAGAAAGTTGTAGGAAAAGCCTTCGGTTTGGTGACTGCCTTAACCCTGACAAGCCTTCTTCAAACTATTCCTGTGTGGAAAATGTGGATAATAACACTACCATCCCTGCTTACCTCACACATTTGTGGATACAGCTTTGAAATGTTTTAGAAAAATATACTGATTCTTACACTGGTTTAGTCAGAGTCTCTTTATCCAAATTGT
The DNA here is from genome assembly GCF_000622305.1 of Nannospalax galili. Classification (NCBI taxonomy): domain Eukaryota; kingdom Metazoa; phylum Chordata; class Mammalia; order Rodentia; family Spalacidae; genus Nannospalax; species Nannospalax galili. Next base: position 1,513,444 of record NW_008329320.1, read on the forward strand.
TGGGACACTTCACTACTGAGACTGCTTTTTAGTTGCATGACTATATGGAAATTTTACTGAGACATGAATTAGGGAGGTAGATGCCTGCTGTAGTTCACTGATATCTATGTGACTGACAGACAAATCAATTATGTTTAATGTGAATGACAGTTTTAGCACTTTTATTAAATTTTTATGATTTTCATACAATATATTTTGATCATATTTAGATCCCCTCCCATCCCCCTTTCCCTTCTTCCCCTCACCCATGTTCTCTTGCCCACCCCAAGGCCTATAGTGTCTACTTTATGTTCTCAAATGTCCTTCAGTGTGGGTTCATCCACTGGAACCTGGTTAACCTAGTAAGACTCCCACTCTTGAAAGTGAATAATTCTTCCCCTCCCAGCAGCCATCAGTTGCCAATAGTTCCTCAGGTAGGTTTGGGGTTGTTTATCCACTTCCTCATATCTGTGATGGAATTTTGTCTGGTTTGAGTTTGCATAGGATTTGTGCCTTCTGTCACCATGGCTGTGAGTTCATATGAGTAACCGCCCAGCTGTCTGGAAGACTGTGTTTCCTTGTGGTCATCCACCACCTCTGGGTCTTACAGTCTTTCCACCCCCTCTTCTGTAATTATTCCAGAGCCTTGGGAGGCAGATGTTTGATATAAGTGTCCTATTCAAGAATAAACAGTATGACTGCCTTTTAAAAGTTTTTTTTTAGTGAACTTTGTGTTGCTGATGGGTCCTCCCATCAGCTGATCCTAATTGAAATACATTTTCTCTTTGCTTAAGTTACATCATATTATTATGGTTTTTCTCCAGTTCTGCCCAATGTCTTTTGCTCCTGTCCATATGCTTAACTATGGAAATATCATAGGTATTCGTCTGTAATCACTCTTCTCTAGTTTCACTCTCTCAAGTGATATCTATTTGCCTGTCTGCCATCTATCTATCTATCTATCTATCTATCTATCTATCTATCTATCTATCTATCTATCATCTATCATCAATCATCTATCTGTCTATTTATCAATCTATCATCTGTCTATCTATGTATCTATGTATCTATGTATCTATCTATCATCTATCTATCTAGTATCTATTTATCTATCTATCATCTATCTATATCTCTCTCTATCTGTCCATCCATCCATCTATCCATCCATCTATCATCTATATCTGCAATCATCTATCTATCATCTATTATCTATCATCTCTCTGTCATCTATCATCTACCTATTTTTCTTTTCATCTATATCTATCTACTTATCTATATCTTTCCATCTACCTACCTGTCTGTCTTCTGTCTACTTTATCATCATATTTCTATCATTTATCATGTTTATAATAATTTTTTTCACATATATCTCTGCATCTTTCTGTGTATGTACACAAATATCTTTTGAGTTTCAGCATTTATACCTCCTTCTAAGTCTGGTAGTCTGTTTGCCATTTCCACAGAGAAGCCTAATAGGGCTTCCAAATTTCACATACTCAAAGAAACAGTTGATCTCTCCTCCTTCAGTCTTCCCATCGCTGTACATATCATCTTCTTCCCAGTGTCAAACCACTGGGGATATCTTATCCTTGGCTTCTCTTTTTTTCTCTCACATTCTACATCTGTTCCTGTCAGCAAATCCCATCAACTCTGTCTTCAAAATAAGTTCAGAATCTATATTCCTGCCACCAGTACAGGTAACACTTTAGTCCCCTTATTCTCAAAGCAGATAGTTTTACTCTCTAGGGGGTGTTTAGTACTATCTGGAGAATTTTTGATTGCCATGACTGAGGAAAGGAAAAGGTGATTGCTTCCACCATCTGGTGAGAAGAGGTTAAAGGAGGCTGCTACAGTTCAGTCACAATGAAGGATCATAAGGTCCAAGATGTCAGTACTCAAGGTTGAGAAACCCTGCCCCTGGTCCTAGTCACCACCTTATCTATACCCTGATTTGACTTTCTAGTATTTACCTTGCTTCTTCTCTTAAATCTTTGCAAGCCATTTCGCATAGTTGCCAGCCTGGTCTTCTAAACACACACACACACACACACACACACACACACACACACACACACACACACACACACACAGAGCAGTGCTGTTCTTTTGATTAAAGTCTAGCAGAATGAAATCTGATTGCTTTTGTTCCAGAACTTAGTTCCAGGGTGCCCCCTGGTCTGGAACTGCCCACCTCTCCACCCCCTCTCCAACATGTCTCCCTGTACTATGTTCTAAACACATTGGTTTTTCTTCAGGTGTGTCACGTGCAATCTAGCCTTGAGGCTTTTACATACAGTATTTTCTCTGCCTAGAGCATTCTCTCCTTAGATCTCCATGTAGCTACTTTTCTTGTCTTTAGATTGTAAGGCTTAAGGTCTTCTCTCCCTGCTCAAACTAAAGTGAATTTCTCTAGTATTCTATCACCCTGTTTATTTTATTTTTGAAAAGATCTTTTTTTTTCCAAAATTTGTTTGTTATTTATTAGTTTCTTATTTATTTGTGTGCTGTGTGTGTTTTTGTGTGTGTGCATGCACAGGCATGCATATAAAGGTCAGAGAAGAACACTCAAGAGTTCATTCTCTCCTGCCATCGTACAGGATCTACATACTGAACTCAGGTTCTCAGATCTGCACAAAAACCTGTGGACACTGAGTCATCTCACTGGCTCTGAAAAACCTTATGCCTTCTGGTATTTTGTTTATTTCTTCTTAATTTTTTTCCCTTACCATTCTTATTTTAACAGTGCTCCACAACAAACATTCAGTAAATACTAGTTGAAAGGATGAGCCTTTGCCCTGCTCCAGTATCCTGCAGACCCTGCTGTTAACGGCCATGTGGGTGCTGGAAACCAAACCCCAGTCCTCTGCAAGAGTAGCCAGTGCTCTTCACTGCTGAGCCATCTCTCCAGCTCCTCAGTCCTATTTGCTTAAGAGGAATATTTGCTTCAGGAAAGCCCAAACCACAGGCTCTGGGTCACACTGCAGTCTGGACATTGTGTGCCTACAAATGTGCTAACCTAGGGGCGGGCCAGTAGGAGTTGAAATCCAGCTTGGGTTCTGCCAGCTAAAGCAAATGATGACTCAGGGTAGAAATTAAGTCCTGACTACAGGAGGTAAAGAAACCTTTTAAGTAATTCCTTGGCCTAAAGTGATATACCACTTTGTAATTTGTCTACCTAGATGGAGAGCATTTTAAAATTTACTTGTTTGTAGAGGCACCTTTTAAAATATCATCATCTCTCTGGAGTACCTTCTTGTAATTTTCACAAATCATACTTCTGAGCCCCCTATCTACAGGATTTGCCCAAGTTTTGTGGTTCCCAAATGAAAATCACTGGCGGAATAATATTTTACTATTAGCATGTTTTCCAAAGCCTGAGTCATTCATTCCCAGATAACAGTATGAGGAGGAGGGGTGTGTGTGTGTGTGTGTGTGTGTGTGTGTGTGTGTGTGTGTGTGTGCATGTGTGTGTGTGTGTGTCTATATCAACAGACTTTTCAATGTGTAAAAAGTTCTCACTAGTTCCCCTCCCATTATTTCCCTTAATTCAAGATAAAGAATAAGTCTGATTATTTCCTGAAACATTAGATTATTTACTTTGATCTTTATTAAATAAGTATTTAAACAGTAATATGAAAGTTCAGATAGTATGAATTTATGCCGATAAACATTTCTTGCAAACATAGAAAGCTTCAGGGACACATTTCTGCTGAAATACATACTCAAGTCATGTGTGAAGGCAACCCTTTGTTTCCTTGTCTAGCCCCGTTTGCAGTGAGATGAAAAGAAGCTTTATTTTTTCACCAAAACAAATAAAATTTGTGCTAAAATAATTAACCCTCCTTTTTCTGTAGCCCAGGATACCCTCCTTTTCCTGTGGTCCAGGATACCTCCCCTTTTTCTGTGGTCCAGGATACTGGAGCTGTGAAACAGTCTTGCAGCCCCTACCCAGCAAGCTTTCAATCAGTGCAAGGATCTGTTGTTGCAATTCGTACTCTTTGTTAGATTGTAATTTTCCAAAATGGAATGATTAAACATTCTCTTGCTGTGTTTACTCTGGGAGTGAGCATTAAGTGAGGTCTGAATACTTGTGCCATGTAACGGATGGTGTCTCTATTAGGGAGTAATGTTTCAGCCACTGACTCCCTCAAATGCAGTTCAGTTCTTGGCCTATGGAAAGCCTGCTAGTTCCTTTACCACACATACAAAGAATGTAACTACTTCTGCCCTCTTGTTCTTGAACCCCAACTGGTCAGATGATTTAGCTGAAGAATGAGATCCCTGGCCAGCTGTGTGGGAAAACTTGCCCCAAAGCTTCTTGCCTTACTCCCTGGTCTTGAATGTGAGACTCATTTGTAGCAACCACTGGTTTGAGTCCAGAGATGCCTGTCTATTGGGACTTGTTTGTCACCACGGGGAGAGAAACAAATGCTATGTTTTTCTCTTGACTCTGCTTCCAGGCTGAAGAATTTTCCCTGACCTCTGACCTTTGGGGTTTCCCTGTTCAAATCCATGCTTACTCAGACATGAGATATTGGAACTGGGTTTCTGGCTGGTGGATATTCCTCCCTTCACTGTGACTACTTTGTGCTACAGTCTGGTAAATAAGTAGGTTTTCGTCCTCCCTCCTCTTTTGTCTTTTTTGCCTACTATTCCATTCATCTGTTTCATCTTGTACTTTCACATCATGAAGTGGGAGGGAAAGAACCAAGGAGCCTGTTCTTGAAGAAGCAACATTGTTTTATCCTTTTGGGTCATGGAGGCAGTGGCCCTCTCTGGGCCAAGGGATGGCTCTAGGAAAAGAACAAGAAACAGCCTCTGCTGTAACTGGAGACAGGTTACCAAATACCCTGTTAAGGCTAAGGAAATGGCTCAGTTGATAAAGTGCCTGCTGTACAAACATGAAAACCAAAGTTTGGACCCCCAGCACCCATGTAAAAAACTAGGTGTGGGGTGGCACATGCCTATAATTCTAGTACTGGAAATGTTGATACAGGAGTATCTGAGGGGCTGGCTGGTCAGCTAATCTAGCTGAATCAGAAAGCTCCAGGTTTAATGAAAGACCCAGTCTCAAAAAATAAGGTGGAGAATGATTGAGGAAGGTACCTGATGTCAACATCTGGCCTCCACACATGTACATATACCTGTACACACACATACATAAATATATACACAGAGAGACTGAGAAGATACACAGGACCAAAATGAATGGTTACTGTGTACTTGTTCATTGCTGTTTTCTGCTTTCCTTTTCTCCACAGTGTTTTATTATATCTGAGTCCATGTCCTAGGGCTGGGCAAATTTTACCAGATCAGCTACTGGTTTTTCTTAGCTTCTTTCATTCTTGACTGGTGAGTATGCCAAGCAATAATTTGTTGTTTTGATGTCTTCATCTAAGCCATTGAGAAGAGGCAGGCTTTCTAGACAATGACAGCTGAAATTCCGTATGCTCTCATTCCCACTCCCAGAAAGATGAGCATCAGTTGGTGCTCAGTTTGGGTTAAAAATAAGGAAACCTTGATGGTATAAATGTTCTCTTTTGATTGCAAGTGTGGAACTTTCCAAGGTGGTAGTCAACATCTAAGTATGAAAAGACAATGGCAAAATAAGAGACAGGCTTCCTTCTCAGCTCCGAGAGGATGCTCTTCATGCAGACAGGGCTGCTGGAAGCCTGACAATAAATAAGGACGACAGTCCTGACCTCTGCACCTGGCTGTAGCCATCTCACTTTAGTTGACTTCTATATCCCCAACGAAATGAGTGAGGGATTGAGAGAAGGTACGCCCATGTTTCTCTTTCCATGTCTTCATAAATCATTTGTTAGTACCACAGCTACCTCATCTGTCTACTTTCATTAATTGTGTCTGGTTATTTTCTTTTAAGATCATTCAAATAGTCAAGCATTCAAAATCTTTCTCAAAATAACACAGAATAAGACATGACTTTATACAGGTTTCCCCAGTGGTATATGTTGTTGGGGTTTCTGATTTCCCACCGTCAGATATTCCAGGCATTTATTTGGCATAGCCATGCTTCCAACCAGCCCTAGTTTTCTCTAACCTTCAGACATCACATTCCACTTCAACATTCTTCGCAGTTCTGTTGTTATACTGGCTGGGAGAGGAGTGAGCTATTTTGAGGAACAGTTATCAGAGATATAAAATTTGGTACTAATGGGCCCACTTTGCAGCCTCCACCACCTCTTACTGGTCATGCGCCCTCACTGTCCTTCTTCCTAGTACACTGTGATTCTTTTCACTTTAAATTTGCAATTTAAATTTTTCCTTCTGATTCTTCAGTATTTTTGGCTCATCTTAAGGATAGTTTTTTTTTTTTTTTTTCTTCCTCCTTGGTTGTGTGTTTTCTGGGCTTTCTTTTTGGTTTTTCTCTTACTTACCTTTGCTTAAATTTCTTTCATTCCTTTTTGGTTTGGGAGCAAATTTGCAGAAGAAACACAAAAGGCAGAGTGGTTAGCTAAAGTAAAGCTTTGAGGTTTGAGATAGTAAAGAATTTCTCATCCCTTTCCAGCCTCTACACAGCATGATCCGGAAAGGGCTACTTATGACAGGGCTTCCACACGAGCTAGAGCTATTACAGTCCTCTGTTTCCACATGAGTATGGACACTCAGTGGTTCTTTCCCATTGAGCTGCAAGTGTGTATGTGTATTAGGAGTAGGGAAAAGGGTTGAGAAAAGAGCTTTATCTGAACCTGTGGTACAGAATAAATAGACGGAACCCATTAGTGTTACTGAGAATGATACAAGAACATTCCTGATAATACCTGAAATTGTACTAGAGTGGAGTGTGCATCTGAACTTGGGGGATGGAAGATGGGTTGAGGGATGAGCAATGGTATAGTTTCTTTTCTGGGTAGAGTGATTTCTCTATCTATCCCTCCCTCCCCCGTCTCACCCTCAATATAAAGCCTTTTCTGTCTGAAAGACTGTGATGACTGTTGTCTTGGAAATGATTAGGGAAGGACTTGCTTTATGTGATTCCTCTAGAAGTAATTCTTTCTGTTCTATTAAGTCCATTGTTTTAATTAAAAAATTCAGGCTTAAAAAGTAGGATTTTCTTCCTTTTTATTTCTCAAATAGTTCATTGTGGTTTTAGGTTTAAGACATGAGAAATGTCTTTTGCTATTTAGAAACAATGTCTTAGAACTGGTAGACCTGGACACATAAGTGACTGTTTCCATCTAGCTGGGAGTTCTAAGGAAAGCCCTTGGATCGTCAAGGTCCCAGCTTCCACGTCTTTGAAATAAAGGCTGAATAGTTTCTAAGATCTCATAGAACTCAGCAACTGGGACAGAGGCCTCTTCTCTCCTGCGGGGAAAATAGATACATGGTTGTCCTTGTTTGTTTTATTGGTGGATGGGTAAAAAGCTTCTGTAAAGTGGAACTGAAGCTATGTAGTGAGAAGTAATATTCTAGTTTATGTTATGCGTAGGGTAGTGTTTCCACTGTGGCCTTTCCTGTGCTGTGGACACGAATGGGTTCAGAATGATGATGCCAGGATCAGAACTTCCCCTGTGATGAAATGGGTACTTGGATGAAAGAGTCATAAAGTGTGAAGAGCCTGTTACACAGACTTAGTCATCATGCAACTTTGAGAAAATTGACTCTGAGACTGGAGAGAGGGCAAATAATACCTATTTTATTTGTTGGTTGTGAGGATTACCTGGGAAATGCACATGTGACAGAACATAGTGCTACACCAACTGATGATAAGCAACAACAATGCTTCCCAGGAGTCTTTGCAGGCAGCTCATCCTGTGGTCTGATTGACCCTCTATCCTTGTAAAACTTACTGCTTGGCAGTGTTTAAAACTCAGAGGCCCCTGTGAACATGTAGCATCTGGGTCAGAAAGTCTCTTTATCTGTTCTCACAGATGTGCAGTGGTTCCTGGAGAAGTGGCAACTACCCTTCTTTTGAACCTTTAAACCCTCAGGGTGAGAGTGAGTCACAGCCTCATGGAAGGATCTGTTTGGCACAAACAGTAAGAAACAGTACTCTAGCTCAGCAGACTAAGAGGGTGTGCTCTGCTTTCAGAGGACAGGAATTCAGCCCCCCAACACCCACATAGGGCTGCTCACAACTGCTTGTAACTCTAGCTCCAGAGCATCTGACATCTTCTTCTGGCCTCCATGACCATTGCTCTGACTTTCACAAACCAACACTCAGACACACATATATGCATAAGTAAAAAAATAAAATATTAAAAAAGTCTTTTGCGAGCAAAAACCACCACATGAGAAGACTCTACATTAGTTTTACCTTCATGTTGTGATTTTAGCAGATAATATGTTCACATTCTACGAAATTCAAACTGTGAAAAGGTTTGTGCTGCTACATACCCCTTCCCCCATCCTGCCTCCCAGAGCTCCTCAGCTTACCTTCTTGAAATACTGTTTTTGTTGTGTTTATCAGCTGTTTCTTACTGTAATAAATTGCTCAAGAAAAGCAGCTTACAGGAGAAAAGATTGATTTTGGCTTACAGCTTCAGAAGTTTTGCTCCATGGTCAATTGGTTCTGTGTTTCTGGGCCTGTGGTAAGGAGAATGTCATGGTGGAAGGGCATGGTGGAGGAATGCTGCTTACCTGGTGGTAGCCAGAAAGCAAAGATGAATGGGCAGAGTCTGCAGACAGTGCATATTAAAAAAAAAAAAGTTCTTTGTGACTTACTTTCTCCAGCTAAGTACTACTTTCTAATAACTCATTCAACTGTTAAAACCTCATGATCCAAGTGCCATGAACTGGGGACCACACCTTTATTTAACGTATGAGCCTTCAACACATTTCATAGCCAAACCATGACACTTACCTATTCTTCCACAGATGCTGATTTAAAATATTTTTTATTGTAGTGAAATATGATACAAAAGTTATCATTTTAACCATTTTAAGTGTAAAGTTCAGTGGCATGAAATATTTTTATGCTATTATACAGCCATTACTATCATTCTTTTCTAGAAATTTTTCATCATCCCAAGATGAAAATCTCTATATATTAAATAATAATTCACCACTTTCCTTTCCTTTGTCTCCAAGGAAACACTGTTCTATAGTCATAAAATCTAAGTACAAAATAACCAAAAGCCTACCAACTTTGTTGTTTGTGAGTGACTTGTTTCACTTAGCCAAAGTTCATCCATTTTACGACCTTGTCATAATTTCCTTCATTTTAAAGGCAGAACAAAGAAAAAGAGAAAGGAGATTGTGACTATAAAGTTTTAATTCTTCAGTGTTTTGGGGGAGAATAGAAGTTACATACAAAATAAGGTACTCTGAACTTGGAGCATCTAAGTCCTCCTGTGGCTGAAACTTGCTTTAGAGAATTGGCATCAATAGCCAGCCACCACAAAGGGCCCCTACATCCCTTGGCCATCCTCTGCAAGTACCTTGTGCATTTCCAAAATATCTACCATGGAAACATTCCACTTTGAATGCTAACATAAAGAAGTGTATCTTTCTGATACTACTAGCAAACATCCATGGTATCATGATGCCTTTGTACCTAGCTGTCAGTATTAGATCTCATATAACAGTATGCATGTAATTTGGGATGCTGATAAGTGCCAAGGATGATATTAAAGCACATAACAGAGGAACCCAGTGACTCACTGTCACCCCCAGTGACTGGAATTTGGGGGAGCCTTTTTTCAGAAAATAATTTTTTAGTCAAGTTTGAATGATGAGTAAGGGTAAGACTGGGGAGAATATTTCTGGAGGCAGGAAAGAACAAAGGAAATCCCAGAAGGAAAAAGATGGTCAGTGTGACTAGGGAGCACAGAGAAAGAGAAAGGATGTCACAAGAAGAGACTGGTGAGGTAGGCAGAAGTCAGGTAATTCAGCTATAGGCTATGTGCATGTGTAGTATGTGTGAGTATAGTGTGTGTGTGTGTATGTGTGTGTGTGTGCATGCGTGCGTGTGTTTGTGGTTTTGTTTTTATTGTAAGAGCAGTGATAAACCTTAAAAAGGCAGAAAGGATTTTGGGGATGTTTTCAGATTTGTTTAGAGGGAATGTGGCAGATAGCACATTTGGGAAACTTTTTCCTGGTCCAAATGAAAGATGAGTTTAGTATGAACCAGAATGGTAGGCAGTTGGGATGGTGAACAGTGGCTTTGGAGATTGCTTTGTATAGGGAGAGAGAATGCTGAACAAAGGAAGTATCGGGGTGGTTTCTGGCTCTTGTAACTGTGTTCATAGTAGAATATTTATTTAAAAAGTAAACATCAAAGATAAGATTAAGTTTGGGGGAGAAAATGATTTAGTTTTAGTCATAAATTTGAAGTGCCCAAGAGATAGTCAGTAATAGCTAATTGTAGCTATAATTATAGCTCTGATCCTGAGTGCATAGGAATGTCTGGTTCAAGATATAGTATCAGACTTTGCTAAGACATCAGAGATTAGAGAAAGGAAATAAATATAAGAAATATTAAGACTCTAATTCACCTGGCTTGTGAATTACAGCTTGGATTTTAGGACTGAGAGGAGCTTGCTCTAGCTTAGCCTTTGTCTTGACTTTAGGAATAGGTGCCATTTAGCACTTACTATCCTGGAAAAGCTACCTAACATTTTAGGTATACAATCAAGACCAAGGTTTCTCAATCTGGCCATACTTCAGTTTCTTTTTGAGAAACTTGAAGAAGAAAGCCTAGGGTTTTCCACCTTAGCTTTGGAGATTCTGATTCAGGGAATCTAGAGCAGAGCTTGGAAGAGGATCATTCTAAGCCCTTGATCTAGCTTTCAGTCAGCCTTCTCTTTTGCTTCTCCAAGGCCTACCCTCACAGCTCTATTTTTCAGTCTTAACATTTGTAGCTACTTTGGGCAATACACACTCCAAACACTCTAAGAGAAGCTCACTTGCATTCCTCTAGCATTTCATCAGGACAACTGTTCAGAACTAATGTTAACAAGCCCAACAGCTGTGAATTCTTTATAAAAGGTGGGACCCTTTGAGGCTCTGTTTTTGTAATCAATCCAGTTCTAGTTTGCTTTCCATTTCGGGGATAAAACACTGCCCCCAAACAAGGAAAGGGTTTATATGGCCTACAAGTTATGGTCTAGAACTGAGGGAAACCAAGGCAGGAAATGAAGGCAGGAACATGGAGGCAGGAGCTACAGCAGAGTCCATGGAGGGATACTGCTTACTGATTTGCTTTCCTGGTTTACTCAGCTAGTTTTCTTATATAGCCCAGGACCACCTGCCTAGGAATGGCACCACCCATAGTGGGCTTGGTCCTCCTACATCAACTAACAGTTAAGAAAACGTCCCATAGCCATGCTCACAGACCAGTTTGATGGAGGAAATTCCTCAGTTGAGGTTCCCATTTCCCAAGCGACTCTAGTTTGTGTCAAGTTAACAAAGGCTACCAGCACAAATCCCAATGGGAGAAAACACAAAATTGACTTCTCAGGATTGGAAAGTAGTAGTTCTCTGTGAACATTCTTCTTAGGAACTTCATATAGCAAAATTTTCTTAAAATCCTGTATAGACACTCTTGTTTGCTGTAACATTTGTAGAACCTCCTGAAATCCCTTCATTTTGCATCTCACAGTGTTACTCTATCTCTCTCATCATCCATTTGTGTTCTCATGCTGGCTTCCTGTGAGGGTCAGCTTAAGTAGAGCCATTCTGAAGTGTCTCTGGAGGCCTGGCAGCACCAGGTATTCTGGCACTTCTTGCTTCACTCTTTATGGAAGGAGGGGACAAAGCATTCTGAAAAAATGTGATTATTTCTTCTGAAAGATCTGGTAAATGCAGTTTTCTATGTCATTCATTTGCACTCTGCCTGCCCATCACAAGGGGCTTGTTTCCTTTTGGCTTCTTTCTCTAAATTTCTCCACCATTATGAAGGATTTGGTGTGTCCTCACCTAACATACTTAACTTATATCCTCTCTTGGCTGTTGAATAATGCTTATGTGGTCATTGGATATAAGCATGCTATGTTTGATATAATCCTGAAACTTTCTATTGTTTTGGTACAAGCCTAGAGATAAGTAGAAAGCTCTGGAGATAAGTAGAAAGTACTTGCGAATGTCTGAAGATCCAGAGGTGTATGCAATAGGCTGCATATGTGTGAGATAGTATTTCAGGTTTCCCATATCTCTTGTCCCTTTGTGCTGGTTTAGAGATTATTATCTCATCTCAGTGACCGACATGGAAATCCTGTTGTAGTACAAGCCCCTCCACAAAGATAATTTGTTTTCCCTTTATAGACTGTGATCAGACACAGCTGTTGGCTGCTGTCTTACCAGGGAGAGTAACAGATGGGGGACAGTAGAGAGCAAAGAAGTCTTGGAAACCAAGAGAAGCTACTTTTGTTAATCCAGTTCATCAGAATAAAGAAACAACTTTGGCCCAGCTTGGTGAAGTGCAGGAGTGTGGCCTTGATCACAAGATGAACTAAGCATAACAAATGACATTTTATCTTTTATCTTTTGTAAAACGAGTTGTTCTATGGCTCTGCCTAAAAGCCTTAAATGTTAGGGCCCAGGTAGTTGTTTCATGAGACTGAAGCTCTTGAAACCTATCAAGAAGTGTCTGTTGAGTTTCACTGAGTATTCTACACAGTGTAGCTGCTTGTAGAAGATGCCCAGAAATATAATGTAGAGCTTCCCCTACCCATTTCCATACCTAGTCTCACTCCCAAAGCCTTTGCATGACACGCTTCTGAATCATTGCATTTTGTGATATTTTTAATTGTTCTTAAGATGTTGAAGACAACACGAGGCCAGGAGCAGCAGAAGGGCTATCTTTCTAGAAGGTTTAATTCGTATGCTCTTAGAAAGACGAAAGGAAAAAGTAAGCTTCACAACTCAGTTGTTTTACTAGCTGTGGGGCTGTGATGACATTTCAATGTTTGGACTCATTTTGAGAATGGAGGAACAGAGGGATTTATGAGTCACTGTGAAAGCCTGGTGTTTAGTGGTTGTTTACTTTAGGTCTAGATAAATCAAATTCAACAAATTCACAAAACATCTAGTAAGCACTGGAAATTGCACATGATGCTGGGAATAAAAGTGAACAACTGTGTGTGTATTTCATACAAGCAAGAGAAATCTTCTGCCAAGCAAAAGGGAACTGTCACAGCCAGAAAGTTACCATTGGTCTATTACTACTGTCTGACCTTCAGGCCCCATTCTCGCATTCAAGTTTTGCTAATTGTTTTTTAATGTTATTTATAGAAAAAAGGATCCAAAGTCACATGTTGCATTTGCTTGTTAGGTCTATGATGTCTCTCAAATCTATGGTAATTCCTCAGTCTTCTCTTGGTTCTTACCACCTTCACCCTTTTGAGAGTTATAGGACAGTTTTTTACAAAAATAAAATCTGCTCTCTGACAATTTTAAGCATGTATATAATGCATTCTGAGGACTCACTCCCCACATGCTTCCACCCTAACAAGCCCCCTTCCTCCCACAAGTCTCTTCTTCCCCATTCATGTCTTTTTGTTCTGTTCTTTTTTTGTGACCCACTGAGTTTAGCCAGGGCCATCTGCATGAGCGCAGTGTAGAACTGTCCGTTGGTACGTGGTGTACTGCCAGACTGTTCCTTAGTTCAGGTTTGTCTGATGTTTGTTCATGTTTTTCTTTTCCTACTTTTTATTGATTTTGTTCCTCTGACAGTTTCACTCATGTGTATAATACATTCCAGTTACACTTTCCCGATCTTTTCTTATCTCCTGCCCCATCCCTGTCAATCTTTCCACCTCATAATACCAGGCCCTTTCCCAAGTTCATGACTTTTGTTTTTTCTTTTGAAAATATTTTAGAAGAGTAACAGAAAAATAATGGAAAACCTCTTAGTGCTTGGTAACGGAGGAGGTCCAGCACTAACACCTGGATATCCAGGACCACGTGTGGAGTGAGGCTGCTGCTGGGCCTCAGGGAGGTGGGGGATCCCATTCCAGAGAATCAGTACCCCCAAGACCAGAATCTGCAAATAACAGAGACCTCCTCTGTTCACAGCATAAGAGGAAAAGCCTCTGTCACACACAACCTATGACCTCAGGGAGAGAGCTGTGGGGAGTGTAGTCACTGTTCCTATAATGTGAGCTACCATTCCCTCCCTTTCCAAATTCTCTAACCTATACAAAGTCTTTCAATGAAATCATGTTACTTCTTAAAGAAAGCAAGGCTGATAAAATATTTTTAAATGAAAAAAGATTGTAATTAGTTTTTTGAAATTTTCATACAATGTAATTTGATCATATTCACTCCCAACTCCTCTCAGGTCCACCCCCTCTTCCACCCACCCATCGAGTTCAATTTGTGCTCTTAGGTGTATGGCCATCCTAACAGGGGACATGCTCTTAAAGAAAAATGGCTGTCTCCCAGCCACTATCAATTACCAATAGCTCCTCAGCTAAAGGTAGGATATCATGCCCACTTCCTACATCCATGCCGGTATGTGTTTGTGTGTGAGTGTGGGTACTACAGTATGCATGTGGATGTCAGAGAACAATTTTTCAGGAGTTGATTCTCTATTTATACCTTTAATTTTTAAAAATTGAGCTTTGTAACTTTATACAACAGTTCTTAATCAAATTTAGACCCCCTCCCCTATCTGTAGCCCACCCCCATACCCCCACTGGACCTCATGTTTACCATCACACATGTTAAGTCCCATCCAGTCAAGCATTTGTACTCAGATGTCCTTTAGTGTAAAATTTTCTACCAGAGTTTAGTCAGCCCATCTAGAGATCATGTGTAAGGCATATTCTCCTGCATCCAGTAGCAAACAATCTCCAATAGCTCTCAGTCTTGGGCCGGTCTGCCACCCATTTCTCTCATGAGTCCTTCTACCTTTTCAAGGCAAGGTCTCTCTTACTGTTTCTTCTACTGTAGTACATAGGCTACCTGACTTGTGAACTTCTAGGTGATTCTCCTGTCTCCTCTTCCACCTCCCAATAGGAGTACTGCTATTACAGATGCGTGCCACAACATCTGCCTTTTTATGTGGGTTCCAGAGATTGAACTCATGTCATCAGGTTTGTACAGCATACACTTTCACCTGATGAGCCATCTCCTTGGCCTTTCTCATATTTTGATTCGGATTATGCATCTGTAGCACAAATAACATTGAGCCTGCATTTTCTCATCCTGTGTTATCAAGTGTCAGATCCTTTTGCTCTGTCCCATTGCTGACCATGCTCCTTCTGATTACTTGTTTAGAGCTGCTATCTACAAGGATTCTCTGCTGTAATGTTAGCTGTTATTGTCTCTTTCTAATTCATAAAACTCAGGGAAAATATTTGGAACCATTTCTGTTCCTTATCAACTTTCCAGTTTTGCTCATTTATATTAGCATATGGTCTTGGGTTTATGTGCACATTAATATTTAATGCATGTAATAATTTATTATTATTTACAAAGATGCTAATTTTTTTCATTTTGGCTAGTGAGAATCTCACCAATCTGGTTCCTTTGCCCTTTTTTATAATTTAAGTTTTTATTTTTGAGAATTTATACATGAATACTGTATTTACATTATTTCCACCTCTCCCCTCAATTTTTCCCGTGTTTCTACCCACTCACTCTTGATTTTATGATCTTTTCTTTAATTATTATTGTTACACACACACACACACACACATGCCCTACTTGACTTCTTTAGCCCATCACTCTTTGAGTCCCTGCTTTCTGGGATAGTAATATGTTCTAAGCTCATCTTGTCTAGCATTACTCCTGAGAACCTTGTTTGTCACTTAGTAGAGGGTGATATTCAGAGACAAAGACCTGGGTGCTAGATGTCTTCATTGCTATAGGTGTTGCTGCTTCACTCAATGAGTAGAACTAGGGATTTTGTGTGTCTATGTATGTATGCACATATAAGCACACAAAATTCTGCGGTTATTACTGTGTTTATATACATAGGAAATCACGAATTTGTGCAATTTCCTTCGATGCTGGTCCAACAAAGGATTCACTCTAGTTTCCCCCCTTTCTGTGTTTGTAATATGTTCTTTGGTGGTGACACCTCCTGTTTGTCTTAGTTTCTGACGGGTCCTCCTGTTTGTAACTGCCATTCCATTGTCATCATCACTACCACCACCTCCTCTCTCTCATGGATGCTCCTCTCAAGTCAAATGGATTCCTGCAGTCAATGCTGCCCATCCCTAGATGCCTGCTGTGGATGTCCTCACCCATGTGGGTCCCAAGCCCATGCCAGGCCATGAGACTTTGATTCTCTAGTTAGAGCCCTGGTGGGATTTTTTTTCTGTTCACTTTGCTCAGGCTCTGAAACTCAGTATAATACCACTTCCCCATTTTTGATCATCCTAAGGTTTGTATACTATTACCCTACCCTACATACCTCTTCCATGTTCATGTCCCTGCTCGGGCTCTGATATTCTGCTGTGCTCTACCTTTGCTCTTCTCCTACCTCAACCTCCCTGTATCAATTCTATATATGCCTTCTTTCCCCTGTTCTTAAGATCTTAGGACTGAGCCTTTCAGGAAGGGAAGGATAGGGCAGGGAGAGCACTACATTTTTCCAGGTGATCAGCAGAGGCTTTTCCAATCCATACAATCTGTGACCTTATGCTTCCCTGGTTTCAGATTCTTAGCTCTGCTTTGCAGTTCAGCAAGTCTAGCCGTGCTTATTGTAGCTTCCTCAGCACTAGTTCTATGTTCATAGCCCACTGTTACCCTGCTTTGGTGTGACGCCCACTTCTCTGGTGCCCTGGGGTCTCCTTATGTGGGTTACATTCAGGGCCCACTCTCCAACTGTTAGCAGGCTGAGATGGAGAGGCTGCCCCAGCACCTGGCACTGTGCCTGCTTCCCATTTCCCTGTGTTTTTCCAACTGTCCCTGGGGTTTTCTCAACAGTTCTTTATGGAGCACTGTGGATAGTAAGTAAACTTTGTGTGAATTCAGCACAAAAAGGTCAACTTAAAGGTTGCAACCTGGACAACTCTAGTTTTATTTATTTTTTTTTTTACTTTAAAAAGCTTTTGTATTATGGGGATTTATACTTTTGTTAACTGGCTCTTAGTGGACAGCTGCAAACTTGTAAGCTTGCTTACAGCAGAGTCATCCCTAAACAGATTCTGTTTTATCACTGAATCGGCTATATGAGTTAAAATATATCCCTATGTGAAACACCTTTTACATTTGTATAAAAGTTGGAAAGGAAGAAAGTGGGAACAGCTACATAACACTGAAAAGGCTCAGGAGAGCAAGTCACTTCTCTGTGCGAATCACCACATTTTCTCTTTTTCTTATGAGCTGCAGATGGCCATTTCCAGTCCCCTGTTTAACCTTCCTAACTGTTCTGATAAAATAGCATCCTTCTTAAAATGTTTTTTATTGAATTATTATGATTTTTATACAATATAATTTGATGGCATTTCAATCTTCTCTCCATCCACACCTCCCCTCTCTGTCCTTGCCCAATTTAGTGTATTGCATATATATATATATATATATATATATATATATATATATATATGCCTGCAGAGTCTGACTTGTGTCCCCAAATGTCCTTCAGTGAGGAGGGGTCCATCCACTGGGCCCATCTTGTAAGATACAATCTATACAATCTCTCCCCCTCTCAGAAGCCATCAATGGCCAAAAGCTCCTTAGGCTGGGTTGAGATTTCTTACCCACTCCCCCAAGTCTATTCTGGGATTTTGTCTGGTTTGAGCTTGCATAGGACTTGTGTATGCTGTCACCATATCTGTGAATTCATATGAGTAATTGACGAGCTGTCTGGAAAACTGTTTCCTTGTGGTCATCCACCCCCTCTGGCTCTTACAGTCTTTCCTCCTCCTCTTCTGCAATGATTCCCTGAGCCATGGGAGGCAGCAGTTTGAAATAGCTATGCTACTCAGGCAGAAGCACTATGTGGCCTATTGTTCCCTGCATATTGGCCAATTGTGGGATTCTGTGTTAATTAGCAACTGTTGCATAGTGACAAAACATCCTAGTGTTTTTGTTCTGGAGATTAGGAAGTAATTGCTGAGAGATGGTTAAGGAGACCAAACTGAGATGTTATTACAAGAGTGATGTTAGTTCTAGTTAACTGGCTGCCCAGATCATGGGAATCAGGAAGGGGGTGTATATGAGGAAAATGAAGAGGTGTCAGGCACGGAGTATGATGGTCAGCAGGAAGAACAAGGTGAATAAGAGTCAAATCTTGAATGTACTGCCTCATGTCACCCTGGCTCAAAGATGGATGAGGAGAAAGCGTGTGGCTTTATGGAGAAGTTTCCCTCTCCCAGAATTCTCTTCTCAACTAGTTTTAAATCTTTTTTATTGTGCACATTTTTTTATCACATGATATCATGGGATATAAATGTGTGTGTATACAAATATGCATTTATATAGCATCTACATAAATGGGAAGCAAATTGCAAATTAATATACCCATTATCTCATGTAGTTACTTTGTGTGTGTGTGTGTGTGTGTGTGTGTGTGTGTGTGTGTGTGTGTGTTTGTAAGCCCCAGAGGTCAACCCTGGCTATTATTCCTCAGGTGCCATCTACCTTGATTTTTTTGAGATAGGGCCTCTCAGTGGCCTCTAATACTGTGCCTATGAAAAAAGCAGAAACTCTATGCAAAAGAGCAAGGATGAAGATGAACATGGTTGGTTACAGAAAATCATGAACTCCAGGGGCCAGAGGTAGAGGGGACTCTGGTAGTGTCTCAGTTGGTAAGGACTGTGGCTCTCAGGCTCTGTCTGAGTAGATGAGGGTGCTAGGAGAGAATCCAGCAATGCTGTTGTATGAGACTGCTGAACTGGGGCTGGGGGCAGCTCAGCTTGGCAGGTGTGAAAGGGTCTAACCTTAGCTGACTTGAGCATTTCAGTCACTGGAGTTGGGGATGGGGGTAGTGTTCTGAGGTTGATTAGATACACTAGCTGGTTCAGACACTGAACAGGACCTAAGATTATGCACTGAAAATTCTTCCCACTCCTGCAGGTTGAAAAAGGACAATTATATGGTGGAAAGCTAAGGCCTTGGGAATAGAACAGAATGTCAGCAGTCTTACTCCTATGAATGTTACTAACTTGAACACATAGAAAGGAACCACAGTGCAAACATACTAACAGCCTTGCTTCCCTGTTTTTGTTCAAACTATTTTACTACAGTATTTTGTTTCATGATTTCATGAAACAGAAAGTTCTCCTGTGTTTTCATAGGATGGAATCAAATACTAGTCAGGAGAAAAAGACATCCCAGAAAGATGGTTCCGGCCACTAAAGAAGCTAAGGCTACTGTCCCAAATGTATTTGGAAGAAAGATGAGTATTTCTAAGCAAGTCCATATACTTTTCATTTACTTTGTCCTTCCTGACAAAGCCTAAGTAGATTCAATTTGCAGAATGATGTCAAACCTTAAGGAACAAATAAGTGCCCTAGAAACATGTTTACAATGAATTATTTTTTCTATAGCTTTATAAAAGCAGCACAATCTAGGATTAAGACTCAAAGACTAAATGGTGCATTTTATTCCATTTTTTGTTGAATTTTTGTGATTTTTCATCTATATGGTTTGATGGTATTTAGATCCCCTCCCCTATCTGACCTCCCCTCCACTGTCCCCTGCCCAATTTAATGTACTCTCATACAGATAACATGGCCTATAGATGGAGTCTGATTTGTATTCCCAAATGTCCTTCAGTGTGGGTCCATCAACTGGGCCCACCAAGAGTCCCATCCCTGTCTTTCCCCTTCCCAGCAGCCATCAATTGCCAAACT
This sequence comes from Nannospalax galili, assembly GCF_000622305.1. Classification (NCBI taxonomy): domain Eukaryota; kingdom Metazoa; phylum Chordata; class Mammalia; order Rodentia; family Spalacidae; genus Nannospalax; species Nannospalax galili. Next base: position 1,533,135 of record NW_008329320.1, read on the forward strand.
TTCCTTAGGTTGGGTTGGGATTTCTTACCCACTTACCCGTGTCTATGCTGGGGTTCTGTCTAATTTCAGCTTGCGTAGGATTTGTGCATGCTGTCACCATTGCTGAGAATTCATATGATAACTAATCATCTGTCTAGAAAGACTCTGAAATATTCATCTCCCTCTTTCTAAGATCTAAGGTAAAAACATAACCGTACTTGGGGTCTAGGAACCCACTAAATACATTCAAATTCTTCCATCACTGGCTGTGATTTGGGCACTTGTCCTTAGTCTGTGCACTTCCCTCATCTTCACCGACCATTGAACTGAACATGGCTAGTGTTAGTATTGGTGAAGAACACAAAATTTCATCCCATAACCTGTGTTAAATTGAATCTTCACAGATGTGTAACCTGGAGCAGTTTACTTAAATTCTCTGTGCCCTGTTTCCTCTTCTGAGCATCATGACACTACCACCTTGCAGGCTTATCATGAAGTTTACATGAAATTACAAACAACTATAGGGCATGCAGACAAATGCTCACTATCTTTCCCTGGTAAAATGTTATAAATAAGGTTTCTTTACATAGTTTGTTTTCACCATTTTCTGATTGTAAGAATGTTTACTGAGTGACTCACTGATTGGAATCAGATATTAACAGTGATTGATCTCTCTCTTTGGTTTTGCTATTATCTTAACCTGCACAGTTTTTTAAACTTTCTTTCATGTATTATCATGTACTTTAAGAATCACCTGACCCTCCTAAAAAATGGGACTCTACATAGGCTGACTAGGCCTCAGTGGATGAACTTATACTGGGGAACATCTGGGGACACTGGCTTGACACAGTGGGCCTTAACACAAATGATAGAGTATATGGGTTCTAGTGGAAGGGTGCCGGTGGGAACAGGGGTATAAAGATGATTAAGATTTTTTGAGATGTTCTGTGTGGAATGCACAAAAATTGAATAAAAAAAAATTAAAAAATAAAAGAATCGCCAACTAGAAAAATTGATGCAGATGCTGGGAAGGTACTGGGAAGTACTTTTGAGCTGAGAATTCCATTCAGTGGGAAGCAAAGGGATTCTGTTCTATGGGATCAACTTCCTACAAGACATGGATACTTCTCAAGAATCTCTTGCTGGAACCAAATAGTTGATTGCCAGAAGAAATTTATTTGGATAGATATGGTGAACCGAGTTCTTACGATGGCTTTTTCTAACATGTGTTTGAAATAGGCAATTAAAAGCCTCAACTTGATCAAGACTGGCCTAACCCAAGGGGAGGAGACATCCTTCTTTCTGCCACAACAGCTTAGTCCATCCATCTTCATATTGATTCTGCCCCCAAATATCAAGTTCTTTCCCACCCACAACCCATCTTTCCACTCCCTAACACTAGTCCATGATCATATTTCTAACCTGGTCTCATTCTTTCTCCACAGGCCAGCCAGAATGATCTTCTGATCTTCTGAGAACATGTATTGGATTTTGTCTGGCACATTTAAGTCATTCCATACATTGTTCTTAAGTTAATGTCCCTATTTCTTCAGGAGCCAAGCATGTCCCTCTCTGCACACTCTGGCCTTCCCATTCTACTGGCCAGTCCTAGTCTCTGGTCCTTCATTCCTGGCTCCTGGCCTGGGTATCAGGGTTTCTTTCCTATTCCAGCCTTCGTAGATTGCAGTTTCAGTGGCCAGAGCGTTTCTCTCTCACATCAATCTCATTCAGTTCTTAATTTACTGATTCTTCCTCTGAGAATTTGCTGAGTACTTGGGTTAACCTCTATCATCTTCATTATTCCTCATTCTGTTTCCTCATTTGTTTCCTCTCTAGCATTTTCCACACAGTAGAATTTTTCCTTCTCTGTTGCTCTCCCACTGTAATGGAGGAGCTCCTCATCCTCCAGTAGAGGATTCATTGGTTGCTCACTTAGTCTACATAGTTAGAACCTTGATGCCAAATTAATGTTAGAGGAAATTTGTCAGATGAACCATTCCAAGCTTTCCAGGTTGTATAGCTGAGTCTCCTCTTTTTCTCCCAGAAATGTAATGTGCCTCCCCTTCCTGAGTACTTGAGTTTCATTTGCAAACGTTTGAAGAAAGCTGGCACTGATAGTGAAATGTAATGTGCCTCCCCTTCCTGAGTACTTGAGTTTCATTTGAGAATGTTTGAAGAAAGCTGGCACTGATGTAGTGAATAAATCACCTACTAGAGAATGTCAAGCTTTAGAGGAGGGATATTTTTCTAGAAGTTGAGGGCTTGCCTAGGATTTGTGAAGCCATTCTAAACTGCCACCCCCACCGTGATCCATGAGTTTCAGATTTCTGTACTTACCTATACTTTAGTTTTTCACTTGAAGAAATGCCTTGTTATAACTTAAAACATGGAGAATGTAGGCCTCAAGAAGGAAACAAGGCTGGGACTGTGACTCAAGTGGTAGACTGTTGGCTTAGCTACATGAAGCCCTGGGTTCAGTTCACAACATTGTATGAAACCAGGTATGGTGGAATGTATGTATCTGCAGTCCCAACGTTCGAGAGGTAGAGGCCAGAGCATCAGAGTTTCAGTGTCATACTCAGCTATATATCAAACTTGAAACCAACTTGGGCTATATGAGATCTTGTCTCAGAAACAAGGCAGGGGGGGTGGGACAAGAAGGGTATATGTGCTGAGCTTCAGCAACGTTTTGAGGTCTTAGCATAAAATGCCCAAAGAGACAGAGAGAGATGACAGTCAAATAAAGAGATAAATGGATGGTTGTTACTCTTATTTTATTATAAATATAGGAGTATAGAAAAATTACTGCTTTGGATTTTCCGAGGCTGACACGTTTTTTAAAAGAAACCTATAATACTTTTACTAATTCTGTGAGAATTTCACACATGCATATAATGTGTTTTGACCATATTCACCCCCATTCATACCCCTAAGTCTTCCAAGATCTATCAACCTTTCCACTGCCTCCCAACCTCATACACTCTTTTAAAAAAAATATTTTTAGCAGATTAAGACCAATACATGCTGCAAGGCTATCTTGTACATATTTAATCTTTCTTCACATTTCAGTTATAGCAACTCTTAAGAAGGTATAATAATCACTATGGTCTAAATGTTTGTGCCCCTTAAATTCATGTATTATAATATTAGGAGTTAGGACCTTAGGGAGATAATTGGGTCATGAAGGTGGCACCCTTGAGGACAGGATGAATGTACTTATAACAGAGACTCAGGGAGCTAGTTATCAAGGGCATGGCAAGAAGGCACCATTTATAAATAAGGAAATAGACCCTCACCAGATGCTGAATCTATCAGACCTGAGATTTTTGAGCTTCCTACTCTCAAGAATGGTGAGAAATAAACTTCTGTTGTTTATAGATTATTTGATTGCTGACATTTTGTAATAGTCACCTGAAAGGACTATGACAGTACCACTGATTTGACTGTGTTGCTAAAGACACCATATACTTGAGCATGGAGCATTCAAGCTGGTACTGACCTAGAAGCTTCATCTCTACGGGCTAGCTTTCATATTGCTGGAAGGTGCTGTGCATACTACCAGAGGGAAAAAGTTATTATCACTCTTACCCATCTATAAGAACAACCAGCCTGTCAAGACATACCCAGTGGAGCAGTAGTGGCATAAATGTCATGGAAATAATCAATCACTTTATAATTGGACTTCAGGCCATTTCTACAAGATAGAGCCTATACCTGACACCATTTGGGGGACCAAGAACCTGTGGCTAAAAAGGTCATAGGCCCTGGGAGAGAACCTACTACCATTATTCTGAAAAATGAACATATTATTATTATTATTATTATTATTATTAATTATTTTTGTAAACCATTAGCAAAATCTATGCTTTATTAACATTTGACATAGTAAATCAATCATATAAGTATTCACCATTTAAGTTTAACAAATACTTAACATTGTACTCTTTGGTTTAGGGTTTAGAGACTATGTGGTCAGTGTTTTCAGTCATTACTGTAAAACACCAGAGATAATCAACTTACATGGAGGACAGATTTGTTTGGGCTTATGACTTCAGAAGTTTTAGTTTGTGGTCACTTGGCCCCATCACTTTGGGGCCTGTGTTGAGGCAGCATTATGGTAGGAATGTGTAGCCAAGGAAGCTTTTTACCTTGTGGTAAAGAGGGAAGCAGAGAGACACAGGTAGAAGAGTGAGAGCGTCCCAACAGCATCTTCAAGGGCTTTGATGACCTAACATCCTCTCATTAGGCTGCCTCCCCCAGTAGTGCCTTAGGCTGGGGACCAGGCATATGAGCTTCTGGAGACAACATAGCAGAAAGCCACGTGAACCATTTTATGGGAATCTATATGGGTCTGGAGTTTCAGGTAACAAGATTCCAGGCAGCTGTTTTTTTAAATTTTTTTTTAGGTTTTTGGTTTTCTGTTTGTGTGGTTTCTTTTTTTTTTTTCCAAAATACTTTATTGAAAATTTCATACATCACTTTTTTCTAAGTTCATGTACTCTTTCTTCTTTGATTTACTTATTTTTTTATGGGGCTTTTGACTCTCTAACATTCCCCCCTCTGAAGAGGTAATCCTAAAATCTTTTAAGGAATAGATAAACACTGCAAAATATTTTTGACATTTTTGGCCTTTGGAATGGAGTATGTTGCTAAGAGGCCCAAGGACATTGTGAGTTTTAGCCAAGAAACTGGCTACTTTTCTTTGGGGCCTTTTGACCCTAACTGCCTAGCCAATTCTTACCTCCTATTCTTATCACACCATCCCCTGAAGAGGTTACCCAAATTGTCAATAGGGAATCAGGACACAGACTTCTCTGGCTTTTTCCATGCTGAACAGGGATGCAGGTGAGGCAACTGGAGTACTCCTTCAGTGGGTCTATCTAAAAGACTCTCAAATTGCATAATTCTTATCTCAAGGAGGAAAAGAAAGTTTTTGAATTATGAATAGGACATGGGGAGGAGAAATAAAGGCAAGAGTAATTAGCATTACAAGTTCTAGACATGGAACTAGAAAAAGTCAGAACAGGGCAAATTTCATATGTTCATATGAGAATCCACTGGAATTTCTTGACAAGAGCTTCCCAAAGCATCCCTCTGTTGGGTTCTTCCTCATTTTTCTTTTGTCTGCCAAGTCTGGACTCAAGAATGATAGATTCAGGATTTGTTTTCAGGCACTTTGATAACTGTTGGAGTGGTTAGAATCTGTCAGTCCTTTCTCAAAGGCTTCTAGATAGGGGGAGAAAACAAATTTAGCCATCATTTTCGAACAATATCGAGTTGTCTCCCTTAGCTACAGGTGGGCACTACAGTATTGCAGACCAAGATTTGAAGTCTTACATCAGAGCAGCACTTTATGATTACAGTTGGCCCAACTAGGTTAGGAACAAAATCATCAATGAGAAATAATTGTCTAAATAACTTTTTATGGGGACTTAAGCCTAATGTCTGGGAAGTGTAATCCCTTGAACCCTTAAAGAAATATACCGAGGACTTTACTCTTTGGTTATACTTTCTTTTCGGGTGTTTAAGACCGTACAGTTGGCCCAAAGAAATCAATTTATTTTTACACATAAGATCATTTGAAGATCTGTTCCTCAGGGTTCACATGGGCTTTGGAGGAACTCCTAGCTCCTTTCTTTTACCAGTTCCATCTATTTGAAGATAAGTCAAAGGCCCTGTTTGACCATGTCTGGCTTCACTTGGAAGCATGAATGAGATACTTCCTTTGAGTCTATAAACTCATCCGGTAGATTTCAATGGTAATGTTTATCACCTCTGCTCATTAACATGATGTAACTTTTTATGCTTCCTCCTCAAATATAATTCACTTTTTAAATTTTGTTGATTTTTGTGTGTGTGTATACATCACACAGAACACCCCAAACCATCTTATTCAACTGTACACCCACTTCCCACATGGCATCCTCCCATAGCCTCCCTTCCCACACTAGAGCCCTTATACTCTGATATCCCTGCTACTGTCTGCTGTGTTGTCAGGCACCCAGCCATTCCCCACTACTTGTCCATCTGGGGAATCTAGTCAGACTATCTAGAGGTCTTTGTTTTAGGAAGGTCAGCTGTTCCTCATCTAGCAGCAATTGGTTGTCAATATTCCTTTAGATAAGATTGGGGTCTGCTGTTCATTTTCCCACTTCTATGCTGGGTTACTATCTGGGAGTCTGTTGGACCACCCTGGTCAACAACTCAAAAGAGGTATCTTCTACCTGGCAGTTATGGATGGTTGTCAGCGGGCATATGGGTGCTCGGAATTGAACCCGGGTCCTCTGCAAGAGCAGCCAGGGCTCTTAACTGCAGAACTATCTTCACCAGCCCCAACTATCTTTGTTTTGATTAAATATAAAATAATACATGTTATTGTAAAATACTTGAAACATTCATAAAAATACTAAAGAAAAAACGAAAATTGCCTTTCTTGACATCACTCAAACACTTTTGTGGACTAAATTTCTGTGGGCTAAACTCTGTCCCTCAAAACTTAATATTGAAATCCTAACTCCTAGCCTCAGCATATATCCAGACTTGAAGTTAGACTCCTTAAAGAGGTACTTGATAAAAGGAGGGCCGAATCCAGTCTGCATGGCCTGCACAGATGAAGAGGAAATTTGGACACAAGCTCATACAGGGCAGGTGATATAAGACACAAGGGGAAGGCAATTCTCTGCAAGCCACGGAAAGGGGCCCAAGACAAATCTTTCCTTCACAGCTCTCCAAACCCTGCCTGCGCTCTGATCTCAGACATACACCCTCAAACTGTAGTGTCTTCAGGTACAATTTTACTATAAGCATTTCCCTGACATTAATTTTACTTTTACATATGAATTTTTCTGGGCCCCAAAAGGATTGACTACGTGGCTGTTTCACCATCTATGTAACTGCTTATCTGGCTTGGCTTCCTGAAGGTCAGAACTCACAGGACACGAGTGTTGTAGAGAGAGGTTTTTTTTTTCTTCTTAGGTTGAATTTACTTGCCATAGTAAGATATAGTAAAATGCATTTTATAAATTTAAAGGGTGAATCAACTCATCTTTGTTTCTGAAAGAAAAGAGAGATGATGGCAGACAACTGAGTCCTTGAGCTCCTCTGAGAAGAGAGCTATTGAGAATTCATATCCGCAATGACTGCTTCTGTGTCTTTGCTATGTGGCTATGTGGCTACCCAGTCACAGGTCAGAAATGCTTGTTGGAGCTTAGACTTTCAGCCTCAGTTCAAAGAAGTCATTTTGCACGATAGTTTGTGAACTAAGAAGCAAGTGATGCTCTACAGCCCGAGGTCTACTTGGAGTTCACAGGAACTTGAACACAAGTTTTGTGTCTGTCCTTTCGTCACCCTAGCCATTCCCCTTTGCATGCTAATTCCCATGTGCCTTTATGAAATGAGGGGTGTGGTGACTCATATCTTTTGCTTTTATTTAATGGTGATTTCTTCATTTGTTTTCCTGGAAGATATTTATTGCAGAGAAATAAGTCTTCACATAATGTGTGCAAGAAGAGAGTCTATATGACTGAAATTAAAAATTAGATTCAAAAGATGAGAAATGACAAAATTGTTTACTCTCTCTTCATTTTGTGATGTCAGGCCAATTTTTCAGTCTGGCCTCTGCCTCCCACGGTTGTCTGGAGTACATATGTGAGAAATAGAAGAAAGGAGCCTTGTATTTACTATGATATGTTGGAGGCAAATGTGGGTTATAGTTAAAACAGGGGAAATCCGGATTTTCTGTAAGCATCATTTCAGATTTACCAATGCTGTACCACTGTTCCCAAGCTAAATTACCCAAGAAAAAAACCCCACCACGCCTCAAATGCTGAATGGAAATTCTGAGTGCATGCCATAATGGTATGGAAATTAGACATATGATTTGTATTACAGACTTCTAAGAACCACCACATTTGCCTACATATTGTATCAGTCGAAGATAAGAAGGGGAAATCCTATTTTGTGTACCTGAGAAAGTTTTCAACTATAATGAGCATTTTTGGTTTGAATATTGTCACTTAAATGATAAACTGAAAAAAAAAACAAAAAAGATGTGTGATACTATAACAGAAATTATTGCCTCAAAAAGTTTTTTTATTTATTGTATTACTCTTTCCAAAGCAAAGAGTCAGATAGGAACTGCTCACATGGTTCAGATGAGAAAACGGAGGCATTTGTAGTGTGGAGACTTCAATGAAACACGAGTCAGGGTCACAGCTTGGAAAGGAACAAAAGCTCTGTGCGATCACCAGCCTGTATATCCTCCCACAGGGTCCTTGGTTTTGCCTTTGTAAAACCAGTTGCAGATACTGTTTCACTTCTTCTACTTGAATCTACCACACTGATTAAACAACTGTCAGGAATGACAATCTTAGTGATCAGTTTGAATCTAAATCCTGAAGAAAAACCTGCTTTATTCAAAGATGCAGCCCCTGTGGATACCTTGGGTTCTAGTGGTGACTCTTGTTTGGCTATTCCTTAGCTGGACTCTCCTTGGAGGTCAGGAGGGCCTGTTCACTGCTAGCGTCTACAGTGGCCTTGGCTATAGAGCAAGTCTGTCTGTCTCTGCCACTTAATAGTTGAGGAGCTGGGTATTTGTCATGGCAATATATTTTGTTTTTGACAAAGGCAGGAAAGACAATAGCTGCAAAAACATCCAGAATGAAAAGAAGATAATTAAGAAGTCAGCTTAATTCTACCTATTATTCTTCCAGTAATTAATTGGCACAGCAAATATGGATTGCAGAGAGTCTTTGTGCTTTGAAGGATAAGGAATCATCTGGGATGCGGATCAGCCAGAAGATGTAAGCAAGGCCCTTGAACAGGATGCAAGATGTCCCTATTAGTATTAGTACTTGAAAAACAATATGTGAAGCGAAATATTCGCCTTTACTACCTAGACTGCTGTTTGGACTAATTAGTGAAGAACCTTTCATAGGAAAGCTAGACTCCAGGTCATGGTTGGTTTATTTTTCCAGGCAGGTAAATCACCTTCACTTATGGGATGCATAGTGGTGCCCTGTACTGATTGTTTCTGGAGTCAGGGAGTTTTCTCTTTAACTTTTAGTTTTTGATGTTTTCGAGAAGTTCATACTGTATTTATGTTATTTCCATCCTCCTTCTCCCCCTTCCAATTCCTCCCATGGCCCCCATCCCACTTGTTTTCATGACCTCTTCTTCTGTAATTATTATTGTTATGCACACACACACATACACACAACCTATTGAGTCCATTTAGTGTTGCTCTTATATGCCTGTGTTTATGACTGATCACTGTGGATTGGATAACCTATCAGGGTGCTCATCTCTGGAGTAAACTGATTCTCCCTCCCTCAACAGCCATTTATTGCCTGTAGCTTTTTGTGCTGGATCGCTTTAGTGTCAACTTGACACACCTGGGTTGAGGGACCCTCAATTGGGGAATTGCCTCCATTAAATTGCCCTGTGGTCATGTCTGCGGGGCATTTTCTTGATTGTTGAGTGATGTGGGAGGGCCTAGCCCACTGTAGGTAGTGCCACCCCTGGGCAGGTAGGCCTGTGTTGGATAAGAGAGCAAGCTGAGCAGGGGCCAGGGGAGCAAGCCAGTAAGCAGCATTCCTCCATGGTCTGTGCTCCAGCTCCTGCCTCCAGGTTCCTGCCCTGAGTTCCTACCTTGGGCTCCTTGATGAACTGTGACCCAGTAGATGTAAGATAAATAAAGCCTTTTCTCCCCAAGTTGGTAGTGGTCAGTGTTTTGTCACAGCAATGAGGAAACAAACTAAGACACACTTCATCTAGAGGTGGGGCCTTGTGAAAATTTCCCCATCCATGTTGGCATGCCAGCTGATGTGGTCATTATGCAGGTCTTGTTTAGGTAACCAGACTGTTGGGATTTCATGGGAGCAGCTTTCTTGTCATGTCTGGAACACAGCATCTTGCAGTAGGTGTCCTCATCCTCTGGCTCTTACAACCTTTTCTCCCCCTCCTCTAAGACTTGGGTATAGGGGTTGAGTTAGGGTGCTTTTAAACAGCAATGCCAGTTCTGTCATCTTTTCATTCTGTTACTTTGGGCATGGTCTTCAATCTCAGTATGCCTCAGTAACCTCATTTCTATGGAGATATAAGTGGTAGCTATTTTATAGGATTCAGTAAGTTTGTATGTGTTTCATGCTCGGAAGCATGGCTGGCACATAGTAAATATCCACCATTGTTTTCTCCTATTATTATTTCATTTTCTCCACTTGCTTCTGGATGTGCCATATTGATTTATACGTATTTATATAAGACGGTATATATGAAGGTTAAGAATCTATTTGTAGCAAAGCACAAGAGAACTCATTTTCAAAATGGAATTAAATCAGAAATGAGAGGCATCAAATAAGCAGCTGCCATCAGTTGTAGTATGGGCTTCTTTCATAGGAGCTGAAAAGAAAGCAGAATTCTTTAACAAATGGTTTTCAGGTTGTTAGTATTTTTTACGTTCTCTATCAACTGGGGGCTTTCTTGGTAAGCTGACCATTTTCTCACCATCTTCTCCTTTGCGTTATGTAATTGAGCCTTGTGTAAAACAGTATATATGGATCAAATCTGTATTCCAGTGTCCTTGTCCCTTTCCTCTATTCAACCCTCATATCCCTGCTGCCCTGTTCTCCAGGGGATCCGGCTGCATCGTGGATCTCGGGAGCCCTCACTGGGTCATTTCACCACTCTTAGACATTCTACATCTCCTCCCTAAGCTTTCCAATCAAAGTCCCATTCCTATAGTCTGACTAGAAATGGCTGTCCAGCACTGTCCTAAATTTGACTTGTATCCAGTAACTCTGACCTGTTTTCTGCTCCAAGTTTTCTTTCCTACTTCACACATTTTAAGTTTTTAAAAAGCATTTGTGTGTGTGTGTGTGTGTGTGTGTGTGTGTTGGTGCACATGTGCCATTACACATATGTAGGGCTCAAAAGACAACCTGTGGAATTCAGTACTCTCAACATGTGAATTCTGAGGATTGAACTTAAGTCATCAGGCTTGGTGGTAAGTATATTTTCCAAATGAGCCAACTCCACTGTCTCTGGATTCTAACACTTTGTGGAATCAGAGGTATATGTTGACCAAGAACATTATGGAAAGGTCTCTCTGAATGTCGTTGAGGAACATTGGAATTGCTCTTCTTGGAAGGGCTTGGGTTTTCCACCACTGATGTCAAAAGGATTCCTCAGCACATGAGAGGATGGATTTTTTGAGAACTGAAGTAAAATGACATGAGATAGGACTGAGTCTTTGCTCTTGTTGACCATAGCTACTTAATTTAGTAGAATCTGCTCTAAACTGTAAAAGGAAATTATTCTCAGTAAATGAGTTCAAGGTAATGAAGAGGCTCATGGAGCAATATTTCTCTAGTGGAATTATTTATTAAGACTCACAGGGGTTAAAGTGGGTAGAGGCAACCCAGAGGCCAATGCTCAGATGCTTCTCATACGCAGTTCCTGGGAACTTGTCTAGGCTTAGTTAGAAGTTGAAGGGAGAAGTCTTAGCAATCAGCTAGATTGTGCTGCTTTGGAGCAGTAGAGAAAGGAGATCCAAGCTGTATGATAAAAGAAGAGTGGAAAAACCTTTCCTCAAACCTTTATAAAAGAGTAGTGAGTTCAAAGCCTGCATTCTAGTCCATGCCCCACTGATCAGGCAGATCAGGATGCCCATCTCCGACAATCAGTCCTACAGCAGGCCCTAGAGCCTTTCCTCATGTTATACTCAGAATGCCTGCATGAGGAGGCACAGCTTACAAGTGGGATCCTTTTAGAAGGTTCTTCTTCCATCCTTGAAATGCTACAGCTAATGCACTATGCTGTTTATTTCATTAACCTGATTAAGTCTGTGATGAAAAAGATCTTCAGGTGAAGTGGGCATGTAATGGAATGAAACTCATCCAGAGGAGTGAGTTAGTTCCAGCATGTTCCTTTCAACCTGCTAGGTTTCAAAGGACTGCAATCTTTGTTAGAAGAAAACACATCATGGATTAATGATATAACATAGGGACCAAAGAAGATGTTCAGGCCAATATCCACCAAGACAAATCCTTCCCTTTACTTCCTCTCTACTAATGAGCTCTTGAGTTATTGAGCTTGCTGCCTCTGGAAGTGCCCAGTCTGCATGGATGCTTTTCATCCTACCACTGCCCAAGGTGGTTTGTTCAGCAGACAATATTAAAACTTTCACAATATGAAGGAAAATAAAAGTAGAGAGTCTCTAGCAAATATGGGTCCTGGACAAATTTGAGAACTGAAATGTGAAAGGTGTAATATGAAACCAACAGAAGAAAATGTAGGATAATGTTTCAGTGAAAAATGGTAAGAAAAGATTTCTTTTCCCGTGTTTATCGCAGTACTGGGGCTTGTATCTGACATATTACTCATGCTAGACAAGTTCTCTTCTACAAAACTATATGCCAAGACCATGGTAGGAAGCATTTCTAAAGGAAGTCCCCCTCCCCCAGCACAAACTAGGAAACAAAACATGGAAGAAAATAATTGTATGAACTTAAGAATGTCCCAGTGAGCAAGGATGTAACAAGAAATAACAAAAGACTCTGATATTTAGAGAGTACAAGGACTTTCTTGAAATTAATCAAATAAAGATGGAAAACTCTATCAGAAAAATTAACAAAATAAGTAAACAGGCAATTCACAAATAAAAAGACAAAATGGCTAATAATTATATGAATAATAAAGCTCTTTCATTCATAGTACTTTGATTCAAAAGAAAAAGAATTAGATTGCACTCTTTACTTGGAAGATTGACAAAAGTTAAGAAGTTAACAATGTCAAATCTTGACAGAGACAGAAAACAAGAACCCTTCCACTACTGGAGGAAAAGCCTGATGTGACTATTTGAAGGACACACAGAGAAATCTGATAGTAACACAGTTAAATTAAGTGTTCCTATAATCTCTGTTCCATTACCTCAGTATATAGCCTGGAGGAATTTGCAGACAAATACACGAGGAAGCATCTATAAGGAAGGCTCATTACAGTGTTGATTTTAGGGAACTGAGGGTAAACTTTAAAAAATGTGAAAACAAATATGCACTGACTACATTAAAAGTTCGAAGAAACACACTAGCTATACCCACACCAGGTAGACAGACGTTAAAAAGATATACCTGAGTCTAAAAATAAAAGGGCAACAAATAATGTCATTTGTAGGACAATACTATCGATGTGAATAAACTCCATGCACAAAATAAGATCATACACATACATTTCCAAGGCCATATCCAAATTGAATGACAAGCGCAGTTGAGCAGTTGGTCTGTGAGTAAAGGGGCTGTGATGGGAGAGTGAGGTTAAAAGAAAATTTAATTCAGTAGTAGTTTTCTGTCACTATGTAATAAATTATTACAAACTCAGCAACTTTGAACCAATAACCATTTATTAGACCATAGTTCTGTAGGTTATTAATATGGCACAATAGGAAGGCATTACTTAGGGTGGCACAGCCTGAAACCAAGATATCAGTTGGAACAAGTCTGTTACGGAAGCTCTAAGGCTGAATCTGTTGGACTTGCTCCTTGAGATTGTACCAGTGAGTTTCCCATTCCCCATTGAGGCAACAAGCCAGGGACACCAGCAGCTTCCAGAGGCTACCTGAATTCCTTGTTACTTACTCCCCATTTAATTCTAAATGAGCAGTGACATCAAGATCCTTTCCTGCTTCTGATAGCTGACTTCTTCCCCTGTGGCCAGCAGTAGAAAACTTTGGTTTTAAAGGACTCCCATGTATAGGCCATGATCACCCTGATAATCACATATTTTAAAGCCATCTGATTTAGGACCTTAATTATATTAGCACAGTTCCTTCACAGAACCACTTAGATTGGTGTTTCATTGAATAGCAGAACAGATATGCCTGTATAAGGGCCAGGGATGTGGGGAATTATATAAGAAGTCTGCCTATTGCATTGCTCTATGTAAAGATATTTTTTCCTTTCAGTGTCCACAAGCTAAAAGAAAGAATTTCAGATCTATTTGTTCATTGTTGTGCTCATGTAGCGCCTACTCTGCATAGACCTCATCTTTTTAAATATTGACTTGGCCTGTGAGTAAATATATCATAATATGCATCATGAAGAACCTGACACTGGTGCAAAATAATGATCAACAGGCAATTCTTGCTACAGAGGAAGCAATTTAGGCTTATCTAGCTGAAGCCAGTGTTCCAAACATCACAAAAACATCATGTTCTTGTGGATGCCTTGACTTTGTCAGGCTGCCTCATTTGTTCCCTATGGCCTGCCAAGTACAGCAGGTGCATATTTTCAGAATGGGGTTGATGTCCCTCATCACCAGCTTTCAGAATATCTGTTTATTTACAGTTCCCTTGTCCTGTTAGCTTAAGGCTGTTTTTCTGAACTTCACGGTGCTCAGCTCTTTTTCTCCTTGCATCATCTTTTACTAGTGCTGTGCTTGGATTTTGATCAAAGATGCAACCACCTACCTAATCGTGTAGATGGTAGATCCTGCCTGAGATGTCAAAAATGTCCCTACTAGTCCACTCTCAAGAACTGTCATACAAGTGCTACATCTGCCAATCGATGTCTGCTTCTGCAAAGCCATTGCTTTGAAAATGGAGTACAAAACATACGGAAAAGGAAAGGCTGCCAAGAAGCCTGACTGACTTGGGGAACCATCTATGCATTTCTCCTTATTTAAAGAGGGAGTATCCAGAATTTTCTTACCTTAAGTGGTTGATATTGGCTCTTTCTTGGCATTCAAGAGAAATAGATGAAAATAAAAAGATATGAAAAGCAAAGTCATTTGTCATTAAGACTTTAGAATTCACGTTTTCAATAGATTAACGCAGTTTTTAAAGGAATACCTACAGATTTGTATATATAAGGTAGTGTCTTTCCAGACCTCTCACCATGTCTTCAATAAAACAACTATTTCAAATGATTTTTAAAAATTGGGTGCATCTGTGTTGTGATATATGCATGTGTTCTTAAGTGTGGGAAGGTGTGTGTGCCTGTGTGTATACACATAGAAACCAGAGTTTGATGTTGGGCATCTTTCTCTACTACTCTCCACCTTATTTTTTGAGACAGGGCCTCTCACTGAACCTGGGGCTTACTATTTTGGCTGGCCAGCAAGTCTCTGGAATCTGCCTGTCTCTCCCGTTCCTCCCTGAGCTGGGATTGCAGATGCATGCCACCATCCTGGCTTCTGCCTGGGTGTTGGGGATATAAGCTCAGGTCCTCCTGCTTACAAAACAAAGACTGCACCCACTGAACTATCTCTGCAGCTTCTATTTTAACAAATTTTTAAAAGTGGCATGAATGGAACTCTCCTAGCCTGCACACCTATCCTCAGGCCTCTTGGGGTAAGTCTATAGCGCAGCCCTCCACGCCTTGACTCCCCAAGCCACATTCACCCTTCCATCTCCCCTGCTGTTCGCTACTCCCAGTTTGGGACCTGCGCCATTCCTAGTCTTGGGGCCCCAGACACCTGGGGAACCAATACTGCCTCCTGATCCTTCTCACCCAGACCAACCGAGTGCCTTTCTTGGGCCCCAGGAGCGTGGCTTCTGGTCCTGGCCCCGCCCTCACTTCTCTCTGTGTCCCTGGACCTGCACCACCAGCTAACTCTCCTAGCCTACACTCCTATCCTCAGGCCTCTTGGGGGTAAGCCCATAGCGCAGCCCTCTGTGCCTTGACTCCCCAAGCCACATTCACCCTTCCATCTCCCCCGCTCTTCGCTACTCCCAGTTTGGGACCTGTACCATTCCTAGTCTTGGGGCCCCAGACACCTGGGGAACCAATACTGCTTCCTGGACCTTCTCACCCAGACCAATTTAGTGCCTTTCTTGGGCCCCAGGGGCACCGCTTCGGGACCTGGCCCCGCCCTCACCTCCCTCTACTTCCCTGGTCCTGCAACACCTGCCAGCCTCTTGCTGGGACTGACAGCCTCTTTCTGGGGCTCCGAGGCTTACCTTTCCTCTCCCTGATCCTTTGCATCCAGTACAACCCAGCTACTCAATCCACTCCTGGGAAATCTTGGGGCTTCTTCCCACCCCATCTGACTTTGCATCCCTGCGTGGCGCAGCCACTGCCAGGGTCTCAGGTCTGTCCAACACTCAAGTTCCTGAGGCCAAAATCATTCTTAGAAGATTCCAGACCTAAGGAGAAAGTCTGAAAACTTCTGACCCACATTGGAATTGGGCCACCGCGGAACTCCTGAAGACAAAATCAAT
>NW_008329320.1:1554817-1557154 GCF_000622305.1 Nannospalax galili
AAAAAAAAATTTAAAAAGTGGCATGAATGTACCTCTCCTGCCCACACAAAGAGAGTGTTATAGATAGAAACTGTATCGAGATGGTCAATAAGTCACCCGTGCCATGTTGCTCAAAGTTTGATGTATAATCTCCCCCCAAATCTGCTAATACCATTTTCACCATGTTTTCTACAAAAAAAAAAAAAAAAAGTTTAAGTTTAGGTGATGTGTAAATCTTTTAAAAATTTACCCACTATAATTTGCTTTAAAAATGTTTATGTTCTATGACTCAGAAAGAAAAGTTTTTTTTTTCTGTACAGACTATTGTAACCTCATCAAAAGGCATAAATTGAATATAAACTTTTCAAAGAGGAAAAACAGAAAACCAATTTATTTCTTGACTTCCCTCGGAAATGTTCCTAACTCTTATCACCAATGAATCATTTAGGAATATCGAGGTGAAAATATGTATTTTCATCTTCCTTTTCTTCAGAGGGCTTTTGTTTTGTTTGGATTTTTAACACCTCCTAACTGTACTTCAGACAATTGAGTCCAATGACATGTCTAGCCCATTCAACTGTGTCAAGGGAGAGACTGTCCCAGTGTGTTCTCTAAATCCAATTTGCAGAGGTGACCCAATGCAGCCACACCCTTTCCAAGTCTGATTACACGTTGAAGACACAGTTTACTGGCTCCGAAATTGAGCATCTTCATGACAAAAGTGCTGCCAGCAAGATCTCCATGGACAAGTGGAGAGGAAGCTTTTATGGGATAGAACTGCTCACATTTTGGCCGCCATTTTTCTCCTACTTTCAAGGAGTTTATATGTAATTGAATATTGCTTCTTCCACAATCAGCTAGCAGAGTAAAACCCCCTTAGGGTAGAAGTATTTAAAGCAAAATATCTGATATTTGTAAAAAGTATTTTAGGATACCATCTGTCAATCTACTAGTTTTGTGTGAGTAGTTTAGAGCACTGAATGATTTTAAAACTCCTTTTGGGTTTGTGTGGCATCTACTGAGTCATCTCTCCAGCCTTTACAGTTATTTATTAATTTAGATAAAAAGATAGTATACATATTAGGAAATCCCTTAAAATTCATCTCCAGAATTATAAACCATCAAATGTCAACCAAAAAAATTTCTAGACACTTGAAAGCCCCACTATTAACATGAATTATGGTAATAAAATTTTTGACATTTACTTTGTTCAGAATACAGTATTTACATTATGACACCAATGGTATAATAAACAGTGATAAGGAGTAAAAATAATGCTAAAAAGCAGATTTGTAGTCTAATGATATGCTAATCATCAAAATTGTATGTAAATATGAAAACAGCAGAGCTTTCTGTGACAGATACTTAATCATCTGAGTTACAGTTGTTACTTGCTATAATCTACATGCAACATCTACCAGGACTCATATTTGATTTTTCCCTGAAGAAAAGATGAACAGATAAATGATATTTGAGAGAAAACATTTACTTGTAAAATAAACCTTTTCCTCCACAAGTTGGTTTTGGTCAGTGATTTTATCACAGCAGTAGAAAGTAACTAAGACAGAAATTGATACCAGGAGTGGGGTACTGCTGTGATGGATCTGACCATATATGTCTGGGAGGATTGTGGAAATTTTGGGACCTTTGAGCTGGAAAATTGCTTGGAGGTCAATGAGCTAACTTTGGGAATTTGAAAGATGATGTGGAAAGAGGTGTAGACAATGAAGGCCTGGCTTGTGAAACTTCAAAGGGGAGAAAAGATTATCAGGGCTGTTTGTATGATAATTTGAATTGAGAATCTCTGGTTTCCGATTGGCTGGGGCTGAAGAATCAACTGTAATTAAGAAGAGACTAATTTGGGAGCTGGAGAGATGGTTCAGTGATTAAGACCACTGACTGCTCTTGAAGAGAACCCAGGTTCAATTCCCAGCATTCACATGACAGCTAACAACTATCCATAATTCCAGTTCCAGGGGAATCCCATACCCTCTTCTGACCTCCTCAGGCATTGCATGACATGGATGCACCTACCTACATGCAGGCGATACACTCACACACACACACACACACACACACACACACACACACACACACAGGGGGCTCCTCCCAAGCCCATGTGACCTCTGAGGAATAAACAACACATTTTTAAAAAGAAAAGACCAGCTAGGCATTGTTTCTCTCTTGTATCGTCTCACCCCTCTATCATGGTTTTCCCACTTAAGGTGCCGCCACTTCCCCCCCTTTCTTCCTTACTAATACCCTTGCTTCTATGATCCTACCTCTGTTGAACTGCTTCTTTCTCAATACCCCTAGGTTCCTCGTATGCCCTTCCCTCCCCCCTCCCTTAGACTAACC
>NW_008329320.1:1558366-1563025 GCF_000622305.1 Nannospalax galili
CTTTTCCCCTTAGAGACAAGAGTTATGCAATTTGGGAGTCTTTTAGATAGACCCACTTAAGGAGTACTCCAATTGCCTCACCTGGTTTCCTGTTCAACATGGAAGAAGCCAGAGTAGTCTGCGTCCCTATTGCCTATTGGCAATTTGGGTAACCCGTTCAGAGGATGGCATAATATGAATAAGAGGTAGGAAATGGCCAGGCAGTAAGGGTAAAAATACTCCAAAGAAATGTATCCAGTTTCTGTGCTAAAAGGCAACATGTCCTTGAGCCTATTAACAACATACTCTATCCCAAAGGCCAAAAATATCAAAAGTATTTGGGAGCTTGTATCTAGTCCTTAAAAGATTTTAGGGTTACCTCTTCAGAAGGGGGGGGGAGGGAGTGGGCATGGATTTGATCAAAACACCTTATATGCATGTATGATAATGAAATGCTTCTTTTAATTAAAATTAAAAAAAAAGAAAAAGAAAATGCCTCAAAGACATGCCTACCAGCCAGTCTAATGGAAGAAATTCCAGTAGTAGATGTGGAATAGAGTAAGTCTGAGCCTAAGAGGCAAACTAGGTGTGCAGTGGATGACAGAGGAAAAGATGTGGAGCTGCCTAAGCCCAGATGATCCAGTGAATTCCAGATGTCCAGCCTTGAGCTACTTTGCTGGGCTTTGATTTTGCTTAAGTGTGCCTGATTCTTCCCTTGTGATATAAGACAGTATTTAATTTGTTTTAGACTTTACTGAAGCCCACAGTTAAGAGATATTTAAAAGCAATCTTGAACTTTAAAGTGTTTGAATTTTTGAAAGACTGGGGCTTTTAAAGTTGTAGTTTTATGTTGTAATATTAATATGAGATTTTGAGGATAAGAAATGGAAAGGTTGTGCTTCAAAGTAATGTTTTTGTGTGTCAAGTTGACAAGGGGTCAATTGTGCTGGATAGCAATAGAAAGTAACTAAGACACTGTCCCAGATGGCTATTTGGAGTAACTGATCAGCTCTTTTCAGATATCTAGCAGGGCTTTCTCCTTCCTGCCTCATCCCTACCTCTGCTCTGGATGAAACCTGAATGACTTAGAGTAGAGGAATCCATTTTTTCTTAAGGCAAAATTATGCTATTTTTGCTCACTTGTTTATTTTTGTAATTATGAAACTGCCCCAGTGTAGCTTGCAAAAATGCAAATCTCAAGGGGCAATTTCTTCTTCTAAAATGGTCAAATAGTTTTTCTCTATCAAAGGGGGTCTGCCTTTAGAGGTAATTGTGGGGTTGCTATGCATCTGCAAGTCACTCCATATGCCCTTTCCTTGTCAAGTGGCTTCCCTTGATAATGGACTATAACTTATATGGCAAATGAACCCTGTTGCCCCCCCACCACAAGTTGCTTTTGGTCAGTACATTATCACAGCAACAGAAAAGCAAATTGGAATAACTGTGCTGTATTTGGTGATCTTTAGTAATTTCAACTATATATGTTTTTTAAAAATATAACTTTCTAAAAGTTGTATATATTTGAAGTGTACAAGATGATGATTTGATGTATATGAATATTGTATAAGAATTACCATAATCAAATAGATCAATATACTCATTGTTTTTTCCTTCATGTTGTTTCTGACCCAAATCACTCTTTTTCTAAACTTCATCATAAATATCCATTACTTTTTTTATATATATTTCTTTATTTTTTAGAA
The DNA here is from genome assembly GCF_000622305.1 of Nannospalax galili. Lineage (NCBI taxonomy): Eukaryota > Metazoa > Chordata > Mammalia > Rodentia > Spalacidae > Nannospalax > Nannospalax galili. Next base: position 1,560,049 of record NW_008329320.1, read on the forward strand.
GCATTTTATTACAGCTTTAATGTACTCAATAACAGCTTCCAGAGCAAAGATACATCTCCTTCAATAGGGGCTATAAAATTTTTAGGTTCACTGTTGAATTAATACAGTTATACAATATTGAACTCAGTATAAACCCTGTAAGACATAAAATTGAATGAGTTCTTAACCATTAATAAAGATCTCCATTTCATTTTAAAATATACTGTTACTTACAGAAAGACTCATTGTTTTTATTAATAACACTGTGATGTTGGCACATGCATGTCTAATCTGTATGTATCTGATTATTACTAGTCATAATTGGTTGCACTCACATTCTTGGCACATGTGTATGTCTATAAAGTCATCGGGTAGATTTCAATGGTAATGTTTATCACCTCTACTAATTAGCATGATGCAAATTTCCATGCTTCCTCCTCAAACATAATACATTTTTAAAAAACTTTGTTGATTGTGTGTGTGTGTGTGTGTGTGTGTGTATCATACAGAACATCCCTAACTATCTTATTCATCTATACGCCCACTTCCCAGATGGTACCCTCCCATAGCCCCCACCCCACTAGGGCCCTTATACTCTGTCACCCCTGCTACTGTCTGCTGTGTTGTTGGCACCACCAGCCATTCCCCATTACTTGTCTATCTGCTGAATCTAGTCAGCCTATCTAGAAGTCTTTATTTTAGGAAGGTCAGCTGATCCTCATCTAGCAGCAAACAGTTCTTAGTATTCCTTTAGATAAAATTGGGGTCTGCTGTTCAGTTTTTCAGTTCTATTCTGGGTTACTATCTGGGAGTCCCTTGGGCCACCCTGGCCAACAACTCAAAAGAAGGTATCACCTATCTGGTATTGTTGCTTGTTATGTAGCCTTAAGCTATATGTATGGACTCTTAAAAAAGTATATTGGCCCCTTTAATCTTTTGTTACACTTTCCTTTTCCTGGTGTTTAAGGCCATAGAGTTGGCCCAGACAAACCAATTTATTTTTACTCTTAAGGCTGTTTGAGGATCTGTTCCTCAGGGGTCACATGGTCTTGGGAGGAGCCCCTGGCTCCTTTCTTTTACCAGTTCTGCCTATGTGAAGATATGTCAAAGGTCCTGCTCATCCATGGCTGGTTTCACTTGGAAGCATGGAGGAAATGTTTCCTCTGTGTCGACCCTCCTCTTTGTAGACTGGTTCAAGTCCATCTCGTGGGGTCTCCATGGCCTACTCTACCAAGAGGACAGGTGACCCACCACCATTACAGGACATTTTGAGAGATTCTCATAGTCCCCTGGAACTAGTTGACCTAGGAGGGCAAGGATCCAAAACTGTCCTTTATGTCACTCTGAACGAATTATTATAGGCCTCAAGGTATGTCTGTTAAACATCCAAGAAGGTTAGTTCCACCTCTCTGGTACTTTTAATTGCTGTGTGCCATGTACATAAATCTTGGGCAAAGAACAAATGTTTTCAGATAAACCTTGCCTAGACAAATATTACATGCTTTGATCTGGTTGTATGTATAATTTGTCAGTACGTTGTTAGACTAATATGGTTCCCTCTGGTTTCTAAAACTAGCTAGACATTATTTATCCCTCGCATTGTCTAACCCCTTCATCGTAGTTTCCCCAATTAAGGTGTCCCCATTTTCCCCCTTTCTCCCTTAATAATACCTTTCTATGGGCCTACCTCTCTTGAGTGCTTTCTTTCCCTTTATCCCCTAGGGTTTTTGTATACCCTTTCCTCCCCCCTCCCTTGAATTAACCCCATTTTTATCCATATCTCCCTTATTAAGGCTGATTCTTACTGTTCTTCTTTTTCAGGTTCTTTCTTTTCCTTTACCTCCCTGGTTCCTTTCCATTATCCTGGTTCCTGTAGTTATGTCTGGATACAAAGTCAATCAGGATTTGGTTCTAGGATCCACATATGAGAGAGAACATACGTCAATTTTTTTCTAAGTCTGTGTTACTTCACTTAATATAACAGTTTCCAGTTCTATCCATTTGCCTGAAAATTTCATGGTTTCGTCTTTCTTTATTGTTGAGTAAAACTCCACCATATAAATGAACCACATTTTTATAATCCATTTGTCAGCTGAGGGACACTTAGGTTGCATCCATCTCTTAGCTATTGTGAAGAGAGCAGCAACAAACATGGATGTACAAGTGTCTCTGCAATAGGATGAGTTCTTTGGGTATATGCCAAGGAGTGGTATAACTGGGTCAAATGGTAGGTTCATTTGTAGTTTTTTAAGAGTTCTCCACACTGCTTTCCATAGGTGTTGAACCAGTCTGCAGCCCCACCAGCAGTGGATGAGTGTTCCCCTTTCCCCACATCCTCTCCAACATTTGGTATCATTTGTTCTCTTGATCTTAGCCAGTCTGACTGGGGTGAGGTGAAATCTTAAAGTGCTTTTAATTTGCATTTCCCTGATTATTAGTGATGTTGAAGATGTTTTAAGATGCTTCATAGCCATCTTTACTTCATTTTTTGAGAATTCTCTGTTCAGCTCCTTAGCCCATGTTTTAATTCAGTTACTTCCTTCCTTTATTCTCTGTTTCTTGAGTTTGTTATATATTCTGGATGTTAAACCTCTGTCAGATGTGTCACTGGTGAAGATTTTCTCCAATTCTGTGGGTTTTCTGTTCATTTCCCTTGTTGCCTCATTTGATGTATAGAAGCTTTTTAGTTTAATTAGGTCCATTTGTTAATTCTTGCCCTTGTTTCCTGAGCAATTGATGTCCGGTTTAGAAAATCCTTTCTTATACCTATATCTTGTAGGTTTTTCCTGAACCTTTCTTCTAATAGTTTCAGGGTTCACATTGAGGCCTTTGAGCCATTTGGAAGTGACTTTTGTGCAGGGTGAAAGATAGGGGTTTAGTTTCATTCTTCTACAAGTGGAGATCCAGTTTTGCCAGCAGCATTTGCTAAACATGCTGTCTTTCCTCCAGTTAATGTTCTTGGCCCCTTTGTCAAATATCAGGTGGCTGAAATTGCAAT
>NW_008329320.1:1563117-1564287 GCF_000622305.1 Nannospalax galili
GTAATCCCCCCGGCATTGCTCTTAGTGCTCAGGGTTGTTTTGGCTATCCGAGGTCTTTTGTGCTTCCATATGAATCTTAGGATGTTTTTCCAATTCTGTGAAAAATGTTATGGGGATTTTGATTGGTGTTGTATTGAATCTGTAAATGGCTTTTGGTAGGATGGTCATTTTCACAATATTAATTCTTTCAATCCATGAGTATGGGATGTCCTTCCATCTTCTGATGTCTTCCTTAATTTCTTTCTTTAAAGATTTAAAATTTTCATTGTAGAGGTCTTTAATGTGTTTGGTTAGGTTTATCCCAAGATATATTATTATTTTTTTTTGCAGCTATTGTGATGTGGAGTGTTTCCATATACTTTTTGTCTGGTTGCTTGTTATTGGTATATAGAAAAGATACACACTTTTGTAGGTTAATTTTGTAACCTGCCACTTTACTGAATGTGATAATAATTTCTAGAATTTTTCTGGTGTAATTTTTGGCATCTCTTAGGTATAATATATCATCTGCAAAAAGGGATAATTTGAGCTCTTCTTTTCCAATTATTATTTCCTTTAATTTCCTGCTCTTGTCTTATTGCTCTTGCAAGAGTTTCAAGCAGTATGATAAAGAGGAGTGGATAGCGGACAGCCTTGACAGGTTTCTGATTTCAATGGGAATGCTTCCAGTTTTTTTGCATTTGGAATGATGTTGGCTGTGGGTTTGTTGTATATGGCTTTAATTATGTTGAGGTATGTTCCTTTCTGTCCAATTCCCTCAAGGACTTTGAATATAAATGCATGTGGAATTTTGTCCAAGGCCTTCTCTGCATCTATTGAGATGACCATGTGATTCTTGTCTTTGAGCCCATTTATATGATTTATGATGTTTATTGACTTGTGTATATTGAACCATCCCTGCATCTCGGGAATAAAGCCAACGATCATGGTGAATGATCTTTTTGATGTGTGCCTGTATGCAGTTTGCAAATATTTTGTTGAGAAGTTTTACATGTATGCTCATTAAGGATATGAGTATATAGTTTTCTTTTATGGTTGTGTCTTTACCGGTTTTGGTTTGAGAATGATGCTGGCTTCATAGAGGGTATTTGGGAGTTCTCCATTTGTTTCTGTCTTTTTGAATAATTTAAGCAGTGTTGATTGCAGATATTCTTTAAATGTCTAGTAGAA
>NW_008329320.1:1564486-1564815 GCF_000622305.1 Nannospalax galili
TATTGTGATGTTGCCCTTTCATCTCTGATTTTGTTGATTTGGAGGTGCTCTTTCTTTCTTTTGGTTAACTGGGCTAGAGGTCTGTCAATATTGTTTATCTTTCCAAAGAACCAGCTCTTGGATTTGTTGATTCTTTTTATTGTTTTCTTTGTTTTGATTTCATAATTTCTGCTCTGATTTTTGTTATTTCTTCTTGTCTGCTGGGTTTGGGTTTCATTTGCTGTGCTTTTCAAGTGTGTTCAGTTGCAATGTCAAGCCATTTATTTGTGTTCTTTCCGATTTTTTGATGTAGGCACTTAGAGCTCTAAACTTCCCTCTAAGGATCATGT
>NW_008329320.1:1564844-1566393 GCF_000622305.1 Nannospalax galili
TTATCATTCAGGAGTGGGGCATTTAATCTCCATGTGTTCATGTAGTTACTAGGGTTTTTGCCATTGTTGATTTTAAGCTTTTTGCCTTGTGGTCTGATAGAGTGCATGGAATTATTTCAATCTTTTTTGTATTTGTTGAGATTTGTTTTGTGCCCCAGTATATGTTTGATTTTGGAGAAGATTCCATGGGACATTGAATAGAAAGTATATCCTTTGGTGCTTGGGTGGAATACTTGGTAGATGTCACGTCCATTTGATATATCGTATTGTTTAGTTCAGATGTCTCTCTGTTAACTCTCTGCTCTATTGACCTATCTAATGGAGACAGTGCGGTACTGAAGTCGCCTACTATTAATGAGTTGGGATTAATCTAGGTCTTAAAGTCCTGTAGTATTCTTTTTATGAAGTTGGGTGCACCAGAGTTTGGTGTATATATGTCCATGATTGTAATATCTTCTTCGTCAATTGTTCCTTTGATCAGAATGAAGTGACCCTCTTTTTCTGTCTTCTGATTAGTTTTAGTTTAAAGTCTGTTTTGTCATATATTAGAATTGCTACTCCTGCTTTTTTTCTTAGTACCATTTGCTTGATATATTTTTTTCTATCCTTTCACCTTAAGGTAGTACCTGTCCTTGAAAGTAAGATGAGTTTCTTGCAGACAACAAAAGGATGGGTTTTGTTTCTTAATCTATTCACCTAGTCTGTGTCTTTTGACTGGGGAATTTAGTCCACTGATATATAAATTCATTAATGAATGATGTGCATTGAATCCTGTCATTTTTATGTCTGTTCACATACTTGATATAGCTGTACTTTCCCACAGTGATACCTTTACTGAATTTCTTTCCACAACCCCTTGTGTATAGTCATTCCCTTCTTCAGCTCTTTCTATTGCTTCAAGAACTCTCTGAAGGGCTGGTTTTGTTGACATGAATTCCTTCAGCCTATTCATGTCCCTGAAGATTTTTCTTTCCCTTTCAAATATAATAGACAGTTTGGCTGGGTATAGTAATCTGGGTTGGCATCTGTCATCATTTAAAAGTGGCAATACTTTGGTCCAGACCGGCTTTCATAGTTTGCACTGAAAAGTCAGCTGTAATCCTAGTGGGTTTTCCTTTATATGTGACTGGTTGTTTTTCTTTTGCAGCTTTCAGTATTGTCTCTTTGTTCTGTACATTTAGTGTTTTTACTAATGTGCTGTGGAGAGTTCTTTTCTGGTCTTGTCTATGTGGCATTTTATATGCTTCTTGTATTTGTATGGGCATGTCTTTCTTTAATTTTGGGAAATTTTTGTGTACCATTCTGTTGAAGATCTGGGCCATACCATTATTTTGAGATTCTTCTTCTTGTATGCCTATGATACGTAAGTTTGATCTTTATATGGTGTCACACAATTCCTGCATATTTCATTCTTGTGCTTTCTTAAATTTTTCATAATCTTTGCTTGAGTGGTCTAGTTCATCCACTTTATCTTCCAGTCTTGATACTCTTTTTTCCATTTCATTCATCCTATTGATGAGGCTTTCCTCTGTCATTTCTAATTGGTTTA
>NW_008329320.1:1566418-1605409 GCF_000622305.1 Nannospalax galili
ATTCAATATTTCTAGTGCTGTTCTGAATTCATTCAGAAGTTTATCCCTATTTTCCTTCAGTTCTTTGGTTTCTTTTTGTGTTCTTTAAATTACTTAATTCTTTTATCATGTTTATAATTGCTCTTTTGAGTTCCATATTCTACATTATGTCTAGAGGGTTCTCACTGTACTCCTCTAGAGGACTATTGGTATTTGGTGGGGATATGTTATTTTCATTTTTCATGTTATTATTTTTTCTCTGTTATTTTGACATGTGAATTTCTTTTGTAGTTTCTGATTCTTGTGTGAGATTCAAGCCTTCAAGTTTAGGTCTGCTTCTGTTTGTAAACTTTATATGTCTTTCTACTTTAATTTTTTGGCATGAAAATCTGATTGGTCTAGGCTTCAGGCTCTCTCTTTTGATTTTATATTGGAGTGGCCAGATTTCTTTTGTCTTCAGGAGTTCCCACAGAGGCCCAAGGCAGATGAGGATCAGATGCTCTCAGCCTATCTCCTAAGGTCTGGATCCCTCCAGGAAAGATATTGTCCTCAAGGATTTGGGGGTTTGACTAGCCTGGAAGCAGGGCCCAGGAAAGATGCTAGTCTCAGGCAGCTGGTGGCTGTGTCACCCAGGGGTTTAAAGGGAGTTGGGGGCAGGAAGAGGCCCCAAGGGTTCCTGGGGACTGCATGGAGGAACAGGGTTGATCTGGATCCAAAGGATCAGGAAGCAGTGGTAGCTCCAAGCAGAGAGGTCAGCCCCATTGTCTGGGGTGACAAGGCAAGAAATGGGCCAGTACCCAGGCTAGGAGGAGAGAGTGGGCTTGGGGTGCTCGGATGGTGAATGAGGTTGGGGGAGTTAAGGTTCAGTGGGCACTGATGGACTTACCCAGGAAAGAGGCTGGCAGGCTGTGTAGCCCAGGAAAGCAGAGGGAGGTGAGTGCAGGACCAGCCCCAGAGGGCTCCCGGGGATGGTGAGAAGGAACTGGGTTGGTCTGAATGCAAAGGATCAGGAAGCAGTGGTGGTTCCTGGCCAAAAGGTCAGCCCTGGTGCCTGGAGTGCCAAGACAATGAATGGGACAGTACCCAGGCTAGGGGGAGAGATGGGTACAGGAGATGGGAGGGTGAATGAGGCTGGGGGAGTCAAGGTTTGGTGGGCGCCAGGCGCCAATCCCAATTCACTCTTACTTTTTGATTTTAAGGCATGACCACTGTCGGTTGCTCAATTCGATTCTTCATTCTCATTCTTCTCACTAAAATTATCCCAAGATTTATTTCTCCAAAACTGGCCCACAGAGACATATAACATATTTTATCTGTCTTACATGATACTGAAAATAAGCCTGGTAGTAAATAATCAGGAATATGTATCTAAAAATGTTAACCTCCTGATTCTCAACAACAACATTGACACCAAAAGTCAGAAAATTTCATAGCATACACCTGCATGCTTGCAAGTCTAGTCAATGAGGTCTGACTGCCACTGCCCACAAAGATAGGCTCTGTCCAGTTCACTGTACCCTTAAACTTCATGAATTACCTTTGATATGAAGAACAATATGTAGCCAATCACCATGTATCACATTTGTATCTTAAGTTTCTAATTGTTGAGAAGTATTTTTTGACTCATAGCTACCTGTATAAAAAGGAGAGAGAACCAAAAGATTTCCACTCATGGTGCTAAATGAATCATGAAAATGGGAGAAGGCGTAATTCGTTATTAAGGTGAAGAACGTTCCTGTGTCTGACTATAAAGCATGTACCCATTTTGAAAGAATACAACCCAACATGCCTCATTTATGTTACCACTTAGGCTCTGAAGGTAATTGAACTTGCCACCTGGTGGTAAAAGCTCTTAATTGAATATAATTATGTTCAAGAAAGGTAGCACAGTCAATATTTTGGACAGTCTGAAGGAGCGCTTTGCACCTTTCTTGGTTGTGTTTAATGACTATGCATTGACATTTTCTTAAGTTTTGTTTTAAAATTATACTGTATTTCCATTGATTTATTTAAAATTTTAGTATGAAAAGTCATCCTTCTAAGTATCAGCTGAATTTATAGAATTGTCTGATAACAGTAACAATTCCAATATCTTCTGGTTCATGGGCCAAGGAAATACGTGTGTTCTCAAGCACTTGAAAATTCCATTCAATTTTGTTAGTTCTCCAGGTCCCACAGGGACCCAGTTCCCTCAATTTCAGCTGTGACTCTTTGAAAAAAGTGAGTGAAATCACATGGTCAGAGCTAGGACTCACAACTACCTCTTCCGTGACATCCTTGGGACACATCCTACATCTTGATCAGTCTCATCATAATACCTGGAAAATGAAAAACCAGCATTATAGAGCAGGGCCTGCATGCTCTCTGACTCATCAGCGAGGCAGTTGTGTGCCCAGGATGAGATTTGCCATTTCAAAAGCTTTAAAAGATGAAATTGCTACTCAGACAAGAAACTATATTGGAACATAATGTGGCTTTTCATTTTCCAGGTATTCCGAAGAGAGTAATCAAGATATAGGGTGCATCCCAAGCATGTCATGAAGAGTACAAAGGTGCTCTATAACTGTGGAAGATGGGATATTCTACAAACTCAGGAGATGACATATAAAGGGAAAACAATAGTTATTCTCCATAAACAGCATTATAGGGAATAATTGTAAAATCTAAATAGAACATGACTCAAAATCTCTGACATCTTGCCCAACTATATTTGGAATTGGAAGTTTTATTATCTTAGTCTACATAGAGTGAGGACAGTTTCAGGTGGCAGAAAAAATATATGTATTAAAATCTCTTTGATAAGGGAATTGAAAGAATCTATGTAGGCAGATAGTATCTGTGGATCAATTCCAGAGGTAAAGAAGGAAGCCTTTTCACATATTAGATAAAAATATAAGTAACCAAACTGAGGGACCGATACCTTTTGCGTTTTAAAATGCTGTGTCCTTTGTACTTATTTTTCTTCAATGTATATTTTTATTGATTTTTTTTGTGCATTGCATCCAATATATCTTAGTCATATTTAGACCCTCCCCCTATCTGCACCCCCTATAGCCTGCCCACATGAGTTTATGCATTGTCACATATGTTAAAGTCTATGAAGTCAAGTTTGTGTACCAGATGTCCCTTGGTGTGAGTTCATCCAGTGGAACCTGGTCAGCCTATCTAGAGTCATTCCCTTAAAGAAGATCAACTTTCCCTCACCCAACAGTGATCAAATACCAAAAGTTCTTCAGCTAAGGTTGGAACCTTCTTCCCATTTCTCTAGCTCCATGCAGGTTTTTGTCTGATTGAGTTTGCATGGGTCTTGTGCATACTGTCACCATTGCTGTAAGTTCATATGAGCGAGTTCCCAGAGGCCTGGAGGACTCTGTTTGCTTATGATCATGCACTATCCCTGGGTCTTACAATCTTTCAGCTCCCTTCTTCCACAATCATTCCTGATCCCTGGGTAGGTGAAGTTTAATATAAGTCCTATCCAGGGCTCACTCTGCAGTCTCCTATTCTCTACATTTTGGCCAGTTGTGGCCTTCTGTGTTCACCCATCACCCATGAGAAAGCTTTACTGGTGAGAGTTGAAAGATGCATTATTATTCTCTCTATTCCCTGTTCTACTATATTTCATTACTGTAAAGTTGATGGTGGTGGAGACACAGTGCATACATTGCTGGTTGCAATGGATTGTGGTGCAAGTGTTCAGAGGAACATTAGTTAATACAGATCAAAATATAAAAATGCATGTGCCTAAACACATGACAATTTCATTCTTGGTGTTTCCTTTAAAATCTAGCTACTAGCATATTTATAGAAGTCTTGTTTATAATAAAAAATGTAAATTGAAATAAATTTACTGAAGTAACAATTTGATATAAAATGATGTAGCAATTTTCAGTGTTTTGGAAGATTATTTGTGGATAAGGGAAGGAATTGCTAATGCTATTAAATATGAAAATATTATAAAATATCACACCAAATTTGAATTATTATAAGTATAAATATAATTATAGGTATAAATGTCATAAGACTGTCCTTAGTGTTCATCACTGGTGTGACTGTATGACATCTTTTAATCTATGTTTTCCTGAAATTTCTTTATGCTTTAGCATTAAAAAACTATAGTCATATAATTAAAAAGATGCAGCCTCACAATGAAATTTCTTCTCTCATTTGAAACTGGCTTCAGTTCAACTCTCTGTGAGTCAGTTTGTCATTTATCCTATGAATGAACTAATTTTCAGTAGTTCTAATGTCATAGATCACTTATGACTCAATGAATACATTTTATTTTATTTTAAAATTTTTATTGAACTCTTGTGATTTACATACAATATATTTTGATGGTTTTTAGAGCCTCTCCTCTATCTGCACCACTTCTTACTGTCTGCTGCCCAATTTAACATACATTTATATGTATATATACATATATATGTATTGCTTATAGAGTCTAATTTGTGTTTCCAAATGTCCTTCAGTGTGGGTTCAACCACTGGAGCCTAGTTAATATACGAAGAATCACATCCTTAAAAGAAACTGACTCTCTGGGACTGGAGAGATGGCTTAGTGGTTAAGAACACTGTTCTTGCAGAAGACCCAGGTTCAAATCCCAGCACCCACATGGCAGCTAACAACTGTCCGTAACTCCAGTTCCAGGGGATCTGACAGCCTCTTCTGTCCTCCACAGGCATTGCTCCACACAGGTGCACTTACTTACGTGCAGGCATAGCACTCATACACATAAAATAAAAACAATAAATAAAATATTTTTTTAAAAAAAGAAACTGACTCCCTGCTAGCAACCATTGGTTGCCAATAGTTCCTCAGGTAAGGCTGGGGTTTCTTACCTTCTTCCCCATGTCTAAGCTGGAATTTATGTCTGGTTTGAGCTTGCATGGGAATTGTGCTTGCTGTCACCATGACTATGAGTTCTTATGAACAACTTCCAGCTGTCTGAAAAACTATTTCCTTGTGGTCATCTACCACCTTGGACTCTAACAGTATTTCTGCTTCATCTTCCACTATTGATCTAAGAGTCCTATTCAGGGATAAGCAGTCTGCAGCCTCTTTTTCTCTACTTGTTGGCCAGTTGCAGTTTTCTGTGTTAATCACCATCTGCTGTATAAGAAAGCTTCTCTGATGAGAGTTGAGAGGGGCATTAATCTATGGGTATAACAATAAGTCATTAGGAGTCAGTTTAATACTATAACTATTCATTAGGCTATCTTCTATATCCTGTGACCTGTCTAACCCTAGGGTCCTAGGCCTGATATCAGTGTCAGATATGGGTTCTCTTATAAAGCATACCTTAAAGCCAATTGGAAAGTGGTTGGTTACATCCATAATATTTGTGCCACTATTGCACCAGTGGGCTTATCTTGTCAGGTCAGTTGTTGTAGTTCACAGGATTTTCAGCTGGATAAGATTTGATGATGATTATTTTCTTCCAGTAAGCATGCATAGCACTTTCTAGCACTGTAAAACATAGCCAGAAGAGATGAGACTTTGAAGTCCATACCAGCTTGATTTCTCTTTATTTGTTCCACAGCTCATGCATGTAGTATCTTCAGCAATAGGGACCTGCTGTGAAGTTCTGATGGGTAACCAAGATCAAGAGAAATGGCCAGTAGTGTACAAGGGTCTATGGGACTCCTGGTCAATAGCTTCAAGAGAGGGAGTCCATTCCTGACATTAGGGTCTTATTTTGCTAGCTTTTGGTATTTAGTAAGCAGCAATGTCCCCTTCCTTATAAGTGAACATACACATAATGTATATGTGTATAATTTAAGAAACTTCTATGGTGGTAAATTTCCATATGGCTTTTTCTAAAGGACTTTAGTGTTGATTAGCCCTCCCCATACTCCCACCTCTGCCCTGCTTTCCTATTCCTCACCCCATTTAACCCTTCCTACTTTATTATTTCCCCCTTTGTCCTTTTTATCACTGCTTTCTACTACCCTTCCCAGGTAGCCTCCCTCCACTTCCATGGTCATTTATTAGTTTCCTGACTTCTCTGGATTTTCAAATTGAAACATGCGTAACTAGGACTTCAAAGTTAGCATTCAGCTATGAGAAAAAATATGTGACATTTGCCTCTCTGGGTCTGGGTTACTTCACCCATGATAATTCAGTTCTAGTCATTTACCTATGAATTTCATTTAAAAAATACTTTATTTAGTATTTTTATGTGTATGCTTGTATTGCATGTATTTGTGTATGCATGTAGGTAAGTGCACCTGTGTGCTGCAATGGTCCGTGGAGGACAAAAGAGACTGTCGGATCCCCTGGAACTGTAGTTACGGACAATTTTTAGCTGCCATGTGGGTGCTGGGATTTGAACCTGGGTCTTCTGCAAGAACAGCCAATGTTCTTAACCACTGGGCCATCTCTCTAGCCCCATGCATTTCATTTTTAAAAGAGGTGATTAATGCTCCATTTTGTATATGTACCACACCTTCATTATCCATTAATCCATTGATGGGCATCTAGCTTGTTTGCAATTTCTGGCTATTATGAAAAGGGCAGCAACCAGGCATGGTGGCGCACTCCTTTAATCCCAGCACTTGGGAGGCAGAGGCAGGCGGATCTTTGTGAGTTTGAAGCCAGCCTGGTCTACATAGTGAGTTCCAGGACAGCTGGGGCTACAAGGAGACCCCGTCTCAAAAAGAAAAGAAAAGAAAAGAAAAGAAAAGAAAAGAAAAAGGGCAGCAATGAATAGGGATGTGCAGGTATTTTTGTAGAAGGGTATAGGGTCTTTTGGGTATATGCCCAAGAATGGTATGGCTGGATCATATGGTAAATCAATTTGAGCTTTTGGAGGAATCTCCTTGCACTCCCACCAGCAGTGGATAAGAGTTCCCCTTTCTCCATATCCTCACCAGCATTTGTCATTGTTCTTTGGATCTTAGCCATTCTGAGTGGGGTAAGATGAAATCTCAAAGTGGTTTTAGTTTGCATTTCCCTGATGACTAAAGATGTTGAACATTTACAAAAGTATTTCTCAGCCATTTTCATTTTATATTTAGAGATCTCCCTGTTCAGCTCCTTGCCTCAATTTTTAACTTGAATTTTTTTGATGGTTATTTTTTTTAAGTTCATTGTATATGCTAACCCTCTGCTAGAGGTATAGCTGGTAAAGATCCATCCTGTAGGTTGCTTCTTCATTCGAATGACGGTGTCCTTTGATGTACAGGAGCTTTTTAGTTACATGTGGTCCCATTTGTCAATTGTTGGATTTAATGCTTGCTGTATAGGAATCCTGTTCAGAAAGTCCTTTCCTGTGCCTATAAGTTCCAATGTATTCCCTACTTTCTCCTCCGTCTGGTTCAGGATATAGGGGCTTATGTTGAGGTCCTTCATTCATTTGGAGTTGAGTCTTCTGAATTCTGAGAGATAAGGATCTAGTTTCATTCTTCTGTAAGCTGCTATCCAGTTTGACCAGCACCATATGTTCAACATGCTGTCTTTTGTCCAGTGTGTGTTTGTGCCTCCTTTGTCAAAAATCAGGCTGCTGTAAATGTGTGGATTTAAATCTGGGTCCTCAATTCTATTCCACTGATAAATGTGTCCATTTTTATGTCAATACCATTAAAATCCCAAGACAGTTCTTCACAGAAATTTAAAATATAATCTTAATTTTCATACGGAAACACAAAAACCCAAGATAGCCAAAATAATCCTGATCTCAAATTATAATAAGAGCCTTAGTAATAATGAATATATTTTTAAAACTCCATATAAAGTCTCCCTAAAAAGTCAAAGATAGGCCATACATGAAACATTCTTTTTAAAAAGATTTATTTGTTTGTTTGTTTATTTGTGTGTGTGTGTCTTTATGTATGTGCTTCATGTGTGCATGTACTTCTGGAAGCATCAGAGGGTCTCAGATCCCCTAGCACTGGAGTTACAGATAGTTGTGAGCAGCCTGATGTGGGTGCTGGGAACTGAACTTAGGGCCTCTGGTAGAGTAGCAAGTGTTAGTAACTACTAAGCCATTTCTCCAGTCCCCATAAATATTAAGAATGAATAATCCATGTGGTACTTTTTCACATGTTCTAACATGATAAAGCAATTCAATTATCATTAGAAATTTGCTTTATGTTTAATTTAAATCTCCCTCTCTTGATTTTGAAGATGATGAAGTTCCCCTATGCAGTCAAACATCAGACACTCAACTACTTCCAAATAATTGTGTCCACTCATAATTTCTTTTGAAAAAACATCAGAATATCTCAGCAACTTTAGAATTTGAAGGAACATTAAAGATTGTGTAACCCAGACTTTATTTACAGATGGTACAACTAAGACCCAGATAAACAAATTGATTTTTCTAAGACCACAGTTAATTAGTGTTAGAGATGCCTAAGTGAATGTTAGCCATCTGTTTTGCTAAACAACATCTAGGGTGGGGTGGGGTTTCTGCATCCGAAGGTTAGTAAGGAAGGAAAATTAAATCATACCTAGAGAATTATAATACAAAATTGCAGCAAGGTAACTGCAAAAGGGGTGAATATTCTCTTTTCTGTTCCCAACTGGTTGTTAGCTGTCCATGGGCATTAAGAGCATATTCTTTCTCTGTTCTTCATCCTCTCTATTCTGTCCCTCTGCCACTCTAATCTGTGTCAAGGAGAGGGAAATTTCACTCAGAACTTGAGCATGAGATAGAGATGGCTGCTCTATCCTTGGTATGGGAACTGTTTGGACTTCTTGAATTCTTCAGAGTGGGTTAGCTATAAGAAAAAAAAAAAAAAATCTGTGTTCCCAAAACAGCTTTGTTGTCACACAGGAAAGCTTTAATGCTTTATTTGCATTAAAATGCTCTCTTTTAAATCTTTCCATATAATACTATGAACTAATTTTCATGATGCAATGTTAACTGAAAAAAAGAGAAAAGTTGTCATGTATTTAAAAAATTGATACAATTACAGAAATATCTGAAAACTGAATATACGATGAACATTTAAAATTATGGTCACTTTCTTAAGTTATAAAGACAATATTATAGTTGTATTTTCTTTAAATAAATAATATTTGGTTTTAATGTATTTTAATCTGCCTGCCTCTGCCTTCTGAGTGCTGGGATTAAAGGTGTGCACCCATAGATACACACTGAAGTATCTGCTAATGAAGTAACCAGAAATTTGACTAAAACAACCCAGGACATGGTTTGGGGGCTGCATATGCTTATACATTGATTAAATGAGATTGTACAAGAATTAGTAATTGTGGAGAGCAGAGGTCCATGTACCATTCTGCTTCTGTACTGTTTGATATTTTTCATAATAAAAACTCCTATCAGAATGTTTATTGGAAAAATAGGAGCTCAAACTTCTTGAGAATTTGGAGATTAGAGAGGAAAATCCTACTCTGTGGAAGAATAAATGTTTCTTGACTGGTGCTGGATAGCTCAGTGGTTAAGAGAGCTTGATATGTTCAAGGTTTGATAGTCCCAATTCCAAGTCCCATTCCTGAGTTCAGGTTTACCCTGTGTGTTGCTAGAGTGGGTTCTATTAGCCCACGCCTTGTTCGAAGTATGAGGAGGCTAAAACTTAGAGACCAAGGACATGGACAGTGCCAAGAACTGTACTTTGCTTTTCAAGAGTTAACTCCAAGGCTAGTTAAGAGTTCTTTCTGATGCAACACATCTTTCCATTTGGCAGCAGCTGTGAGTAAACAGCAGATAAGATGCTGGAGAAGAACCAACAAAGAAATGACCCAAAGAGCAAAAGGGGTGGCCAGGACTTGATTTAGTTGTGAAGCAAGATGGGGGCTAGTGAGGTGCAAGTGAGCATAAAATGCCAGAACTGGCTGGGAACAACTAGCCATTGTCCCAAGAGGCTACTCGGAAGTCAAGTAAGGACAGTCCTGGCCTCAAGTAAGGCCCACAGTGTAGCAAGAGAAAGGCAGACCCTAGTGCCACAACTTCTCAGTCCCAGAGTGAAGTTCTGATGTTACACCCTTTGTTCAGCAGGTGCCCACAGACCTTGGGGGGTCTCAGCTATTCCAAGGCATCCACGTAACAGTCAAACCCTGATTTCAAGAGTGAACTCCACACATTTTTGTGTTCTTTCACCAGCTTCCCTTCTAAGCAGATTTGAGATAGTTTTCAGTAAGAGATGGCTATTTAACAGGCTCAGTAGTCTAAACATATAAGATAAATATCATATGTGAGAGTGAAGGGTGAAATGAACAAGAAAGTTTTGCTCAGGAGTTTACTATTGTTGAAACATTTGTTTCTAATCACCCTGGAAGCGGAGGAGGAAATGAGACTAGCTGTTCTTGTCTGATTAAAACATGCCCTACATTTTGTTACTGGGACAGGGAATTCTTAAGATGATACCATAAAAAAGGAACTTATTACACAAACCCCTTTTAAGTATGCTGAAATTCATCAGTGGATTTTATTTTTCAGGCTATTTTCTGGAACATTATTTTTCCTTCTTCTTCCAGATGAGGTGAGGATTCTGCTTATCCAAAGGTAGTTTTTAAGCACTGAAATACAGCTGCTTGGGCAGCAGTGTTTGTGGGGTCAGGGAGGAGAGTTCTGCACCCAGGAATCCCATTGCTACTTCCACAGTTCCAAGCCATAAGCAGGCTCAGCACTCTGTAGGTCAACGTGTTCTAGGGTACCACTATCTATTAAACCTCCTAACCCAGTCTTCCCAGATAATTTAAACTACCTGTACCGAATCCCCTACTTGCTTCTCTGCCTTTCCTCTTTACCCCTCCTGCCCCAGTCTTCACTCTAGTGTTTGTACTGGTTCTTCCTTGTGCCTCAAACTCTTTCTGTCTCCAACATCCTTCATACTTTTCCAAACATGTCATGTTTCCAATGAGCTCTACCTTGACCATCACACTAGAAATTGACCTGTACCCTTCATCTATGCCAGAACTTCATTGACACAGGAACTGCTAAGTTAGTTAGCATTTTACTTATTTATGTCTGTTGTACATTGTGTGTTTCTTCCTGCTAGACTGTAAGAACCAGAAGGTACATTGGATGGAGATCACCAATATTCAAAACTGACAAGACACAAATTTCATATTGATGAGGTGGTTTCAGGGAGGAAGATAATTATAAGTCTGTATAAATCACAAGAAAATTAGAACAGTAGACAATGGGAACAACATTTAAAGTAGCCAAAGGGAATGAGAGGTTTTTTAAAAACAATTATGCTGCTACAGAATTTTCATTAGCAACAGTGAAGGTGTGAAGACAGCAATGAACCTCAGTGTGCTGGGAGGACTTGGCTGCCAGCCTGGCTTCCTGCTAAATTCTTGCTCCTTAAACTGCAGCCCAAGGACCAGCACCAGAATCACATGGGAATGAGTGAGGAATGCACTCACCTCAGACCCATCAAAACATCACAGTCTACAGTGCCGCAAGACCTCTAGGTGCTGTATATGCTTGTCAACGGCCAAGAATTCTTAGTTACACTATGATGCAGTGTGACACCCAAATAAAAACACTTTAGAAAGAGCTTTGCTGAAAAATTAGTACAACAGGAAAGAGAGCACAGGATACTGATAAATCTAAGGCATCAAAGACATAATTCTTGCCCTCAAAGAACTTATAATCGTACTAAGAAGAGGGAGTCAGTATATACAGGAAACAGAGGGTCATTATGTGTCCTGGAAGTAATTGTTAGGAATATTAGATTCTAGTCTGAAATGTGATAGTCTCTCTCTCTCCTCTCCTCTCCTCTCCTCTCCTCTCCTCTCCTCTCCCTCCTCTCTTTCCCCCTCCCCACTTCTCTTTTTGGTCTTCAACATCTTTATCTGATAAAGGGGTTTGCCTATTCATAGTTTTCACATTGTTTTGGTCTTAATTCATAAATGAAACATTTTACATGTTGACTCAGTTTATTCACATAGCCTATATAAATCGATGATCTTACCCAAACCATGCTTTCTCCTTTCTGCATGCAATTAGTTCTGATATTTCCTATTCCGTTTCTTTTATAAATGTGTTGGTCTTTGATTGAAAAACACACAATGAAAGATTATTTAAAGTTCTTTTTGGTTCCAACTGTATATGCCTTGCTATGTAGTCCAGGCTAGCATTGAACTCACAATTCCCCTTCCTCAGTCTCCCAAGTGCTAGGATTATAGGAGTGCACCACCATGCCTGGCATATAATTAAATCATACAATATCTCTAGATCACTAGTACTGAAATTTGACAGCAAATTAGACTCTTTTGAGTTTGTTTTTAATCTAGCAGTACTTCGATCCTACCACAGAGATATAAGTTTAATTGGTATGGAGGACAAATGAGATCAGGCTTTTGAAAAATTCCCAGAGTGGTCCAACGCTCAGCCATATTTGAGAACTGCTGGCAGTGACTCCTATGTGCCCTAGGCGTCTCTGTCACTGAAATGATCTTTTCACAGGCTGTTTTTCCTCCTCCTCTTCCTCCTCGTCCTCCTCCTCTTCCTCCTTGTCCTCCTAGTCCTCCCCTCAAGACGGGACCTCCCTGTTGCCCCAACTGGTCTGGAACTCCCTAGGTAGACCAGGCTGACCTTCATCTGCCTCTCACATTTCTCCTGACTGTCACCGTCATTCATTCCTGCACAGCAGTAGCATAGGATGGCGCCAGATGCTCCCAGCCTGCCCTCTGCCATCCATTCTCACTTTATTGCTGCCACTTTGTTCTTTTCTATGTGTACTCATGCCATTTACAAGCCATTATCAGCTCTTCACACCCTTAGAATCAAGGCTGACTTTACACTGCCCCATTCTTCTCTGACCTTTTTCTCCTCTCTCTGTTTTAACAGTATTCAACTTTTATATCCACCTGGTTTCCACATTTCCTTCAGCCTTAAGAGCTTCACATTGGCTGCTTTCTCTCTCTCTCTCTACCAGAAACATTTACTGTATAGATAAGAAAATGAAAATTCAGAGGGGGGCAATAGAGAAGACAATAGAGTGACTCCAGAATTAGATTTGATTCCAACTTTTAATTCTAGCAGTTATTAGCCCCGTGATCTTAGTGAAAGGCACCAACTCTTCTGCACCCTCATTTTATTATACACAGTGGGGTGCCTAAGAGGGTGAACTGAGCTGGCAGATGTAAATGGTTATTACAGAGACTGGCACATAATGTGCATTAAACAAAAATCTAGTATTAATTGTTATCATCACCATCAATTGGCTTAATTCTTGATTCTTTAGATTTAAATCTAATGTAATCATACAAATATAGCACAATTCATTAATCCATAATTATTAAACCACTCCATTAACACAGAGTCACGTATATCAAATGAAAGGGCTAGGGAAAATAGAAATAGAAAATAGGAAATTGTGTGGAGTTCAGAGAACTGCCATGAGCAGTGGCTATGTAGGTTGAGCAGGCAAAAAGCACATGTAGCTATTGTCTCTTTCTCTCCCCTTCCCTCTCTCCCTCCCTCCCTCCCTCCCTTATGTATTGTATCTATGTGTGTGTGTTGCATGTATGTATGCATGTGGAAGCAAGAGGCCATTGTCAGTTTTCTGCTTCAATCATTATTCAACTTATCTTTGAGACAAGGTCTCTCAGTGAGTCTAGAGCTCGCTAATTGGGCCAGACTAACTAGTCAGCAAGCCCTAGAGATCTTCTTGTTTCCACCCCCAACACTGGTATTATAAATGTGCACCTGGCCTTTTATATGGATACTGGGGATCTGAACTCAGGTCTTCATGCTTGTGTGGTAAGCACATTACTAGAGTCATCTCTCCAGCCCCATGTTAGCTATTTTAACCAGTTAATTTGTAGGTCATGTTTGTGGCAGAAGAAATATCAGGTACAACGTCGATCAGTATCTTCTTTTGTTGGAAATTAGGAATTGGGATCTCAAAGAAATTGGTTACTTATCAAGACCATGGCATTCTAAGCAATACAGAAATTCTGGTGTGGGATTGAAGCTAGAGCCTGGTTGCCAGAGGCCAGGCTGAATTCTTCTACAGTGTGTCAGTCACAAAGCTCCTGTCAGCTCTCATCATGTAGAGGGAAACACTGACTCTGCGTAGAACTATTACTTAACCAAGATCACCCACTTGTTGCTTCCTTATATACAAGTAGAATTCATATTAGTATGATAAAATGGAGGTGCAGTTAAGTGTTAAATTTAAAGAAAAAGTGCAAGCTGAGCATGGAGGCACTAGCCTTTAATCCCAGCACTCAGAAGGCAGAGACAGGTGGATCTTTGTGAGATGGAGGCTAGCCTGGTCTCCATGGCAAGTTCCATGTAAGCTGGAGCTATTAGGGACAACCTATCTTCATATAATAATAATAATAATATAAATATAAATAATAATAATAAATAATAGGTAAGATCCTATTACTGAAGACAGACCACACTTTGGACATAGGACTTGGAGCATTCAAGCTGGAACTGACTAGGAAACTTCCTCCCTGAAGGCTAGCTCTCATGATATCAGAGGCTACCACACAAGTTGCCAAGGGAGAAAAATCATCAATGGTCCCACACAGTTGTGAATCTAATAAACAACAATGACTGGTCCAGAAAACTATTGGTAATGCAGAAGTGACACTTTTTCTTGGGGGTAATTAACAGCTGTCTAACTGGAATTAAGGCCTGCTCGATTGGAGGACATTCATGTGTGGTACTATAAATATAGCCAAATACACATGACTGGAGAGGTCATAGATTGTAGAGAAAACCTACTGCTTTTGCCTTTTGCCACATCCCTAGACCAACATAATTTCTTTATTTTAAATATGCATCCTTATATTTACAAGCAAGTGTACTTTTCATCCCTCATCAAAGAAGTTTCTTTTTGCAATAGACGGAGACTACTATAGAATTCCAGAACTGGTCACACATAGAGAATAAGTGTCTGTGAGATGCCTAACCCTAAATGACACATCTTCAATGCCACTTCCACACTTAGGATAGATGATTGCATCTCTTAACTCTCACCAAAGAAGTTTCCTTGTGCACCAGGTGGTGATTAACACAGACACACAAAATTAGCCGATGTGCAGAGAACAAGAGACCACAGAATACTTATCCCTGAATAGGATAATTATTTCAAACCTCTGCCTCCAAAGGCTCAGGAATCACTGTGCAAGACAAGGTGGAAGGATTATAAGATCCAGAGGGTGTGGATGACCACAAGGAAGCAGTCTTTTAGACAGCTGGTGTTTACTCATATGAACTCACAACAATGATGCCAATGTTGCCATCCTTGGGGCTGTGTTTCCAATGATTCCATCTTTGTGTGCAGACTGAATACGTCTCTAGGCTCATTAGTGCATACTGTAAATGGGGCAAGGAGCTAACACTGAAAATACACCATGTTTTTTCCTGTTTTCATAAAATTTTGCATCATCCCTTTGAAACCTATCTTTTTAAGGCATACACCATCTTTATTATAAAGGAATAAGCTGAAATTAACAAACACTTCTCCAAATAGTAGGTAGGACTAGAATATATATAGCTCTAAAACATTAATTCTTTTAATATTAATTCATCTTATTTACAATTGCAAAAATTACTTTTAAGGCCTGTTGCCAATTTCCAATTAGAGGAAAGAGTTTTCAGAGCATACATAGGGATACAAAGGATTTTTCAGGAACTCTTTGGTTCTGCAACTCATACAAGCATTTATTGTACAAACATTCATTAGCAAAGCAGGCACCAAGCAGTGCATAGCTCCATTCTGTAAACTTGATGAACTTCTCTTCTGTCTCCCCTAGTAGGCACTCTGACCCTGCTCTGCACGAACATTTGATGCAGACAGAGTCACATTACAATGCAGGATGCCATAAAATCAATGCTCCTCCTAATCCAAAGCACAGTTACATATAGATCCAGATGAGACAGCTCCATACATATTTCTGCCTTGCTGTTTTCTTATACCTTATTCAGGAACTGCAGTGAGGTTGGTGAGCAGGTTGCATGTATGAAATCTGAGATTTCAAGTGATTTTAAGTGATTTTATTATCATCCCCCATCTAACCCAATGTCTTAGGTCAATTCCCCCTTTAGTCATAATAGTCTTTTCTCTTTTTTTTTCATTTTTGATTTGTATTGTAGAGGTGGCATTCATCACCAAAGTTATTGAAAGCACCATGTACTGGTACTTTGCAAACAGCAGCACCAAAATGCCGCTCCAATGACCATCTGGCTTCCTATTCTCTGTAAGTTCCCCTTCCCGCCTCAAAATGCCTTCTCTGAATCTCTCCTTAAAGCTTTGCTCAGGCAACTTTGCTCTTATGAAGTAGTTTCTAGAGGTAATATCCAGGGGCAGAAAAAAAGAAAGCCTTACATTTTTTAGGATTCTATATGTCAAGACCCTTACTCTGACTCACACGTAAACTTCTTGGACATACCTTTCAACTAAAGCATGTTAGTAACAGTCAGAATAAATGACCCTTGAGTTGTCCCCTTTGGGAAAAGTGGTACATTTGCTAATACTGGGAAGTTTTCCTGGGGTAACAAGTAGGCCTATTTTTCTATGTATTGGACCTATTTCTGGAAAATCCCACTTATTCCATCATTTAATAAATGCTTATTGAATAACTTTGTATCAGACACTGAATTCATTATTATAAATTCAAGAGAGTTAAAAACAGTCCCTACTCTCTCTACTTATTCATAGTCAGCAGGTGTCACCTCTGCTATGAGATAAGGATGTACAAGGTATGACAGAGCCTCAAGGAAGTGGTGGACAGTTACTCAGAGGGTTAGGTGGGGCCTTAAATGAACGGGTGCATAGTTTGAAAAGATGGAGTGTAAAAATCTGTGTGATTTATGTGAGGCCAGGTAAGGTATGATAAAGCATAGGGAGAAAAGACAGAAGAAGCTAGGCTGGGACATCTATTGACTGGACACCTTTTATCAAATGCTTTTAACCTGTCTAAATAGAAGATACACAATAGCTGCATTGGAGGAATATCTGTGAGGACTGAAAGGATATGTGGCTGTGTGAAGTCTGTGTAAACTATATGCTATTCCAAAATGTCTGTTATTTTTATTCACAGCCAGGTATAGACTAGCTTTCCCTTGTCTTTGGTCTTATCCATGTGACTACGCTGTAGAACTTCATCATCAAAGTTCCCAGTGAAAGGGACCCCAAAGGAACAAACCCTGCTCAGACCGTTGATCTCACTTTCTGTACTTCTGCCACTGCCATGAAAAGAGCCCCCTCTTCCGTGTGACCTCAAAAGAAGTATGTATGGAGCAGAGCCACTGGACAACGTGAATATGGTGACTATTTCTTAGTGAATGTTTGTTGATGGCATCTGGAGAAAGATAAGCTAATAATAGAATGGATCAAGCAATGCAACGCAGATGTCAGGATGAATTTGTGTGATCACCCTGATTATAGCATTCCTCACTGTAGGTCGTATATGGCATGGGCTTATTTGTCTTTTAATACCAGTTTTGCCTTGACAGGATTTATAGCTTATGTTTCTGATGCCAACAATTGCCCCATCTCTTTCTTTTGGGGTTTAGGCTGGTTTGTCTGTGACTATTGCTTGGTTATCTTAGTTTGTCTCTTTTTTGGAATAATTCGTGGAGATTGTAAAAAAATACCATTTCAACTTCTGTCTTTTCAAACTATGCATCTTTTCATTTATAAGGCCCCCCCCAACCCTCTAAGTAACTGTCCACAGCTTCTTTGAGGCTCTGTCACACCTCATACATCCTTATCTCGTAGCACAGGTGACACCTGCTGACTATGGATAAGTAGAGTAGGGACTGTTTTTAACTGTCTTGAATTTATAATAATGAATTCGGTGTCTGATGTATACAGTTATTCAATAAGAGTTTATTAAATGATGGAATAAGTGGAATTTTCCCCCAAATATGTCCAATGCTTAGAAAAATGGGCCTACTTGTTACCTCATGAAAACTTCCCAATAGTAGCAAATGTACCACCTCTCCCATAGAGGACAACTCAGGGGTCATTTATTGATTGACTGTTACTAACATTTTTTAGCTGAAAGTTATGTCCAACGGGTTTACCTGAGAGTCAGAGTAAGGGTCTTGACCTACAGAATCCTAAAACTGTAAGGTAGATGGCTTTCTGTTTGCTGTCCCTGGATATTACCTCTAGAAACTACTTCATTGAAGCAAGTTTGTCTGAAACCTTAAAGCTTTAAGGAGAGATTCCGAGAAGGTATTTATGAGGAGGGAAGGGGAACTTGCAGAGAAAAAGAAGCCCGGTGGTGGTTATTGTACTGGTATTTTGCTGCTGTTGCCATAGCATCAGTATGTGGTGCTTTCAGCAACTTTGGTGATGAATGCCACCTCTACAATGACATCGTGGGTGGTATCCTCTTGTTTGAAAAATGCTTCCTGCCTTTGACAAGGATATAGTTTTTTTACGCAGGCCAGTTCAGTTTTCCTAGGAGACAGTAGTTTGGGCTTGAATTGAACAGAGAAACAAACTTTTCAACTTGATTAGTGTGATAAAACATCTCAGTTCTTTCATTTTGCTACAATAAAAATGCTCTATATAGGTAGCTGATGGACAGCTGACATTTACTTCGTACAGTCTGAAAGCTGGCTAGTCTAGATTTAGCAATGGGCCAACACAATTTGGGGTTGATCCGTGATGCTTTCTTACTGTGTCCTCACCTGGTAGAAAGGATGAGGCAGTTCTGTGGGACTGCCCCTATAAGGGGATTAACCTCCTCCATGAGGGCTCCATCTTCATGATCGAACTTCCCTCAAAGGCTCCACCTCCTAATTCCATCATTTTGGTGATTAAGTTTTCACTATATGGATTCTGGGAGGGATTGTCCTAGTTTGTTTCTTCATTGCTGTGCCCAAACACTCTGACCAATACCAACTTGTGGAGGAAAGGGTTTGTTTAGCTTACATCTCCCATGTCATAGTTCATCAGGAAGCCCAAGGTAGGAACTCAGGGCAGGAACTTGGCAACAGGAGCTGGAGCACAGGCCATGGAGAAACACTGTTTACTGGCTTGCTCCCCTGGCCCCTGCTCAGCCTGCCTTCTTATGCAACACAGGCCCACCTGCCCAGGGGTGGCACCACCCACCGTGGGCTGGGCCCTCCCACATCACTCAACAATTAAGAAGGTGCCCCATGGACATGGCCAGAGGCCCGTCCAATGAAGGCAATTTCCCAGTTGAGGCTCCCTCAACCCAGGTGTGTCAAGTTGACACTAAAGTTATTCAGCACAGGGATGAACACAGCCTCTTTTTGGTTGTTTAGCTTTCTGATGTCACAGTAAATATTGATTCTGCAATGACAAACATCATTTGTACCTTCAGTACCATTTCTGGTACCTAGTAGGTGCTTAATAAACATTCCTTGAATGGTTGAACTTTTTTTAAGACTCATATTTTTGGGAAAATAGAAATCAAAGAGAAAAATATAGCTCTAAGGCCAAGAGAATGTTTAGAGAAGATTAAAACCAAGGAACCTGGCCACATGTCCAGAGTGTTTTCCAATGTAGTACATCCTATTTCATCCCATCACGGCATATTATGTCATGAACTGATATTCTTGAATAGTTTATCTAAAGCTGAACTATTCAGGTATAATGTAAAAATCAAGCGAAAAATATGGCTTCATGAAATTAAAAGCATTGTAGCATTTACATATACACATGATATAAACATCCCACAGTGGTAACTCGTACAACCTCCCAGCTGTGTCTGTTTCCTGTGGCTAAGTTATGGTGAAGCTAGTTTCATAGAAATTATTTTCTCATTTCTGGAGACCAGAAATTGAAAGCACTGGTCATGGGCTGAAATTAAGACTGGGCTACTTTACAGGTGCTAGAGAAAAATTTATTCTTTGACTCTTCAAGCTTTTGGTGGTTTCTGATGTTGCTTAGCCTGTGCATTACTTATTTTAGTAGATACAATACCTTCTGCTCTCCTGTGTGTCCATCCTTCTGATAAGTATATATGTAATGGCTCTTAGTGCCTACTGGATATGCTCCTCATTTCAAGATACTGTATCATATCTACAAAGCCCTTTTTAAATAATATGTTTTTATTGAATTCTGTGTATATCATATAGAACATCTCAAACAATCTTAATCATCTTTATACCCTCCTCCCCACTGGCATCCTCTTATAGAATCCCCACTGGTGTCCATATACTCTGTAATCCCTGTTAAGGCCCACTGTGTTGTCAGTGTCCCCAGGTGTTCCCCAGTGCAAGTCCATCAATTGAGTCTAATCAATCTATATAGAATCCCTTGATTTAGGAAGAACAGCTCTTCCTCACTTTGCAGTAATCAGTTGCCAATATTTCTTCAGATAAGATTGGAGTCTGCTATTCGTTTTCCCAGTTTTTGTCTGCTTGAGTTTGCATGGACCTTTTGTATGCTGATATCATTGCTGTAGAATCATATGAGCAGGGTCCCAGGAGCTTGTAGGACTCTGTTTCTATATGGTCATACACCTCCTCCCTGGATCTTAAAATCTTTCCACCCCCTCTTACATGATGGTCCTTGAGCCTTGGGTGGGTGAAGTTTAATAAAGGAGTCCTGTCCAAGGACCATCATTCAGCAGACTCTTGATCTCTACACATTGGCTATTTGTGATCTTTTGTGTTCCTGGCCCTCATGTGCTGCATGAGGGAGCTTCATTATTGAGGACTGAAAGATACATTAGTGTCCTCTTCTTTACCCCTGTTCTATGTTCCATGAGCCTTAGGTGTAGAGGTTGCATTGTAGATGTGTCACTTAGGCCTGGGCAATTCATAGACAATGTCTGTGTGTGACCAGTTGTGGTACTTGGTAATAGTCTCTGACTAGTGTAAAATTGGCTTCTTTGATGAGTGGTGACTAGGATATTTGTCTGTAAATATAAGGATGCATATTTTACACATCTAGCGATGTGACAGTCCTGGGGTTTTCTATAAGATCTGTGACGACTCCATCCATGTGTATTTGGTTCTGTTTACAGTACCATATCTGAGTTTCCTCCCACTGAAAAGGTTTTTAGTTCAATTAGGTAGCTGATGATTGCTCCCAAGACAGAAGTGACACTACTGCACCAATGATTAATGCTGTGCTGGCCATTGATGTGGTTATTTGGTCTTGAAGCTGGTGTTGAATCATCCATTGATATTTTCCCTTGGAACCTTCATAGTGCTCTCCAAAGTTATGAGAGCTAGCCTTCAGGGGAAGTGACTTTCAGGTCAGTTCCAGCTGCATTGTTCCAAATCCTGTGTTTGAAGTATGCTCTGTCTTTAGCAGTAGGGTCTTACCTTCAAGTTCTGGGAGGCCATGAAGGGCTATGCAATAGCCTGAGTAATTTTGGGACTCTCTTGGACTACCCTGGCCAATAACTCAAAGGAAGGTATCTCCAGTCTGGCACTGTTTCTTGTTATGTAGCTTTTAGCTATACACATGGACTCATGTAGAGATAATGTATGTGTAATTTGTCAGTAGGTTGTTGGACTAATATGGTTCCCTCTGGTTTTTTAAAAATAGCTAGGCATAAAAACAAAACAAAACAAAATCCAACTAGCTAGGTGTTATTTACATCTCTTCTCTCTCTTACTGTCTAACCCTTCTGCCATGGTTTCCCCATTTAAAGTGTCCCAATTTCCCCCATTTCTCCCTTCATAATATTGGTCTCCTATGGTCCCACCTCTCTTGAGCTCCTTCTTTTGCTTTATCCCCAAGTTTCTTTGTCTAAACTTCCCTCCCCTCTCCCATTTAAATACCCCATTTTTATTCATTTCTCCTTTAGTAACATCTGTTTCCTACTGTTCTTCTCTCTCAGGTTCTTTCTTTCCCTTTAATTCATTATGTAAGTTTATATCCACAGGCTACAAGGGTTAGATCCTGAATGTTTCAGAGGGCCTTCATTCAAATGACCACACCTCTAATTATCAGCCACTTCATAACATTCCTAAATGGTTAGTAAATGACTCTCACAGGTATGTATAAGAGAGCTATAACACATAACTGAATGTATGCTTCTTACTTCTTGTTGATTGAAACCATTTAAATTTTATACTCTACGATCTTTAGTCTGATGCAAGTTAGTATGAGCTAGTTCTTTAAAAATGTTTCCAAATTGATTGAAAGAAACCCATTGGCACCCCCAAAAGAGATTGGTGCAAGGCTGTTTATGACTGGAAAGAGCTTTCTTCTTTTTCTCAATTTATATTTTTATTGACTTTTTGTGCATTTATACAAAACACCTTAATCATTCCCCTCCCCCATCTGCACTTCCTCCACCTCATCCTCACTGAATTTTGTGCATTCTGTCATACATGTTGTTAGTGTACCAGATGTCCCTCAGTGCAAGCTCATCCACTGGGGTCTAGTCAGCCTACCTAGAGTCCCTCCCTCAAAGAAGATCAGCTCTTCCTCACCTAGCAGTAAGTAGCTGTCAGTAGCTCCTCAGCTAAGTTTTGGGCCTGCTATTGTGAGAATTGAGGTAAGAACAAATAGCCAAAGACTCAGGGAAAAGATAAACACTCACGGTTTCTATGAGAAAATATAGTGAGTCTTATCCAAAGTTTGCATGGCTTTGAGTTCTTTGGAATATGCATGCATCTGGTTCATTTCCTGACTGATCCACTTGGCTCATGATTTCCAGTTCTGAATGTTTTTTTCATGTGGTTTGTCTCATCTACTTTATTAGACTGAAGTCTTGGAGGCAGGGCTATATGTAGTGTCTTGATTACTTCTGACCTTCTTCTTTCTCCAGTCCTTCAGTACTAGCATGAAACCTTGAAACTTCCACATTTATTTTGTTATCTGTTGATTGACAGAGCTTTCTCTAATCCAGTTCTCAGCCTTGGTTGTGCATGAAAATCAATTTGGTAATTTTGGGAGCTACTGATGCTTCTGTCCCATCACCACTGATTCTGATTGAACTGGTTGAGATACACCCTGGACATTGGGGTGTTTAAAGTCTCATTAGGTGATTCTAATGTGCATGTGAAATTGAGAATCAATGGTTTAGTTTCAGAGCTGATGGAGGTCTGGATGGAGCCGAGGGAGAAGCATAGAATATTTGTGTTCCTTTTGAGGCCCTGGGTTCAATACTCAGCACCAAAAATAAAATAGTAAAATGAAATAAAGTAAAATGCAACCATCAAAATGACTATAGAAGCAATCCATGTTTAATGTAAAACTTTAAAAAAAATGCATAAAATAGATAATGGAACTCAACTTATCTCACCTTCAGAGATAAGAGCCCGTACCAATTATAGTGCAGTACATATTTTCATATGCATATTTTATTTTTATGTATGTATATATGAACATAGATATACATATATACAGACATGTTTACATCTGTGTATATATACATACATATGTGTACACACACACACATGTATATGAGTGTGTGTAAGCATAGTAGGTTATGTTATGTTAGGTAATAAACAACCCCAAGCACAGTGACTTGATAAATTTTTTTTTCCTCCCATTATGCATAGGTTTAGATCGACTAGGAGATCTGTTCATTATAGTCCTAATGCGATCCAGGTTGCCAAAGATTTTATCTCAAAACATACATACTTTCAAAATAAATTTGGGAGAGGAAAGAGGCTCATGCTGATATGTAAATACTCTGTCTTGAAAGGGAAACATTGGTTGCATTCATTTTTATTCAGAATTTTTCAGCCATTACTAGACATAAGGCCCACTACATAGAGGACAAAGAACTCATCTTCCCATGCCTGCAGAGAGAGTTCTTCATATTGTTGAACAACACTGTTGCATGTAATAAAGGCATATATAAGTACCACATAGCCATATGAAATGCATAATTTAAAAAGAAAAAGTAGTGTATAAGTGAATAAATAGTTGTAAAATACTAAAACTGAGGCCATACCGGTCTATTACTTGGTGTTTTCCGTATACCAATAGACTGTGACATGTCTCCATGTCCATATATGAAAGTGTCATTTGGGGACTGAAGGGATAGTTCAGTGGTTAAGAGCACTGGCTGCTCTTGCCGAGGACCCAAGTTTGATTCTCAGCACCCATATGGTAACTAACAACTGTCTGTAACTTCAGTTCCAGGGAATCTGACACCCTCTTCTGTCCTCTGTAGGCACTTCACCACACAGGTGTACTTACATACATGTAAGCAATACGTTCATGCACATTAAAGTTAAAAAATGTTTAGAAGTGTCATCTTGTTCTTCAGTTGTCTGATTCATTCACTGATTCCCTTTGTAAAGCCTACCAGTAAGCCAGGCTCTAGGCTGCATGCAGGAGTGAATAAGATAGATATTGCAATCTTGTCTTCATGGCTCATTCTGTGCAGTAGCCATTTAGCATACCCGTTGTACATATGTACCATAATCTATTGTCCTATTGATGTCCCTACTGATTGGACATGTAGGTATTGCAGTGCTGTAGACAACACTGCTGCACATGTATTCTTAAACACTTGTGCAAACTCTGTGCCCAAACAGGAGAGAGTAAGTTGTGAGTTCTAATGACTCATGTGCTCAGCAAGATTCTATCTCATAGAAGGAGAGAAAGTGAGATTCTCCAGAGTGGACTCTAAGTGAATTTCTAGGTATATTTTTAATGGACTCTTCCCTCGCTTAGTTAAGAATTAAACTGCTTTTAAGACAATTTGCCTGTTGTAACTTGTTCCTTCAGTTTCTTTGGCCCTTGTTTCCATTAGTGGAGCAAGTAGTAGCAAGTTATCAGACCTCCCCACCTATGTTAGTGCTGAAGTGCTGTGTTGCTTGTCAGGGAGGAGAGATCCAAGAG
This sequence comes from Nannospalax galili, assembly GCF_000622305.1. Classification (NCBI taxonomy): domain Eukaryota; kingdom Metazoa; phylum Chordata; class Mammalia; order Rodentia; family Spalacidae; genus Nannospalax; species Nannospalax galili. The sequence continues at coordinate 1,591,084 of NW_008329320.1, forward strand.
AAATATTCCCTCCAGATGTCCCTTCTCTTTTCCCCCAATTCCTCTACATCTGGAGTGATATCAGGGAGCTTCCTGACCACCCAGTCCTGTTCCTTTGTGGACTTAATTCTTGGGGACCCCTTTCATTTCTTGCAGAATGGGATGAAATAGGACTACTTCTTAGTTTCAATACTCTGAGTGAGTTTTTTCCACTTAATTTTTTTCATTTGATTTAGAGATTCTAGAGTTTGGGGAACTTTAAAAAAATCTTTATATCTACCTTTCCCAAGTGTCGTTTGTGTTTTTAGTCAGCTCCATCATGGGACACTTGATGGGAGCAACAGTTTTATTTTCGCTCCCATGGAGATTTCTGTTTGGTGCACTCTGACATACTGAGACATTTCCAGTAGATAAGTTCGTCAGCCTAACAAGTCCCTCCTCTTAACTGCAGTGACATTTACAAGCAACATGCACGCAAGAGCAGATGCTTGAAGATTTCATTTACAGCGATCATTTAGCCTATGGTGCTATGCAAAATCTAGACAAAATTCTATACATTTACAAGTTCCAAATAAAATCCTAGCTTTACTGTACACTCAAGTCTATTCTTGTTGCCAGCTGCCTGAAATTATACTTCTTTCTAGTGTCTTTTAAAAAGCATTTATAACTTTGCAATTGATTTTTAAAAGATGTAAATTATAGTGTCTCTATGAAGAAAAGGACGTCGTTAAAAAGATGTCTTTTGAGGAGTATTTTGAGCTTCTGATGGAGTAAATTTTTGCAGGTGACAGCTCAAGATGTGATTCATGGTGTTAGTCAATATACTGCTCTTTTCCTCTTCTCCTGGGTCTGTTTCTCCTCCCCACTACCCCTTGCAAATGCAGAGGGAAGTGCTCAGATTCCTGCTGAAATAGAGGCTGCCATAATGCACTCACATCTGCAATGGCAGCTGCTGCAGGTTCTCCCACTGATTTGCCACCCACAGCAGCAGGTCCCAAAGAGCACAGTAAGAAGGGCCTTGACCAGGTGGTAGTCTCACCACTCCCTTCTTGCCAGTGTATTCACAGTGATTTATTTAGCTGAATGACTGGACTACCCAGAGAGGGCCATAGAGCAGGGTAAGGCCAACAAAACCAGTGGCATCTTCTCAACCTACAGCTGGCTTCCTCCTCACTAGGTCTGCACTCTCTTGCTTCTTGAATTCCTCAGTGCTCCGGTCTTTCTAAACAATAAAGAGACAGTTAAGTCTCCTTACCCACAAGCATCTGTCTTTTCTTGAAACCAAGTCTATGACACTCATTCTGACCGTTGTTCATCCACTGTGTTCTATTGTTTTCATGTTTATATCATGAATTGCTTATCCTCAAGCAGAGGTATGGAGAGAGAGAGAAAGAGAGAGAGAGGAGAGGGAGAAAGAAAGAGAGAGGAGAGGAAAAAGAAAGAAAATGTGTATCATAAAACTGGACAATCACCGAGCTTAGCTTGGACTCATCCAGTCTTACATCGGGTTTATTTAAGACAACCAAGATTGCTGATAAATGAGCCTCCACATACTTTTCACTCCTTGTGATGACAGCCCTTTCTGCTCTCCTCAGGCATAGATACCTATTCTCTGTCATTCCTTTCTCTAGATTTTCATGCTACCATTTTTCCCCTATTCCCTTTCCCCAGTGCTTTTTAAAACTCTGCCCTCCTTCAAGGGCTTTTGCAATTTTTCCTCTCTATATTGCTGATTTTGTCCCAAAAATACATTACTGAAACTAATAATGCATGTCTAGTAGTAGTTGTCTAGTGACAGTTGTTGAATTACAGTTGTCTGTCTGGTGATAGTTGTCTAGTGACAGTGTCTAGTGAAAGTTGTCTAGTGACAGTGTCTAGTGACAGTTCTGCTAGTCTTCACATGTCTTCTCTCTACACTGGTTGAAGAAGTCATGCTTATGCCTTCTGCTTCTAGATTATTTTAGAAGCTAAAGTTGAGCAGTATATAACTATTGAAGGCACTGCCTTGCCAATAAGTACCAGTTTGGGAGATCCACCTAGCAAACGGCCCAGTTTGATAGGCAAACTGTTACCTAGGAGTCTCTGAAAATAAAGCAACAAATTGATTTGTGATATCAGATTGAAGATGTGGACATTCTATTGAGTTTCATGTGGAAATTTATTAAGCAAATAAGGAAAAGAAGTTTGGGTGAAATAACTCAGCCCAGTCTCTCATTTCAAGAATCTCAAATTCTATTTTTAGAAATTAAATATGTTTCCATTTCCGTGAATACATATTTCTTCCAGAGTTGAAGAGATCTAACTCCCTAAAACATCTGCTCTTTTGTGCTCATCAAATTCTTAAAGGTTTAAAACCATTCATAACATTTTTGTTGATTAATGTTGTTGTTTGGCAATCTTTTATACATGTATGTAATATAATTTGAGTACCTTTCCTCACCCCTTTTCACCTTCCTCCCATCCCTGTCAACCTTCCTCATTTCTATGAGCTCCTAGGCAGGCAGATCTCTGTGAGTTCAAGGCCAGCCTGGTCTACATAGTGAGTTCCAGGACAGCTGGGGCTACATGGAGACCCTGTCTCAAAAAGACCCAAAAAATAAATAAATAAGAAATATTAAAAATCTTGGGGCTAGAGAGACAGCTCAGCATTTAAGAGCATGGTCTGATCTTGCAGAGGACCCAGGTTTGGTTCCTAGCACCTACATGTTGGCTAACAATCGTTTGTAACTCTAGTTGCAGGAGATCCAATGCCCTCTTCTGACCTCTGTGGGCATTGTACAACACAGGTGCACTTATCTACAAGCAGGCAAAACACTCATACACATAAAATAAAAAGTAATAAATTATCTAAAAAAAAAGCTTAAAGCATATTTTATAAAACTTTACCTCCTAATTAAGGCACGTAAAAATTTACTATTTTCTTTTGAAGCTTTGAACTGATTCTCACTCGGGAAAGATTCATGATTCACGGATGTCTCAGTGGTTAAGAACACTTTCTGTTCTTCCAGAAGACCCGGGTTTGATTCCCAGCACCCACAGGGCAGCTAACAATTGTCTATAACTCCAGTTCCAGGGGATCTGATGCCCTCTTCTGGCCTCTGCAGTCTTTTCATGACACAGGTGCACTTACATAGATGCAGGTAATATATTCATATAGATAAATTAAAAAAAAATAAAATATTTAAAAAAATGTTCAGCCCTACTGTGTATCAGGCTTATCTGTCAGATCCCAGTATCAAAGTGCATTTTCTTCTTTTTATTTTGAAGCCAAAAAAATAGCAGAGTAAAATAGCATTTAGTTCATTTGAGACATATTAGAGATATATTAGGTAGACATAATGGAGAAAAAACAGGTCTTCGTTTATTTGATAAAGATTTATTGAACACCTTCTAAGTATATTAAGTGTACATAAGATAGAACCAACATAGAACACCCATAGGGCTTCCAGAACAGAGATAGCAGGCAGGAAAGAAACATTCCGCTCTGCATCTTGTCCCCTATGTTCAAGGAGAGGAAGGGAAAAGTAGCTTCTTGAGTTCACACAAGAGCAGCCTAGGCTCACCTGACTTTCTAAGGGCATGCTTCTTTTTCATTGCGCTTCATCTATGTAGAAACAGCCTGGTAACCAGGTGCCAGTCTCTTCCACTAGTTATCAGTGGTTCAAAGCAGAATAAGGAGGAGCTGTAGTGGAAGGACATTAAGTCTAGATGTATCTACTGAGCAGTGCTTGTGCTTATACTCCTGGAGAATAAAAAGAAGTACCATAACCCCAGTGACACAGTGATAACATTGCCAGTCACATGGACTGTCAAGATGTGTCTCACCAGGCCAAGAAAAACTAGTACTTTCAGAGGATAGAATTTTAGTCTTGTGACACACATGGAGAAATCAAGTTGGTACTGATGAGGAAGTTTCAGCTCTCATAGTACCAGAAAGTGCTGTGCAGGCTGCTGGGAGAAACAGTCACCAAAAGTCTTACCCTGCTACGAACACTGTGAACTACAGTAATAATCAATGTGGCAAGATCAGCCCATGGGTGCAATGGTAGCATGAATGTTATGGGAGTAGCCAACTGCTTTATGAATGGATTTAAGACATACTCTACAGGAGCAAATACATACCTGATAATGCAAATCTGGCCAAAATTCCATAGTGGGGGAGCTCATAGGGTCCAGGGGTGAACTTACTACTATTTTTTCTAAATAGACATAGTATCAAACTGCTTTCTAAATTTCCATCTCTGTATCAGTATATTAGTATAGCTCTTGGACCTAGTCAGAGAAATTTCTTCATGCAGTGGATAGTGGTTAATGCAGAATAAGTGACTATTGAGTGCTCAGCCACAAATGGGACATCTATATGACACCCCTCCCCAAGGATCATGGACCATCTTGGAAGAAGGGACTAAAATATTTTAAGAGTTAGAGATCAGGAGGACTAGAGCAAAACAGTATCTTTTGGACATGACTGTATTGCTGTACCCATGAACTCATAGGTGCTGTGGTTGCCTGTGTAAGACCTATACGAGATCAAGCCATTCAACATTTCAGCATGGAGTAGGAATGGGTTCATGAGCCTCTACCTCTGACTGAGGAGCTATGGACAGTTGATGACTTCTTGGGGAGGGAGAGTCAGTTTTCTTTAAGGGTGTGGATCCCGGTAGGTCAACCATGCTCCAGTAGATGGTCCCACACTCATGAGTATATGGATAGAACAAATTGGAGTTGATGGGTTATTAAATAAAAAAGAAGGCATAAAGTTGGGAGTTAGGCTCACGGGGTATACTAGGGAGTAGTTAAGGAGAAGAATTAGGGATGAATATGGTCAAAATACATTTTGTGAACTTCTCAAAGAAAAATACCAATTAAAAATGAATCTTAATCCTAACTCACTTGAGAATGGACATTGGGTGGAAAATGGAAACCAGCTATGTGGCATGTACACTCATGGTTTCAAGTTTTGTTCCATGCTACGAGTTCCTCATGCTCCCAACCTATTGCATTCCAGTGTTGTGGAAGCATGTAATAAGTTAAATGTAGGCATGAATACAGCTGATGTGGGTGAGTTGCACAGATAATTAGCATCATCACATAGAGATAGGGAGACATCACCATAGCTATTATACCCTATTTACAAGGAGCCTCAGCATCTAAGCCAATCCTTGGAGGAGGGATAATATATCAGTGGAGATTCTTGTGATACCACAGGACAGAAACATGGCTGGCTATCCTAAATCAAAAATGCTTCCTCGTACAACTGAGTGCAGTGCACACAGAAGGCCACAACTGGCTAAGTTTCAGAGAATAACAGATTTCAGAGTCCATGTCCCTGGATAGGACTCCTATATTAAACCTTACCCACCCATGGCTCAGGGACCATTGTGGAAGAGCGGGTGGAATGATTGTAAGAGCCAGGGTTGGTGCATGATTATAAGGAAACAGAGGCTTCAGGTCACTGGGAACTGAGTCATATAAACTTGCAACAATGGTGACAGCATGCACAAGACCCATGCCGACTCAGACAAAAATCTAGCATAGAATGAGAGAAATGGGCAGCAGGCCCCAATCATAGCCTAGGAACTACTGGCAACTGATTACTGTTGGGTAAGAGAGAGTAGATCTGAGTCTAGACAGGCTGACTAGACTCCAGTGGACAAACTTGCACTGAGGGACATCTGGGTTCAAATTCTTGACTGGATAGGACTTAACATATATGACAAAACACATGAAATCCAGTGGGGGAGCGTTTTACAGGGGACACAGATGGGGAGGGGATCTAAACTGATGAAGATCTATTATATGAAATGCACAAAAACTCAATAAAAATATTTTTAAAAATAAAAAATCCACAACTTAGACAGACAGACAGACAGACAGACAGACAGACAGACAGACAGACACACACACACACACACACACACGGAATATATTGACATGTTTGAAAAGCCAACTGGTATATCTCAGTAAAGCATAGCCACATTGAGCAGTTAAGATTGAGAAATTCCCAGAGCCAAAGCAGTGGTGCTTGTGGACATTTCCTCTAGATAATTCCTGCTAAAGTGGCCCAGCTGCTCACAGGATAGTCATTACACGAAAGTGCAAATTTCTGATTCCCAGAAGAAATCAAGTTGCTGAGATGGATATTCCTTGTGCTTCTTTTTTCATTTGGTAGCTCTTGGGGTTTTCAATTTGTTGGTTTTGGGATTTCTTAAGAATTTTTTTATTTATTCATGTTTTCACTTTTTTATTGAACTTTGTAAAATTTAATACAATATTTCCCACTCACATCCAGACCCTCTCCCCCATCCATGCCCCTTCCCGCCACTGAACCCTATGTGTTCCGCCATACATGCTGAGTCCTATTCATTCAGGTGTTTGTACCCAAATGTCCTTCAGTGTAAATGCATTCACTGGAGTCTAGTCAGCCCATCCAGTGGTCGTATGTAAGTCATACTCTCCCTCACCCAGCAGCAATTGGTCTCAAATAGTTCTCAATCTAGTGCTGGCCCACCACTTATTTCTCACCCTTTGGGCCCTTGTTTAAGAATTTGTTTTTAAGGAGTCTAGACATAGCGAGGGTGTGTGTGTAAAAGATTAATGAAATGCTTTATAGGAATTTAGAGCTGGATAGAGTTGAGACTTTCTTATTTTAGAGTTGGAGATGAAAAATGTTCAGTGACTTGGTCAGGAATGCAGTTTGTAGTGTGTGAATGTGTGTGCGTGTGTGTGTGTGAGAGAGAGAGAGAGAGCGAGAGAGAGAGAGAGAGTCAAGTTTAGAATTTCTAACTAACTTTGTAGCATCCCAATGCTAGCAGCCATGCTCTTTTCTTGGAATAATTTTATATTTTAAGCCTGATTATAACCTATGCATTATTTCAATCCAATAACTACTAGAAACGAGTTCTTTAAAAATAATTTTTAATTGAATTTTTGAAATTTCATACAATATATTTTGATTCTATTTAGACTCCCTTTCCTATCTGCATGCTGTTACTACACCCTGCCTGATTTCATGTACTGTATAATATATATTATTAATATAATTATATTTGTAGTATACATATAAAAGAGATATTTTAAGGCTTATCAAGTCAAATTTGTGTCCCTAAATACCATCTGCCTGGGTCCCCCACTGGAGCCTGACTAGCCTACTCAGAGTCACACCCTTAAAGAAGACTGACTCTCTTCTTCCCAACAGTTATTGGTTGCTAGTAATTCCTCAGCCAGAGTTGTGGTTTCTTAGCCACTTCCCCAATAGTTCTGTGCTGGGATTTTGTCTGGCTTGAGCTTACATGGTACTTGTGCATGCTGTCACCACTGCTGTGAGTTTATATGAGTAACTGCTTAGCTATCTGGGAAAACTTGGTTTTCTTATGGCCACTCACCACTTGTAGCTATTACAATCTTTCTGTCCCCTCTGATTCATTGATCCCTGAGTCCAACTCCTCCTGAGAGTCAGTGGTTAGAGTCAGCTGTGCTGTGAGAAATTATGACACAAGACAAGAAACCAGGATGGGTCATTGAGATGGCTCAGCCAATAAAGGTGCTCTGACAACATGAGCTCAATCCCCAGGAACCCCATGATGAAAGAAGAGAATGACTCCCACACAAGCTGTCCTCTGACCTCTCCACTCATGCAGGCACACACACTGACTCTAATTAAGCCTTTATTCCTGTTTATCAGTTTACAGGAGCACATGGTTAAAGGAATCCACAGGGCACAAGGAAACACACAGAGAAATCAGGAACTTGGGATCTTTCTACAGGACAATTGATTTCTGTAACTAGTCAATGTTAGGGGGAAGAAAGGAGATGGATCTGCTGTAGGAGAAATGAAACATAAGAGAAAGAACATGTATTACTCTTAATCTACTTTGAATAAATATAAAGATAACTTTAAAAAAAGAATATTATAAAACTATTGTTTACTGTATAACATCCAGAAATTATTCTGTAACCTTGCTAGGTAGTATAATAACATTATGGCTATGTTTGAAAATGTCCATAATTTGAAGGGATTCATAACACATGATATTATGGCTAGAATTTGTTTTAAAATACTTTGGAAAACTGACACCAGTGTGTTCTCAGCCAAAGTGAGAGTGTGGAGGACAGAGTTTTGGTATTCATTTCAAAGGGAGAGGCCACAGATCAGCTGTCCTTCCACTCCAAGGACAGTGTGGAGAGCTCTGTGGGTGAAATGTTCTTTTCCATTTTCCTCTGTGTTGATCAATTTGTTAGGAACACCAGATAATTTCAACATTAAGAAGCAAAGCCACAGAGAACTCTGAAGTGGCCAGAGCAGGCTGCTTATTGGGAACAGTGTCTTGTGACAGTATCAGAATATCACCATTGCTAAAACAGTTATCTCTTCTTAAACCTGTGGGGAATGCTGTTGATAGACACTTATTAGCCACCAACAGTTTTCCTCCCTGCTGGACAGGATTGTTAATTTTTACTTTCCTGCCTTGAGATACCAGTGAGGGAACCTACAAACTCCTCTCTTAGCTTTTGGACAGAGTAAAGTTTCCAAGACTGAGCTGTTTATGAAGCTGTGGGGTATGGGCAATGGATGGTGATACAATTCTAGTCTCTTCTTGGTTAGGGCACCTTCTTGTCCCTGGGGTACTACATGCTTGAGCACCACTGTTGGTGTTTGATCAGCAAGTATGTCCATGGCCCTATTTCATGGGCACTGACCAAATGACAGCAGTTGGTTCTCTAGAGCTCTGAGGCCTTGGAATCAGCTTGACAGCTGTCAAACTACCTCTTTGCTAGTATGAGTGACCTTTTTGTCCTGTGGAGAGTTTACACAATATTCCCAACTTACTAATGCTCCCATGTTCCCACGATCCTAAAGATTACTCACTAAGAAAACCAAGCTCAATGTGCAGGACCTCTGTGAAATCTGGTCCCTCCCCTCCACATACACACCCAGCTTTTTTTGGCCAACTGGGACTTCTTCTTTGAAAGAAGGAATTTCTTACCCAGAAGAGACAAAATCTTGTTGGGAGCTGAGGGAGAGGAAGTGGGTTTGAAGAGAGCAGCAGGGAGATGTGAAGGAAACGTGGTTTCTGCATCTGAGCAAGAGAACATCTGGTCTTCTCTACCAGTAAGAGAAAGACTTCTCTTGTGTAGCTCTAGCTGGTGTATCTGAGTAGCCTTGCCTTTTCTCTCTTGCTTCTTTCTCTACTCCCCTTTGCGCGTTCCCTTCCTTTTACTTCGCACAGTACATTTTCATACCAATAGAGTGAGTCATTGTCAAATTTATTAAATTTCTCCTTTTGTGTTCTATGCTTATTTTTTGAATGGGAGCGGGGGGATCCAGGCCTTTCCTAAAGTTTCTGTTTTCAATGTCTATTGATAGGACCTATTACTAGGTGTTCAGAAGGAGCCATCTGTGGGCAGGTGCCCATGTTCCAGAACAGATTAAACTCCAGCTGATTGAGTTTATACCATCTGATGATTGAGGCAAGGGCAAGGGTACTCATCAGCTCTGGAGCTGAGTATACCATTATGAGATAATCTCTACTGAATGTGACTAAAAGATTCCTTTCTCTCCTGTTTGAGTGACTCTGTGAGATTCTTGGACACAGGCGCTATGTTGTTTGTTTTCAGTTATCTGGCATCCTGAATACTCTTTCCCACATGGTATATAATTATGTTCAACTTAAATGAAAGAAAACAGTTAATTTCCTATTCTGTTTTCTTTGACTCTGTAACACGCTCGAAAAAACGCTCTATTTTTCACAGGGATAACACTTCTGTAATCAGGAATGCCTGAGAGTTCCCCAGGGTCCAAGTTATTATGACGGGATATGGGCAGCTGGTGTGGAAACTAGGAATAAGTCTTTCTAAAAATGGGTAACAATGGACCCAGAGACTGCTGACTGGGTGACACCCATTTCCTACAGCACTACATGTGACTCTCATCAGGAGCCAGGCTTCTTCATCTTCTTCATCTTGCAGATGCTGTTGCCAAACAAACTTTGTATATATGGTGACCACAGTTCTTGTAGTTATTTCTCTCTGTCTCTGTCTCCGTCTCCCTCCCCCCTCCCTCCCCCTCCCCCTCCTCTCTCTGTGTGCTTGAGACACATTTTCACTTTGTATCCCAGGTTAACCTTGAACTCACCATGTACCCAGACTGTCCTCTGACATGCACTGATCCTCTGCTTCAGCTTTCCAAGTTCTTTTCACTGTCTTCCAAGGTTTACAGGCATGAGCCAGCAAACCTGGCTTCATTTCATAAGCAACCTGTTCATCCTGAGAACCAGCCTTCATGAGAACATTGAAGATATTGTGAACAAATGTTGAAAATGGCAAGAATTCCAGGCAATTTTCTAGGCTAGTTCAGGAACCCCATTGACATTCATAGAACCAATGAGTAGTGCCCTTTTAATGGAGAGTTGCCTTACTTTTATAAAAGTCCTCACATTCTATCACATCCAAAGGTGTCTTTCACCTGACACCAGGAACCTTTAGCCTTTGTCTCAGCAACCTGATGTTTTAGAAGGGTAAATTTGACAATCAGCAAAATAAAGCAAAAAGAAGCAACTAAAAGTGCTATTTTAAAATGTTTTTTACAATATTCCAAGAATGGAAAAAATTCCTACTGACTAATGAATGACAAATGCTTCAAAGGAAAGACATTGCTTTGTGAAAGTAGGAGTGTGGCCTTCTAAGCACCAGACTACAAGAGTCTAAAGCACTTTATATCCAGAGGACCCACACCTAGGAACCAATGAGTAAGATTAGGGTACAATCATAAAACATGGTAAACCCTTATGGTACTGATATCAAGTGATCCAGATGGACCAGAATCCTCAGTAGAAGTGGGATAATTGACACTCTTTACTGTTGATTTAATTTATTAGGATCCCCAAACCGCTTGCTAATCTATTGTCTGACTAAAGGGGGACTGGGATGGTGTGGTTAGAGGAGGATAGAAAACCTCATATTGCCACAGTAATGTTTATCCCTCTTTGATCTGCCATAGTGCTAATGGTACCTAGTACTATGGGTCAGCTTCAGCTTCTTGGATGGCAAGAATCATTTTCTTTCCCTATGAACAGTTACACTGCTGGGATCTAGTCTCATCCACAGAAGAGACTCTTGAGGTAATGTACCAGGCAGTGCATGCCAGAACTCTCTGGGGAGGACTAACAAATCTCATTCAATAATCTCATGATAGATGCTATTATATTTCTTAAATTGCATTTATGTATTTACTTATTTATTTAGTATGTGTATGTGGAAGTCAGAGGTCACTTTGGGGAAGTCATTTCCTTTCTTCTACCATGTGAGTCCTGGGGATTGAATTCAGGTTGTCAGACGTGGTAGCAAGTGCTTTACCTTCTGAGACATCTTGCTGACCCCTAGATGGTAATGATTTTTTAAAAAAATTTCTGGTACTATACATTAAGAGAAAACAAACAAATGTGTGTGTGTGTGTGTGTGTGTGTGTGTGTGTGTGTGTGTTTAAAATAAAATCGTAGCTGATTCTAGTGCTTCCCTTCTTCATTACTCCTCGCCCTTCTTCTTCCCACCTTTGATTAAGAACCATAATCCAAAGAGCAGAAAGTATTATCATTATTAGGAAATATATTTCTTTACAGTTTTACTCAGGTATTTTATATATCATAAAATTCACTCACTGTAACTATATAGTTCAATGATTTTAGCAGGTTTATACATTTGTGGAATCATCACAAAATACATTTTTGAAATATATCCATCACCCCCAAAAGTTGTCAAGCCCACTCGTTAATTCTGATCCACAGGTCAGTCAGTCCTATGCAGATTCATTTTGTGTCTCTAAAGATTTTTATCTTCAACAAATTTGGCATAATGGACTCATACAAGATGAAGTGTTTTGTTCCTGGTTTCTTTCACGTAGCATATTTTTGAACTTCGTGGGTGTTGTGGATTTATCAGTAGTTCATTCCTTTTTCTCCTCCCTCCACTGTTTTTTTTTTAAATTTAATAACCACATGATTAGAAGAAGCATTTCATTATATTTTTAACATATTCAGTAACAATTTCCAGAGCAAGGATACATCTCTTTCAAAAGTGGCTGTAAATTTTTAGGTTCACAACTGAATTAATACGGTTATAAAATATTGAACTCAGTATAAACCCTGTAAGACATCATGAAGTAAATTTTTATGCTTCTTCCTCAAATATGTCTTTTTTAAAAATTTGTTGATTTTTTTGTGTATATCATACAGAACATCCCACACAATCTTATTCATCTATATACCCACTTCCCAAATGCCACCCTCCTATAGCCCCCCCCCCCCACTGGAGCCCATATACCCTGTTACTGTCCACTGTGTTGTCAGAATCCCCAGCCATTCCCTAATGCTTGTCTGTCTGCTGAATCTAGTCAGCCTATCTAGAGATCTTTGTTTTAGGAAGATCAGCTGTTCCTCATCTAGCAGAAATCAGTTGTCAATATTCCTTTAGATAATATTGGGATCTGCTGTTCATTTTCCCAGTTTTATGCTGGGTTACTATCTGGGAGTCTTTTGGGCCACCCTGGCCAATAACTCAAAGGAAGGTATCTCCTGTCTGGCATTGTTTTTTGTTATGTAGCCTTTAGCTATACATATGGACTCTTAAAAAATTATATTGACCCCATTAATCTTTGGTTATACTTTCCTTTTGGGTGTTTAAGACCCTACAATTGGCCCAGATAAAGCAATATATTTTTACTCTTAAGGTCATTTGAGGATCTGTTACTCTGGGGTCACATGGGCTTGGGAGGAGCCCCTGGCTCCATTCTTTTACCAGTTCCTTCTATGTGAAGATAAGTCAAAGGTCCTACTTGACCATGGCTGGCTTTGCTTGGAAGCATGGAGGAAATGTTTCCTCTATGACCCTCCTCTTTGTACACTGGACACTGGTTCAGGTCCCTCTGATGGGGTCTCCACGGCCTCCTTGATCAAGAGGACAGGTGATTCACCACAGTTACAGGACATTTTCAGAGATGCTCATAGTCCCCTGGAACTTAGTCGACCTAGGAGGGAAGGGAGCAAAAACTGTCCTTTATGTCCCTCTGACCAAATTATTATAGGCTTCAAAGTATGGCTGTTAAACATCCAATAAAGTTAGATCCACAAGTCTGGTAGTTTTAAATACCATGTGCCATGTAGATAAGGCTTGGGCAAAGAACAAACACTCTCAGATAAGCCTTGCCTACACAAATATTACATCTTTGATCTGGTTGTATGTATAATTTGTCAGTAGGTTATTGTACTAATATGGTTCACTCTGGTATTTTTAAACAAGCTAGGCATTGTATATCTCTTGCATTGTTTAACCCTTCCATCATTGTTTCCTCATTTAAGGTGCCCCCATTTTTCCCATTTCTCCCTTAATAATACCCTTCCCCTATGGTCCTTCCCTTTATCCCCTAGGTTCCTTGTATAACCTTCCCTATCCCCTCCCCTTTAAAATAACCCCATTTTATCCATATCTCCCTTATTAACACCTGTTTACTACTGTTCTTCTCTTTCAGATTTTTTCTTTCCTTTACCTCCTTGGTTCTTTTCATTATCCTGGTTCCTGTAGTTATGTCTGGATACATACTCAATTCCAAGGATTTGGTGCTAGGATCCACATATGAGGGAGAACACACATCATTTTTTTTTTCTGAGTCTGTGTTACTTCACTTAGTATAACAATTTCTAGTTCCATCCATTTACATGCAAATTTCATGATTTCATCTTTCTTTACTGCTGAGTAAAACTACATCATATAAATGAACTATATTTTTATTATCCACTCATCAGTTAAGGGACACATAGGTTGCTTCCATCTCTTAGCTATTGTGAAAAGAGCAACAACAAACACGGATGTACAAGTGTCTCTGCAATAGGATGAGTTCTTTGGGTATATATCAAGGAGTGGTATAACTGGGTCAAATGTTAGGTTCATTTGTAGTTTTTTAAGAGTTCTCCTTACTTCTTTCCATAGGGGTTGGAAAAGTTTGCAGTCCCACCAGCAGTGGATGAGCATTCCCCTTTCCCCACATCCTCTCCAACATTTGGTATCATTTGTTCTCTTGATCTTAGCCAGTCTGACTTGGGTAAGATGAAATCTTAAAGTGCTTTTAGTTTGCATTTCTCTAATTAGTAGTGATTTTTAATACCTTTTAAGATGCTTCTTAGCCATATTTATTTCTTCTTTTGAGAATTCTCTGTTCAGCTACTTAGCCCATCTTTTAATTGGGTTACTTCTTTTCTTGATACTTTGTTTTTTGAGTTCATTATATATTCTGGATGTTAAACCTCTGTCAGATGTGTCACTGGTGAAGATTTTCTCCCATTCTGTGGGTTTTCCC
>NW_008329320.1:1606209-1607555 GCF_000622305.1 Nannospalax galili
CATGGTACTAATTTCTAGGAGTTTTCTGGTGGAATTTTTGGCATCTCTTAGATATAATATCATATCATCTACAAAAGGGATAATTTGATATCTTCTTTTCCAATTATTACTCTTTTAATTTCCTTCTCTTGTCTTATTGCTCTTGTAAGAGTTTCAAGCATTATGTTAAAGAGGAGTGAAGATAGTGGACAGCCTTGTCTGGTTCCTGATTTCAATGGGAATGCTTCCAGTTTTCCTCCATTTAGAATGTTGTTGGGTATGGGTTTGTTATGTATGGCTTTAATTATGTTGATGTATGTTCCCTCCAATCCAATTCCCTCTAAGACTTTGAGCATAAATGCATGTGGAATTTTTGTCAAAGGCCTTCTCTACATCTATTGGGATGACCATGTGGTTCTTGTCTTTGAGTCCATTATATGATTTATGACACTTACTGACTTATATATATTGAACCATCCCTGCATCTCTGGGAAAAAGCTGACTTGATGTGTGTCTGTATGTGGTTTGCAAGTATCTTGTTGAGAATTTTTGCATCTATGTTCATTAAGGATATGGTTCTATAGTTTTCTTTTTTGGTTATATCTTTACCTGGCTTTGGTATTAGAGTGATGCTGGCTTCATAGAAGGAATTTGGAAGTTCTCCCTCCATTTCTATCTTTTTGAATAAATTCAGTAGTATTGGGTATGGATCTTCTTTAAATATCTGGTAGAATTCTGCTGTAAATCCATCTGGTCCTGGGCTTTGTTTAGTCAGGAGATTTTGTATAACTGTTTCAATTTCCTTATGTGTTATGGGTCTGTTTAAGGTGTTAATCTCTTCTTCATTTAGTTTTGGTGGTTCCCATGCTTTTAGGTACCCATCCATTTCTTTTAGGTTTTCAAATCTAGTAGCAATGGGTTTTTTAAGTATTCCCTTATAATGTTCTGGATCTTTTGGGTGTCTGTTGTGATGTTTCCTCTTTCATCTCTGATTTTGTTGATTTGGAGTTGCTCTTTCTTTTGGTTAACTGGGCTAATGGTCTATGAATCTTGTTCATCTTCTCAAAGGAGCAACTCTTGGATTTGTTGATTCTTTGTATTGTCTTTTTTTCTATTTCATTAATTTCTGCTCTGATTTTCATTATATCTTCTTGTCTGCTGGGTTTGGGTTTCATTTTTTGTTCCTTTTCAAGTATGTTGAGTTGTAATGCTAAGTCATTTATTTGTGTTCTTTCCAATTTTTTGATGTAGGCACTTAGAGCTATAAACTTCCCTCTAAGAACGGCTTTCAGCGTGTCCCAGAGGTTTTGTTGTGTTGTATTGTTCTTTTCATTTAATTCCAGGAATACTTTTATTTCTTTCTTAAT
>NW_008329320.1:1607631-1618725 GCF_000622305.1 Nannospalax galili
CATGTGGTGATTAGGGCTTCTTCTGGTGTTGATTTTAAGCTTTATTGCATTGTGGTCTGATAGAATGCATGGAATTATTTCAATCTTTTCGTATTTGTTGAAGTTCATTTTGTGCCACAGTACATGGTCAATTTTGGAGAGGGTTCCATGGCATGCTGAATAGAAAGTATATTCTTTGGGGCTTGGGTGGAATATTCAGTAGATGTCTGTTAGGTCCATTTGATATATGGTATTGTTTAATTCAAATTTCTCTCTGTTAATTCTCTGTCCTGTTGAACTATCTAATGACAACAATGGGGTATTGAAGTCCCCTACTATTAATGAGTTGGGATTAATCTGGGTCTTAAAGTCCTGTAGTATTTTGTTTATGAAGTTGGGTGCACCAGAGTTTGGTGAATATATGTTCATGATTGTAATATCTTCTTGATTAATTGTTCCTTTAATCAAAATGAAAAAAAAAACTGGGTCTAAATGTCCTGTAGTACTATTTTTATGAGGTTGGGTGCACCAGAGTTTGGTGAGTATATGTTCATGATTGTAATATCTTCCTGGTCAAATGTTCCTTTGATCAGAATGAAGTGGCCCTCTTTATCTCCTCTGATTAGTTTTAGTTTAAAGTCTATTTTATCAGATATTAGAATTGCAAGGCCTGCTTTTTTCTTAGTACCATTCGCTTGGCATATTTTTTTCCATCTTTTCACCTTAAGATAATGCTTGCCTTGAAAGCGAAATGAGTTTCTTGCAGACAACAAAAAGTTGGGCTTTGTTTCTTAATCCATTCAACTAGTCTGTATCTTTTGACTGGAGACTTCAGTCCATTGATATTTAAGGTTATTAATGAAAGATGTGTATCGAATCCTGTAATTTTTATTTCTGTTCACATTCTTGGCTTAGTTGTGTGTTTCCACAGTTTTGCCTTCATTGATTTTCTTTCCATAACCCTTTGGGTATTGTCATTCCTTTCTTCAACACTTTTTATGGCTTTAAGAACTCTCTGAAGGGCTGGTTTTGTGAACATGAATTCTTTCAGCCTGTTTATGTCATGGAAGATTTTTCTTTCCCCTTTGACTATAGTAGACATTTTGGCTGGGTAAAGTAATCCGGGCTGGCATCTATGGTCATTTAGAAATGAGAGTACTTTGGTCCAGGCTCTTCTGGATCTCATAGTTTTCACTGAAAATTCAGCTGTAATCCTGATGGGTTTTCCTTTATATGTGACTTGTTGTTTTTCTTTTGCAGCTTTCAGTATTGTCTCTTTGTTCTGTATGTTTAGTGTTTTTACTGTGATGTGTAATGGAGAGTTTCTTTTCTGGTCCTGCCTGTTTGATGTTCTATATGCTTCTTGTATTTGTATAGGCATATCTTTCTTTAATTTTGGGAAATTTTCTACAATCCTGTTGAAGATCTGGTTCATACCATTATCTTGAGTTTCTTCTTTTTCCTGTATGCCTATGATTCATAAGTTTGGTCTTTATGGTGTCCCACAATGCCTGCATATTCCATTCTTTTGATTTCTTAAATTTTTCATAATGTTTGCTTGAGTGGTCTAGTTTGTCCACTTTATCTTCCAGTCTTGATATTCTGTTCTCCATTTCATTCTTCTTATTGTTTAGGCTTTCTCCTGTCATTTCTAATTGGTTACTGAGTGTTTCACTTCCTTCTTCATTTCAGCCTGAGTAGTCTTCAATATTTCTAACTCTTTTCTGAATTCATTCAGAAGTTTATCCCTATCTTCTTTCAATCCTTTGATTTCTTTGTGTGTTCTTTAAATTCACTGAATTCTTTTATCATGTTTATTATTGTTCTTTTGAGTTCCATGCCCTGCATTATCTCTATGGGGTTCTCATTGTACTCCTCTAGAGGACTCTTGGTAGTTGATGGGGATATATTATTTTAGTGTTTCATGTTATTATTTTTTCTCTGTGATGTTGACATGTGAATTTCGTTTGTAGTTTCTGATTCTTATGTGATACTCAAGCCTTCCTTTGTTGAATCTAAGTCTGCTTCTTTTTGTAAACTTCATGTGTCTTTGTGGTTTACTTTTTGGGCATGAAAAGCTGGTTGGTCTAGGCTTCAGGTTCTCTCTTTTGATTTTACATTTGAGTGGCCAAATTGCTTTCATCTTCAGGAGTTCCCACAGAGGCCCAAATCATATGAGAATCAGATGCTCTCAGGCTTTTTCCTAAGGTCTGAATTCCTCCAGGAAAGATGCTTCCCTAAGGAATTTGGGGACTGGCCTGGCCTGGGAGCAGAGCCCAGGAAAGATGCTGGTCTCAGGAAGCTGGTGGCTGTGCCACCCAGGTATACAAAGGGAGGTGGGGATGGGAAGAGGCCCCCAGGGCTCCTGAGGATTACTGGGAGGAACAGGGTTGGTCTGGATGCAAAGGATCAGGAAAAAGTTGGGATTCTGGGCCAAGAGGTCAGTCCAGGGGCCTGGGGTGCCAAGGCAAGAAATGGGCCAGTACCCAGGCAAGGAGAAGAGACTCGGTGGGGGAGCTGGGAGGGTGAATGAAGCTGTGGATGCTCTGTGGGACCCACACAGGAAAGATGCTAGCACCAGAAAGCAGAGGCTTTGCAGCCCTGGGAAGCAAAGAGAGGTGGGGGCAGGACCACCACATTTATCTTTTTAAAAGCTGTTAACATTGCCCTGGTCAACTTGGCAATTTTTAACAGCTGTGAGATATTTATGTTCTCCAACCCTCTTAGTTTTTATAATTTTTTTCTAATGTCTGGGGCCAACTGGTTGACAAAGGTAATATAGGCTCTTGGACCTCCTGGCAGCTCTTTATTCTTCCCAAAAGAACTTGGCCAAAGCTGTCCAGATCCTTCTTACCTCAATCAGAACTGGAGTTTTAGTTAGGTCTCTCAGAGGGGAAGAGCCTCCTTCCTGAGCAGGCTGAGGCAGTGGTGCACCTTTGCTCCTGGAGCACTGTGCTCAGGCTGCAGCAGCTCCTGCAGGTGACGCGCTCTCCAGCCTTATCCCATCCTGCTCTTCCACAGTCCTAAAGAGAGTAATTAGGAGTTGCTGGGAGTCATGCAGTTTTCCAGGAAGGGGGAGGATTTTGTGTTTTTCAATCATACAGATCACTAGTGGAAAAGGGAACCTACTCTGCCGCTTGTTGCCCAGGTCCTATCGGGTCCCATCTGTGCTGCTGCCCTCAAAGGAAGAAGGGCTGCTTACCTCAGTGAGAGCCCACCCCACTCTCCATAAACTGAGCCCAGTCTTGGCATGAACCTGTCCCACCAGTTCACAAATAGAGCTGCCTCGCTTCACTGGGGGGATGGGGGGCACAAACAACCCTTCAGTCTAAGGTGAGGGCAGAGAGGCTCCAAGTGGAAGAAACCAGATTCCCCTTGGCCACCAGTATGGGCCTGAGGAAAATTGCCTTCCTCTGGTGGGGCCAGACAGTGAGTGAAAAAATCAACCCCTGTGGGGCCATAGACCTCTGTTCTGCTCTACCCTCTTTCCCCACCTCTACCGTGATGGAGACAGGCAAAAAGATGAACCCCTGTACAGCTGAAGACCTCTGCTCCTTAGTCTGACTTTCTCCACAGGGGCTCCGTGCCCCTGCCACCTTACAAAAACATTAACTACTGTGTGGTGCCACCTTCCTCCCTGCCCAGACCTGAATCAAAACCATCTCTAACATACCTAAGCACACACTTCAGAGGTGTCAACTTGCTCCCCCTCATAGATGACAGATTACAGATTGACAAAAACAGACAACAAATGAGACTAGCACAAATACAGCCAATGACAAAACAAATACACAGAGGCTACTATCTACACACTCACACACCAGTTCCCACACCTGGATTACAGATGGGCTGAAGTTCCCAAACCTGAGTTACAGATGGGCCCTGGTAACCGCTCACCAGAACCCGGAGCACCAGATAAGCGGTTGGGACCAGTATCTCCTAAGTGTCCCTGAGGGTGCCTCAGACTCTAACTTACCTCCGGAGGTTTCCAGAAATAGGTGACTTTCTTAAAAATCTTTTGGGGTGGGGATATCAAAAAAACACCAGAACAGAAGGGCAGCAAGGGGGCAGAAATCCTGAGGCCTTGGAACATTTCAAGGCACATCCCCCCTACAAGTCTGCCCAGACCTGCATTTCTTCCCTGCTCTGATCCCCCAGGGTCTGAGGTCTAATTATCCGGGATCTCGGTAGGACCTCCAAAAGTGTTGTGAGGTGGTTCACCAGAGAAGACAACTCAGACAAACTTTTGCATCTTTTTAACTTGCCAGTGACTACACAAGGGTTTTGGAACCCATGTGCGGCCCCGAGTTGTCTTTAGGGTAAGCTTTTATACAGAGAAACCATAACCAGGGCTGAAAAGTTTAACTTCCCAAGCCTACAGGTAGAAATCCCCCTTAACGAGACTTCTATTCTATTAAGCATCAATTACTATTTTTCAGAAGCAGGTCAAGCATAACCTACAGAAGCCATAAATCTGCAGTTAGCAGGTACACTCCAGAATATGCTGACTTGTTCCCATGACAACTGGGGTCCTGTTGACATGTGTTCCCATACCCTGGGTCAACTGCCTGATAATTTTAGAGACTAGAACCAGCCTAAACTTCAACATGGCATAGCTATGATCAAGAAGGTGCCATATTACAATTGTTTGGTCATATACAAATATGTCTTAATGTAATTCCATTTTATCATCTATCTATCAATATCATCTATCTATCATCTATATCTATCCATCATCTATTTATCATAGATTGACTAATACAGTGTTAAAATTATTGCTATTTTGCAATCCTATGCTTTGGTAAAAAATTATTTATTTAATAACCACATTATTAGAAGAAGCATTTCATTACAGCATTAACATATTCAATAATAATTTCCAGAGTAAAGATGCATCTCTTTCAAAATTGGCCGTTTTTAGGTTCACAGTTGAATTAACACAGTTATACAATATTGAACTCAGTATAAACCCTATAAAACATAAAATTGAATGAGGACCCCTGTGCTTTTAAAAGACTTTAGTAGGAGGAAATAAAATATCTTCTGTATTAATCATTTCACATTTCCATTTCTTGCTATGGACTCAAGCAGAGATAATACAAGAAAAGTTTAGCTACACAGATAGGAGTCCATATTTAGATAGGCACTAACAATTGTGTAGGAATTTACCAGCTGATAAGGAAGAAAGCAAAGATAATCAGGATGGACTTCTTGGGTGGCATTTTTATTGCTGTCTCTAACTCCCAGCATCTCAGCAGATTCCATTCTCTGACATGTGACAGCTGCAGCTGTTCTGTTGGCTTGTCTTTACTGGAAGATTGGCAGTTAATTCCCTTCCTCTACTCTGAATCTTCCTTCAAATTGGACTGGTCTGTTCTTCTCACTGTGGTCCCTGATTTGTCACACAGAATCCCCTGGGGGCTTGTTAGAAATGCAGACTTCAAGTCCACCCAGATATTCTAGATGAGAACAGATATTCATCAAGATTCCTGTGTGATCTCACATACAGTAGACATGTGAAGCACTAAGTTAGATAACTCTTGGTATTTATCTTGGTTCAGTACTCTTAGTATTCAGTGAAGTTATAGGCATGTATATTGTATAGCTGCTTGTGTGTGTGTGTGTGTGTGTGTGTGTGTGTGTGTGTGTGTAATAAGACTTTCTATCTTCTTACAACACAAAATCTGAGGCTAATTATCCCACCCTCCTCCCCCGGATTCATACCTGTGGCTATGCTGTTCATGCAATCACAGGAAACATTTGCTATTCCTAATGCATTGTTTCAGTCAGGAAGTTTGAATTAGAGACTAAGAATCTGAATTTTCTTTTCTTATGACATTCCTCCTTCCCTTTCCTCCAGTTTCTTTCCCCTCAGAGAATCATTTAAAAAATTGAAAACATGATTCTTTTGCAAAAATATATATAGTGAGAACTTGGAAAAGTTCAACGAACTCATTAAGAAGTGAATGAGAAAGCAACTAAAGCTTCTTAAAGCAGGACATCAGCAATGGTTAATGGAGGAAGACTGGGAATGCCAGGACAAGAATGCCAGGGAACACTGTGTTAATACTGTGCAGAGCAATAAAGCTACCTTTTCTCTTGGACAGCAGACATTGGAATTCCCACTTGACAAAAATAATTCAACATTTTTATCCCCTACTAGTTAGTTGTAACTCCAAAGTTTATCCTCTCCCCAAAAGATAAATTGAAACCCAAATAAGAATTCATAGAGAATTAGACAAACCTTTATGTCTATTAGACATTGTTCTAGAATGAAGCCAAAAGAATGGGATTTCAGCTGGGTGTGGCGGCACATGCCTTTAATCCCAGCACTCAGGAGGAAGAGGCAGGTGGATCTCTGTGAATTCAAGGCCAGCCTGGTCTACATAGTGAGTTCCAGGACAGCTGGGGCTACAGGGAGACCCTGTCTCAAAAAGACCAAAAAAAAAAAAATGGGATTTCATTCTTTTGAATTATTTCAAAGTTTTAAAATTTTCATACTTCTAGATACAACCGTGCTTAGAAAAGCTAGTGTACTTCACATGAGTAAAAGAAAACCCAGTTGAATCCCTAGGCTTTTATAGAAATGGTAATATTTTAATTGCTCTTTTAATTCTCTGTGCTCTGGACTGGACTGTAAACCTCATGGAGGCAAGATTGTCTGGTTTCTTTGCCACTGCATTTTTAGAGCTCTGACATAGGAATTACCCAACAAGTACTTCTTTGTTTAGTGAATGAAAGTGATCTCAGAGCAGGTGAATTAGAAGAGAAGCAACAGTCCAGAAAGTGGAGCCAGAGCAAGTGCAGCCAGCTGTTGTCTTGGGCCGTGCTTAATGGTCAGCTTGCCTATGCTTCTTTCAGTGAAGGCCAACACAGCTTTTCCTTGTTTTCAGATGGGAGAATTGAAGATTTTATGTAACTCAGTATGTAGTATTGCACAAAGCTTCTAGAAAAAAAGCATTTAGTACCATCAAGACTTACTTGATCTTAGGCAGGATATAAAGAATAGGATCGGGGCTGGAGAGATGACTCAGCGGTTAAGAGCACTGATTGCTCTTACAGAGGACCCAGGTTAGATTCCCAGCACCCACATGGCAGCTACAAACCATCCTTAACTCCAGTTGCAGAGGAATCTGAAGGCCTCTTCTGACCTCCGTGGCATTGCATGACAGGGGTGCACTCACATACATGTAGGCGATACACTCATACACATAATATAAAAATAATAAATAAAATATTTTTAAAAAGAGTAGGGTGATAAGGAGTCAGATGTGCATTACCTCTCTACTTCAAGTTTTATGCTCACACATAGGTCCCCATTATCATGTGAGTGGGTGTAATGTTGTCCATTACTGTGCACTCACAGAGAGAAAGAGACCTGGCTGCCTTAATGCTAGAGTGATGACAAGCCATGGAGGAGGCTCTGTATTTGATACATGTGCACCTTGATCACACTCCAGGCCACAAACTGTTAGGCAGTGGGTTTCCATTTATAGGGAGCATAACTCACCTAGCAGTAGCCAGTTCTTGACAGCATGCACAAGACCCATGCAAACTCAAGCAGACAAAATCCCAGCATAGACTGTGGATATGGGCAGCAGACCCTAATCTTAGTTGAAGAATTATTGGGAAGTTGATTGCTGCTGGGTGAGGAAGAGCTCATCTTCTTTAAGGGAGTGACTTTAGATAGGCTGACTAGACCCCAGGGGATGAACTAAGGAACATAGGGGGACACCAACTTGACTCGATAGGCCTTAACATGGATGACAGAATACATGAAATCCAGTGAGGGGGCCTATGGGAGGGTGCTGATGGGGAAGGGGCTATAAAGATGATTAAGAAGTTGTGTATGAAGTACACAAAAATTCAATTAAAACTAACCTTATTTCTCACTTTAAATTTCTTAAGTGAAAAGAATGAAAACTGAAGAGGACATGATTCTTAAAGCTGTGAAAACCTAGCTCCACTAAAATATCAAGAAAATAGCTTTTATTAGTGTCAAGTAGACTGATTACTGAGGAGTATTCAAAGGTCACCGTGCTGTGGTGAACCTGAATTCAGGAAGGGACAAGTCCTGAATCCTGAAATATCATTACACAGAAAGATAAGCAGCAAACACTGCCCTTAGAAGAACAAGGGAAAGTAGTCAGCAAAGATTTAATCAGACCAGCCCACATGCCCCAAAATCTTGAATATGCCTTCATCTTTGATGTCTAGGATTTTTCAAAGACTTTTCAAATGTCTAAAATATTCTATTCCCAAACTTTAACGTATTATTTCTTCTCTAAGACCCAGATCACAAACACCTCCTTTATTAAACCTTATCAAATGGAACTGATGTTTTTCTTTTGGTGGTATCCACAGCATGGAGTCTGTCCCTTCTCATTGCCCATTTTGTTTTATTAGTTATTCATGACTATATGTAGAAAGCAAAACCCAAGATGAACTCACATACACAGCCACGTGATACAGCTTATCTTTAATTCACTGGAAGTAGTTGTGCTTAAAATGCGTTGGATCCAGTGAACACTTTTCCAGGATGCCTTCAGTCCTCAGTGTCCTCAACTTTCCCAATGCTCAGCCTAGCGGCCCCTTCACTAAAACCCCAGAAAGGAAGCATCTTATTTTTCATTCAGTCATGCACTCCGTTGTGATAGGCACATGTGGAAACTGTCTCAATCTCTATTTTTCTTACCATTTAAAAATTATTTTCATTGTAGAAATTTATGAGTGTAAGTCAAATTCACTGCTGGGAGGTGCACGTGGCATCCAATCCCCTCCTCCCGTGGTCCTTGCAATAGCCTGAGGAAAAAAATTCTCCAAACCCCCATTTGAAGAATCTTAAGGAGTTTATTGGACTTGCTAACTGAGCTTGGGGTGCGAGTTTACTTACAGACAAGCAGGCGTCCCCCCCAATTCATGGCTGTGTTCGAAAGTCCACACCCAGACATAAATCCTGTGGTTCTAGACAGCCTTACAAAATGACGAGAGACCAGCCTCATGGTTTTCCCAGCTTTTATACTTTTAGCCAGTCCCTTGGAAGTGGTTATGGTCAACTGATTGGCTGGAAGAGGGAAGGGGAGTAGCTTCTTTGCAGAGCGTTGGAGGTGGGTCCATGGCTTGTCCTCACAGGGTCAGAGGAACATCCTTGGGTCACAATGAGGTGCAGTGTAATGATACATGTATATAGTTTGTAATGATGAAATAAAAGGTAATTAACATTTTCATCCTCTTAAACTTTTAAAAACTGTTTTCATTACTACATAATTATACATATTTGTGTGCTATATGTGATTTTTACTACATGAATACAGTATGTACTGATCAAATTAAGGTAATTAACATCTCTATCTTATTACTACTTTGTGTTTGGAGTATTTGAGATCCTCTCTTTTAGTTTCTTATAAAATGCATTATAAATTACTGTGAACTATATACTCCAATCTTCCATAGAATACTGTTTAAGCTCTCTCTAACAGGACTTTGGTACCTTCTACCATGCCACTCTCTTAGTCTTTCCCAGCTTCTAGCAATCACTATTACGTGGTCTTACAGACTTTAACAAACATCTACATGTAAGAGAAAACATCGCCTGGAAGTGGGGGCACACATCTTTGATCCTAGCTCTCCAAAAGCAGAAGCAGGTGGATCTCTGTGTGATGAGTCCAGCCTGATCTACATAGAGAGTTCCAGGCCACCTGGGGCTACATACTAGGAAATTCTGTCTCAAAAACCAAAAATAAATAAATAAAGAAAGAAAGAAAGAAAGAAAGAAAAGGAGAGGGGAGAGAGAGAGAAAGAGAGAGAAAATGTACCAGTTCTATCAATATTGCTGTAAATGGCAACATTTTAGTTTTAAAGCTGACTAATAGGGAATGGAGAGGTAACCCCGCAGTTAAGAGCACTTATTGCTCTTCCAGAGGACTTGGGTTCAGTTCCCATCACTAACATGGTGGTGAACAACCATCTATAACTCCAGTTCCAGGGGATCTGATGCCCTCTTCTGTTCTCTGTGGACATTACACACATGGGTGTACTCACACACAAGCATAACACTCAGACACATATATATAATCTTTAAATATTTTTGAAAAGGCTAAATAATATTCATATATGCCATATTTTTCTTTGCACATTCATTTGTTGATAAAATCAAGGTTCTTTCATAATTTTTATTAGTGTTTTTTCTCAGTCTCTGGCCTCCAAACTCAGAAGCTATGGTGGTTTGAATGAAAATGTCCCCCATAGGCTCCAAGTATTTAGACATTTTGTCCCCAGATGATGGCTCTGTTTGGGGAGGTTTTAGAAGGTGTGGCTATCCTGGAGGAAGCACATCACTGGGTGTGGGCTTAAGGAGTTCTTAAGCCTCGCCAAATCTCCAGTCACTCTTTTGCTTGCTGTGCCTGCATAATGATGTGAGAGCTTCACTTCTGCTTCTCCTGCTCCAGCCACCTCCAGCCACCATACCTCCCTGCCATGATGGCCTGTAATTCCTCTGGAACTGTAAGCTCAAATAAATTTTTCTTTATATAAATTTCTTGGGTCAGTGTTTCTATCACAGTAATGAAAAGTGACTAATAAAGTAATTGGTACCAGAGAGTGGGCTGTTGGCTGTGAAGAACCTGACCATGTGGGGTATTGAAGCAATGTGGAAGACTTTGGAAGTTTGGGCTAGAAAAGTGGTTGCTTGCTCTAAGCAGAGCTTAACAGACCATTCTAGTAAATGCCTGGAAGAAAGCAGTGCTGAGAACAATGTAGTTCCAGATGGAAATAAGGACTTAAACAGAACTTGGGATATTTTGGTAAAGAGTCTGGCTGGAGTCTGCCATCAACCTAAAAGCTTGCTTGAGGCTAAGTTGAAAAGCAATGGACAAATTTCTCTGGTGGAAGAAATTTCAAGACAGCCTAATGTAGAAATGGTGGCATGGCTATTAATGCCACATACTATACAGATTTACAGAGAAAAAGAGCAAATCAGGCAGAAAGAAATACAGAATGTACAGGATGGATTGAAAAAGAGCACTAGGAAGATAAATGTTGAAGCCCTGGCATGTGATGGAGAGGATCCCATTGACAGGAGATTAAAGTGATTGATTAAGGAGGGGCCTAGCGATT
>NW_008329320.1:1619029-1619521 GCF_000622305.1 Nannospalax galili
TCTGCATAGAGAAAGCCCTGATAGGCCATTGTGTGAAGCTGTGTAGGTGAAGCTGATAGGTTAAAAATTGGGAGAGAGCGAGAGCGGATGCATGGAGGAAGGCACCGAGGCACAGATGGAATTCTCAGCAGGATACAGATTTATTTCACACAGGGCACCTTTCCCTCGGGGAAGGGAAAGATGTCAGGGAAAGATGTCTGGGAAAGATGTCCGCCCACGGGTTGTGAGCTGGGACTTTATATATGGGGGCTTTAGGGTGTGGAAAGGGGAATGTTTGGGGGAGAAATCAGGGAGGGGGAAGCAGGTAGGATTAGGATCTGGAAGTGTTTACTTTTTCCCTCTTAAGATAAGAGGAAATCTGCTTATCTTATCTTTGGAGGTCAGAGGAGAGGCAGGCTGCTTCTCAGCAGAGTTTGTTTCCCTTGACTTCAAAGGTCAAGGAGAGGTCCCTGTTGGGGAGGGGGGAAACTGCTGCTGTTTGGAACCCTAACA
>NW_008329320.1:1620242-1621196 GCF_000622305.1 Nannospalax galili
TGAGTCCTGTGGCTGCCACTGATGCCACCAGGCTAACTTCTATCAGGACTGCCAAGGTGGCTGACCTCTTTGTTCTGGTTCCTTCTGTCCCTGTGGATAAGACATCATACACCTCTCCTGGTGTGTATAGGGTTAGTTTGGGGATGAGAATGACTGGAGCACAGGTGTCCTCAATCTGTGGAGAGATGCAGGAGTATATTTTGGAAGAACAGAGAAAGAGCAGTCCCGAGGTTAGAGCAGTATCTTCCTTGATTGTGACATTACAGCTTGATGAGTGTAAGCATTTAGAGGTTCCTGGAGTCCAACACTCTGTTTTGTTAAGAAAAAGGGGAGGGGCAGGCATGGGCCCCTGTACTA
Organism: Nannospalax galili; assembly: GCF_000622305.1. NCBI lineage: Eukaryota > Metazoa > Chordata > Mammalia > Rodentia > Spalacidae > Nannospalax > Nannospalax galili. The sequence continues at coordinate 1,620,600 of NW_008329320.1, forward strand.
GAAGTTCCTGAGAACACTGAGTAGCTGCCTGTGGAGTAACATTGTAAACTGGGAGAGGGAGGAGAAGTGAGCCCTGCAGGGGGGCACAGAGAAAGCAAGTGGAGACATTAGTCATGGCACCATCTGATAGGTATGGATGGGCGTGAGCGAGCGGGCGGATGGAGGAGGCACGAGCGGATGGATGAGGCACAGAGGCTCAGATGGAATTCTCAACGGGACACAGATTTATTTCACACGGGGCACCTTTCCCTCGGGAAGGGAAAGATGTCAGCGGAGGGAAAGATGGGAAGGGAAGGGAAGGGGGAAGGGGGAAGGGGGGTAGGAAGGGAAAGATGTCAGGGAAAGATGTCCAGGAAAGATGTCCACACACGGGTTGTGAGCTGGGACTTTATATATGGGGGCTTTAGGGTGTGGAAGGGGGAATGTTTGGGGGAGAAATCAGGGAGGGGGAAGCAGGTAGGATTAGGGTGTGGAAGTGTTTACTTTTTCCCTCTTAAGATGAGAGAAAAACAGCTTCTAAAATACCTGGTTATCAGGTAGAATCTGCTTATCTTTGGAGGTCAGAGGAAAGGCAGGCTGCTTCTCAGCAGAGTTTGT
>NW_008329320.1:1622696-1638697 GCF_000622305.1 Nannospalax galili
GATGGTGGTATCCAGCTGTTTAGAGAGATAAGCTACTGGGGCAAAAGTGGGTCCCCTCATCTGTCCCAAAACCCCTAATGCCTGGCCCTTATTCTCAGTCGTGTAGAGAAGGAACGGGCATTCTAGGTTGGGGAGAGCCAGAGCCGGTGCCTTTAAGAGGGCTTCCCGGATAGTGTGGAATGCAGCTGTAACAGGCCCTAAGGGGTCAAGGGGCTCAGAGGAGCTTCCTTTAGAAGCTTCATAGAGCGGCTTTGCCAAGAGGGCAAAATTAGGAATCCAGGTGTGCAGGTATCCTGCAATGCCCAGGAAGGATAGAATTTCTTCCTTGGTTGTGGGAAGCTTTAAGGACCTCAGGTAATTAGTTCTATCTATAGTTAAATGGTGGGATGTAGGTGTGAGGAGGAACCCCAAGTACTTGACTTGAGGGAGAGAAAGCTGTGCCTTGGCTGGAGATACCCGCTATCCCTTATCCCCCAGAAAGTTAAGGAGTTTGGTTGTGTAAGCTTTGGAGAGTGAGAGAGATGGGGAGCAAAGAAGTAGGTCATCTACATATATACATATTGCAGGATTGTGGAGGGGTTAAGGTCTAGGGAAGTTAAATTGTGGGCTAGAGCTTGTCCAAAGATGTGAGGGCTATCTCTAAACCCCTGGGGCAGGACAGTCCAGGTTAGTTGGGAAGACATCCCAGTGTCAGGATCCTCCCAGGTGAATGCAAAGAGGTTATGAGAGTCGGGGTGTAAGGGTATTGAGAAAAAAGCATCTTTAAGGTCTAATACAGAAAAGTGGGTGGTGGAAGAGGGGATGTGAAAAAGAAGAGTATAGGGGTTGGGAACGACTGGGTGAATGGGAATAACTGCTGAATTAATAAGCTGGATATCCTGGACCAGATGGTAGGAGCCATCAGGCTTGAGGACTGGAAGAATGGGAGTGTTATATGGAGAGTGAGTGGGTTTAAGGAGGTTCCTAGGTTTCGGCACCATCTGATAGGTTAAAAATTGGGAGAGAGCGAGAGCAGATGGATGGAGGAAGGCACCAAGGCACAGATGGAATTCTCAGCGGGATACAGATTTATTTCGCACGGGGCACCTTTCCCTGGGGAAGGGAAAGATGTCATCGGAGGGAAAGATGGGAAGGGAAGGGAAGGGAAGGGAAGGGTGAATGGGGAAGGGGGAAAGGGGAAGGGGGTTAGGAAAGGAAAGATGTCCAGGAAAGATGTCCACCCACGGGTTGTGAGCTGGGACTTTATATATGGGGGCTTTAGGGTGTGGAAGGGGGAATGTTTGGGGGAGAAATCATGGAGGGGGAAGCAGGTAGGATTAGGGTGTGGAAGTGTTTACTTTTTCCCTCTTAAGATGAGAGAAAAACAGCTAAAACAGCTTCTAAAATCTCTGGTTATCAGGTAGAATCTGCTTATCCTATCTTTGGAGGTCAGAGGAAAGGCAGGCTGCTTCTCATCAGAGTTTGTTTCCCTTGACTTCAAAGGTCAAGGTGCTTATCAGCTAAGTTCCCTTTTTCGAGCTCCAAAGTCTGTAGGTCCCTGTTGGGGAGGGGGGAAGCTGCTGCTGTTTGGAACCCTAACAGAAGCCTGGTTGGCAATGGAAACCCCAAGAAGGTATCCATGATGACAGAGCTGTGAGGCATCTGCCAAGAAGACCTGCATACAGGGAGTGGTACCAGCACAAGAGAGAGATGTGTGTTGCAAGTAGCAAAGCTAGAGAGGCTGAGCCATCTAAGCCCTTTGGAAGTAAAGTCCAAGAAGTTGGACATGGAGCTACTGGATTTGATGTTTTCCCTGATGGTTTTCAGTCTTGTTTTTGTTCCGGTATTTCCTTACTATGCCTCCATTCCTCCCTTTTGGAATGGTAGTGTATATTCGGTTCCACTGTATGTTGGGAGTATGTAATTTGTCTTTTGACTCAGAAGAGACTTTGGACTGTGGACTTTGGGATAGTAGTGAGATTGATAATGACTATGTGGACTTTTAAAATTGGACTAAATGCATTTTGCATTTTATATGGTCATGAGCCTAGGGGGCTGGGGGTAGAATATGGTGGTCTGAATGAAAATGTCCCCCATAGGCTCCAAGTATTTGGACATTTTTGTCCTCAGATGATGGTGCTGTTTTGGGAGGTTTTAGAAGGTGTGGCTATCCTGAAGGAAGCACAACACTGGGGGTGGGCTTAGAGAGTTCTTAAGCCTTGCCAGATCTCAAGTCACTCTCTTGCTTCCTATGCTTACGTGATGATGTGAGAGCTTCGCTTCTGCTGCTCCTGCTCTAGCCAGCTCCAGCCATCATGCTTCTCTGTCATGACAGACTGTAATTCCCTGGAACTGAAAGCTCAAATAAACTCTTCCTTCTATAAATTGCTTGGGTCAGTGTTTCTATCAGAGCAACAGAAAAGTGACTGATAAAGAAGTAAATGATACAATGTGTGGAAGCTATGCCTAGACCACAATGCTCAATTAATTTCATTTCACATTGTCGAATTTGATCAATGGGAGGATGTCCAGACTACTTGCTGAGGGGGACAGTGAGGTGTAACAGCTGTGCTTGCTATGGCACAGTAAGGGTCCATACAAGTGAGGCAAGTGGCAGTGTGGGGGCCGCACTTTCCTATCTCTGGTCTGTGACTGCTCTCCATCCCCAGCACTCTTCATCTTGTCAAACTGAAACTCTGTCCTTATTTTGGCCAGTTGGATTTTTTTAAGCTAAATTATCTAAGAATATAATAATTTTAAGATACTTAGAATAGTCAAGAAAATAAAAAGAAAGAAAATTATTAGACAGGGTGGCGGTATTAATTTATTTGTGAATCCTCTATTTGGTCACTAAAGCCCTAGCCTCATTTTTCTCTGGATTTTAGAGCTATGCTACCAAACAAGGACTGGGACACATTCATTCACAGATTGTAAGACTTAACATGATACTACTTCTAAAGTCACACTATTATCTTCAAATTCCTTATTTCCCTTATGTCAAATGGATGAAAATCTAATTATGAATATTAAACAACATTTATTTAGCATCTGTTGCTGAATGTATATACTTTGAGCACCTGCTGTCCTTGGGAGGGTTTCTGTGGAATGTAGAGATGGCATTGAACAAATGGATTAAAATACCTACCATGAAACTGAAATTTTGGAGCACATAGCAACCAAGACTAAATGAGCAAATATGTGCCTATATGTATAGTGTAGTAAGTGCTTTGATGCAAAATAGAGGGAGTCAGCAAGAAAGGGATTGCTCAGGTTAGAACTCTTTTGGTTGCATAATCAGGACAGATAACCAGAAATGACATCAGAGTGACATCAGAAATGTAGTGTCCAGGGATGGGAATGGAGGCAGAATTTGAGAACAGGAACTGAAATAACATTGCTTCCATCATCATTTCTTATAGCAATATAAAGCTGATTCTCTGCACATACCTTTGATTTTGTCTAAATTTATACTTCAGAAAAGTTTGAGAAAGGTGTTTTAAAAGTAACTTCATAGAATCTCCATAAAGTTCTGGGCACATAATTATGAGGGTTGGGTTTATTTGGAGTTCTCGATGGAATCTTAGACAAAGTGTATCACAGGCACTGTAGAGTCCTCCCTGCCCCTGCAGCATCATGGGAGCTACAGATTCATAAATGCTGAAGGAAGACTTCACATATTTCCCCAGTTCCCCAGGAGGCTCCAGAAAGTTTGCAACTTGATAGAAGTAGGATTTCCTCTTCCCCAAGGATTTTAAATTTTCCTGTACTCAGTTCAAAGTTGGAAGCAACCAAGACCTAGTACATCAGGCATTTCCTCTCTAATGCCCCTGAGGCCAACCAAAATGTTCTAAAAAGGTCCCTCTGGAACCTTTGAAATGAAGTTCGTACAAGCCATGGATAAAACTTTGTCAGAAGGATGTCATAGTGCAATAGTCTGCCATTCCCAAATAATGAGATTATTTGAAAGTAAACTATTAGTAGAGCATACTTGTGACTTGCAGCAAAATGCCTTATTTGACTATTAAGCTGAAAATACCAGTGATACACATATGTATGACTTGTGGATGTGTGCATATATTGCCTACACTGCTTGTTGAGAGGCACTGAGATGTATTGGTGTGCGATAAAAGCGTAGGTAAGAGTGTCAAGAAGTACAGTAGTGTCTGCCATGACACAATACAATGTTATGTGCAGAGACTGAGCTAGAAATCCTAGAGTAGGACAGGTATTCTAATTTGCATTATTCAGTGGCAGAACCTGAGACTCAGGTGAACTGATAACATGTGAGGGGCCCACACCAGGGCAAGTCTCTGCACATCCCAATTGCTTGACCTTTCATTCCTTCTTACCCTTTGCATCTACACAAATGTACTCAACCAATTATTTTAGGAATTTCTAGTTCAAATTTTCTTTCCAAAAGAAAAAGTAATACATTTCAGTTTTAACAATATTAGCAGTTTTGTCTGAGTTATTACTGTGCTGATTTTGGCAAAAATCTTGGGCTTAAGATGAACTCAAAACATCTATAATTGTTAAGGTGAATAACATGATTTAATCATCAGTTCTTTCAAACAGCTAAAATTTCCAGCGAGCAAAGTTGGCTTGTTCTGTCAGTCTTGATACCATCTTCAGTCAATCTTTTTAATAAAAAATTGTTTGATAGTTTTGAACATTTATGTGATGAATTTTATAATGAACTCCCCTCTTTCATCCCCCCTCCCATTGGATCCCTTCTGATAAGCCCCCTTGCCTTCTTTTTCTGTGTGAGCTACCAAGTTTAATTAAAATTTCTTTCCCATGGATAGAAGGTTATCACTGGAGCAAGGAAGACTTACTGTGATACTGAAGAAAATGACAGTTCTTCCCCCAATAACTGTTAACTACCAGTAGTCCCTTAGGGAGGGGAGAGTCTCACGAGCCCCTTCCCCATCCATGATGAAATGTTGAGGAGCCCAATCTTGTGCACATCTTGTGCAAATAACTACAGGTGCAGTGAGTTCATGAATGCAATAGCTATGTCTTTTATTAAGAGCTGCCACCCCAATTCTGGGTGGTACCATTTGCAATTGATGTATCTAACATGCATTGCATTAGTTTCCAATCACTAATTTACCTAATTTAATAAGTTCTGTCTCTCAAACAACCCAACCTTAGTATTATATTGTTCTGTAAGTCAGTAGTTTAAAATGAGTCTCAGTGCATCAAAATCAAAGTCTTCCTTCTGGTGACTTGGGAATAATCCTGGCCTTTTCCAGGTTTGGAGGTCAGTTACATTTTATGGCTATTATCCCATTTTTCTTCTTCAAAGCTGGAACATTTGACCAGCTTTTCTCAGTCCTGTTCTCTCCTGCCTCTTCCACTTACAGTGATCCTAAGCATGGGTATCTTCAATGAACTTGTGAGCAGGGGCACCATCCTGCCTATCACATACATCTTAAGTCTAGCCTCCTTCTAACCATGTGTATTTTACTACATAATAATTTGTGCAGTTTCTTATTATGCCATTAAATGTTACTGACCATTGTAACAAATGGAATTCTGTTTTCTCAAAGAGAATATTTGATTCAAATAAATTATAGCTAAAGTCCAAAATGTGCTGTAAAAGAATAGGCATGGATGTTTAAAACTTTTAAAGTAAACTTTTAATTAAGCCCCATAAAATGATCATGACTATGTTCTGTACAGCTAGCACATATTGTGTTTTATATATCTAAAATAATAAGCATGCGAATACAATCGTGCCACATCATTGAAATGTAATTGAAAGCTAATATTCTTGGAAATCAAGAATCCTTAAAATAGGAAATATTTCCATTTCCTTGTGGTTCTGGAAGGGTTTTGAACTAGTGATTTTGATAACCCTAAAACTTACAGAAGGTTAATGGTATTACTATTTCCCCCGTAGCTAGAAATTGTACTAAAAATCACTCTTCTAGCTTTAGAACTATGCATTTCAAACATGATCTGCACAGCTAGGCTTACTGTTTTGTCATAAGTCAAATAATTAATGACTGGAGGAAAGGAAAAGAGTTGGAGCAGGAGGCCTGGTGTACCATGAGCATACAGTACAGTTCCCAACTTGGAGGCCATTGACTCTACTCTCCCTGCAGGGTTCCTGCTTGCTCTTGAGGACTAACTGCCTTGAAGGGCATTATATACAGTTAGAACTTTTTTTAAAGTGTACTCAAGCTAAAATGAAGTTTGGGGATATAGCTCAGAAGTACAGCATTTATCCACCATGCCCAAGGCCCAAGTTTGAATCCCAGCACTGAGAGCAACAGAGCAAAGGCAGGGGGGAGTTAAGTACTACTTCCTGGAAGGAAAAGCATTCACGTAAATTATTTGGAATTTTTCTGTGTCGATTTTTAAGTGAGAAAACCTTTTTCTGTTACTTCTTTAAAAATTGTTATTGAGCCAGGTGTGGCACAGGCCTTTAGTCCAGCACTTGGGAGGCAGAGGCAGGCGGATTTCTGTGAGTTAAAGGCTAGCCTGGATTACATAGTGAATTCTAGGACAGCTGGGCTGTAGGGAGACCCTTTCCCAAAAAGACCAAAAAATTGTTGTTGAAATTTTATTAGTTTGCTAAAATATATTTTGGTCATATTTAGAAAATAATGAATTTAATATTCTAATCCCTTTGATGTGAAAAGATCTATTTGAATTCACTGGCTAATCTTTTTTTTTTTTTTTTTTTTTTTTTTTTTTTTTCTTACTGTTCAGTGGTCCTGAAGCCATTAAAATGGTTTCAAAGATGACACATAGAACAGTGTGTTTTCTTCCCAGGAATAACAGACGAGAGAAGAGACATCATCTTAGGATATGAGAATTTTGACCTAACTCTAGAGGACAGAAAATAGGACAATTAATGACCATTTAAACATTTAAAGGTCAGACTAGCTACAGCTCAGCGTGTGCACACAGGTGAAATAGAAGAATGTTGACTGGATCCAGAAAACCCATAGAACTTAGGACTTAGGGGTGCTAGATACAATGCAGGACAGGGAAAGGAGGCCACAGTCTCTTATCTCCAGCCCAGGCAGAACTATAATAACCAGATGTTTGTCCTCAAAACTCAGACTAGTATTTTCTTCTCCGTCTATATTAAGAGGCACAAGAGAAAATGATCTTTGTATTCTGACATTTGGAGAAAGCCTAAAACCATGAAGACAAGGTTGGTACCCCTCAATCCCTCTCCCCACTTAACCTCCCTCCCCATTATTCCCTGTTCCCTTTCATATCACCTGTGTATCAGCTGTGTATCACTACCCTTACACACACACACACACACACACACATATACACACAAGGCACACAAGGTCTTTCTTCCCCTTTCTTCCAATGGTCTTTTCCAGGTTTCCTGGATTCCAGATATATTCAAACACACATCCAACTGAGAACATGTGATGTTTGTCTTTTTGGGTGTGGGTTATCTCAGTACCACATTGTATAGTCCCATCTCTTACCAGAAAATTTTATAATTTTGCTTTTCTTTACAGCTGAGTAAAATTCCACTGGGTCTAGGAACCATGTTTCCATTATCCATGACCAGTAGCCATCACCTATCATAGCTCCCCAGTTAGGGGGAGAGGCTCATGAATCGGTTCCTCCTCCATGCTAAAATGTTGACTGGCTTGACTTTGTGCAGGTCTTGTGCAGTCAGTCAAAGGCGCTGTGAGCTTATGACTACAGTGATCCTGTCATGTTCAGAGATACTGTTTCACTCTGACTTCTGGCTCTTACAATCTTTCTACCCTCTGTTCCATGATGGTTCCTGAGCCTTGGAAGAAGTGGTGATACAGATATCCCATTTGTGGCTGAGCATGGCACTGACACTTGTTCTTTGCACTTGGACTAACTGTGAGATTCTGAATTAACCACCCATCCACTGCACAAAGAAACTTCTCTGATGTGGCCCCTGACAGATCAACCATGCAACAGTGGATGGGCCCACACCCAGAGCTATATGGGTAGCACAAATTGAACTTGATGGGTTATATAAAAAAGAAAAAAAAGAGGACAGGAAGTTGGGAGTCTATGGGGAGGTAGGGATGGATGTGGAAGGAGTTAAATGGAGGAGTAGGGGTTGAATATGATCACAATGCATTTAGTGAAATTCTCAAGAATTAATAAAATAGTATAGTAAAACGAATATGCATGAATTCACAGCAGTTGCGATAGGATGCACAAGACCTGTGTAAGCTCAGGTCAAACCAATTTCCAGCATAAATTGGGGGAGGTGGTAAAGAAGCCTCAACCATAGCTGAGGAACTATTGGCAACTGCTGGGAAAGGGGGAGTCATTTTTCTTTAAGAGTGTGACTTTGGGTAGCTTGACCAGGCCAGGGGAAAGATTCACATCAAAGGGCATTTGGGGAGTACAAACCAGGCTCACAGCTCTTAAAAAATAATAGTAGAGGATACAATATTGGGCAAGCAGTAGTAAGGGGGCTGGTGCAGGTAGAGGAGTCTCAATATGCCCAAAGTATATTATATGACATCTCAAAAATTTAATTCAAACAGTTCTAGACACAACAAATGGTGACAGCATGCACAAGACCCATACAGACTAAAACCAGATAAAGACCTGGCATAGAAGCAGGAAAATGGGTAAGAAACCCCAACCTTAGCTGAGGAGATGTTTGAAATGGATTGCTGCTTGGTGAGGGAGCATTTGTCTTCGAAGTGGAGCTACATAGGTTGACCAGGCTCCAGTGAATGAACTCACACCAAGGCACATTTGGAGACTCAAACTTGACTCAATAGGCCTTAACATGTATAATAGGATACATGAAATCTAATGGGAGACTATGAGGGATGTATACAGGAGAGATGGTCTAAATATAATTAAGATGTATGAAATGCACAAAAATTCAACAAGGAATTAAAAAAAAACTCTATTAATAGAAAAAAAAAGAATATGCAGATGTTTTCCAGAGCAATAAGGTCAATAGTCAAAGCCATGGAGCTGGGCATGATTGCATTTTCAATTTTAGCCATGGGAGGCTTAGGCAGGAGGACCAAAGGTTCAAGGCCAGTCTGGTTTATGCAGTGAGTTTAAAGCTACTTTATGCTACATGGTGAGACCCAATCATAAAAGAAGAAAACAAAAGAAGAAGAAGAGGAAGAGGAGGAGGAGGAACAAGAGGAGGAAGAAGAGGAGGAGGAAGAGGAGAAGGAAAGGAAGGAAAAGAAAAAATGTTAAAGTCACTACTTTTAGAAGTAAAACAAAATATTGATTTTAATAACTGGCTTTTAGGTAATATTTCAACTTTAAACCATGTGCTTGGAGTGCATATTAAATGATTAAGAAATAACTGTGCAAATGGCAGTATGTTAAACCTGGCTAGATACTGGATTTGAAACAAAGAGAAAAACAAACATTACCTAGTTAATTAAGATGTTTGGGGGAGGGCTGGAGAGATGGCTCAGCAGTTAAGAACACTGACTGTTTTTGCAGAAGACCTGGGTTCGAATCCCAGCACCCACATGGCAGCTAACCACTGTCTGTAACTCCAGTCCCAGGGGATCTGACAACCTCTTCTGTCCTCCATGGGCATTGCATGACACGGGTGCACTTACCTACATGCAGGCATAACACTCATACACATAAAATAAAAATAATAAAACTTTTAAAAAAGATGTCTTAGGGACAATTTGAGACATGTGAATGTGGAATGGAAATTGTGATTTGCATTGTGGAATGATTACATTTTCTTACGTGAGGCAGTGAAACTGTGGCTCTGTAGCATGCTGACTTTGGACGTGCATGCTGGAGTTAAAATACTTAAAAGTGAATTGCCATGATGTCTACACCTTATCTTTAAATAGATCAGCACATAGGCATCGAAAGTGCTGAGGTATTTATTGAGTCTAAATGGGTATGACTGTGTGTTATATGAAAAAAAAAACAATATTTTTCTTTGAAAATTTTCAAAATAATAAATTGGGGAAAGAAAAATTATTTATATATACTCTTTCAACCAGTCTCTCCCTTACAGCTTCATATACTTGCTCTTTTGCCTACTTCTTGCAGAGGCTGAAATGGTTGTGTGGTGGGCTGGTTCTGTGGTGCTTGTTCGTATTCCAAACAGTCCTGCCATAATTATTCACATGCTTGAATGTCCTTGGATGCTGACAGAACATTAAGAATAAGAAAAATTATTTATATATACTCTTTCAACCAGTCTCTCCCTTACAGCTTCATATACTTGCTCTTTTGCCTACTTCTTGCAGAGGCTGAAATGGTTGTGTGGTGGGCTGGTTCTGTGGTGCTTGTTCGTATTCCAAACAGTCCTGCCATAATTATTCACATGCTTGAATGTCCTTGGATGCTGACAGAACATTAAGAATAGCATGAAAGTTAAACTCTAATGAACTCTAGCCAGTTTGAGACCCTAAGGAAAAACATCATTAAGCTTCAGGGAGATTGAGACCTTCCATCCTGACTACTGTCAGTGTTTATTTTCTCCAATTTTGAAGCTCATTTCCTGGATCCCATGTCATCTCACAGAGAAAATAGATCTTTTGGTAAAGAAGATGAAGAAAGTCTTTCTGATTAAATCAAATTATTATCATGCCAATTTCTTCACTGAAGAATTTTATTTTTGTGAAGGAAAAAATATACCTTTCCCACCATTTCATTTCTCCAAAGCCATTAGTGTTAGTATTCTGAACTCTCAATCTCCAAATCTGGTGTTATTTTGAGAGAATTATTGACAAGCTGTGATACGTTCTACAGAGAAAAACAATACTGCTGAAGAATTAACACAATGGGAAATGACAAATTGTCCAAGGAAATGGAAGCATTGAGACACTGGGACCCTCAGAGGCATATGGAAATACATCCAATATATTTAGGTTGATATTACAAATAAAAGATATTAGGTATATTCTGATATCATTTCAGAGGGTAGGACTAAAATGATGGGTGAATGTTATAGTGAAACTGAATTTTTTACCATAAAGAGAGGAAGTTTCTAACAATTAGAATAGTTTAGCAGGAGTGATTGACCAGAAATTATGGGTCTTCATTGGAAATGCATTCATGGATGTAGATATGTGGAGGACACAAGTCCATGTCAACTGACAGAGGGAGCCTTTGACGTATAACAGTGTTATCAAGGCTCTCTGGTTTTATACGAAGCAAAATATACTTTCTGAATTCAGGCTGGGTATCAGGCACTGCTATTGATGGGTCTTCATAATGTTTTGTTTGCTCTTAACAGCTGTGTTGAATGTATATTTCTTGCTTCTCACCCAGTTTGATCAAGGTCACACCAGAAGAGAGCATAGCATCAGGATAGGAATACAAGGTAGACTTAGCCCTAAAGCATATGTTCTCTGCACTGTATCAATGATTTTGAATCTGCAGGCTGTAATAAATCATTGGTCATGCCATTAATTCCATGTGTTTGACCCTGAATTTCAAATATATGAGGTATAGACTACAGGTGTAAGCCCGTGGGGGGGGTGGGTTTCTTTCTTAGCATATGTGAGGCTCTGCACTCATTATAAGTACTCCAAAAGCAAAAGAGAGAGAGAAGACTTAAATAATTAATGTAGAACAGCACATGATTGAATGTATCTGAATAATTCCATACAGAAAAGGTCTGAAAAATTGCCCCTAGAACATTTGCCTGTGTGTACTGGGGTTGCAGTGAATCATGACCAGCATTCTATCTTCATGGACCTTTAACTTTCCTGAATTCCCACTGCTTGACTTTACTTTGGTGACTCATTTCCATGACTACTTCTTAGGTGTATTAGTCTTCCAGAAACACTGTCATAAATTACCACAATACAGAGGCTCTGTACAATACATATTTATTCTTTTACAGTTCAGGAGGTTAACAACAACAAAGACAACCATCAGAGGTCACCAAAAGTACATTACTTCAGAATGTGTTTTCATGCCTTTTTTCCTTTTCTAGAGGCTGACTGCATCCCTTGGGTTGTGCTGCCTTGTATCACTCCACCCTCTTCTGCCATTGTATTTATAAGTACTCATTCTGATTTGCCTGCCTTCCTTATAAAGGCTCTTCTGATCACACTGGTCAATGTTGACAATCCAAGGCAGCCTCCCTAAGATCCTTAACCTAATCTTATCAGCAAACTCCTGTTGCAGTGTAAAGTAATGCTCACAGTTTTGAGGAGTAGGATATAAATATCTCCTAGGGACTGTATTCAGCTTACCATACCAGACTTGTTTTACAAACTTTGAATGCTTGAATATTATTCTAGTTTAAATCTGAAATGTTCCTCACAGACTTATGTTTTGGATACTTGTCCCCCATCTGGTGGGCCTATTTTTGGGAGACTGTCCAACCTTCAGGAAGTAGAACCTTTGGAGGTTATAATCAACTCCTGGTTTGCAGTGCCCTATCTGCTCTGGACACCCATGATGTACCACCACGAACTGAGTTGCCCCACCAAGACTTCCCTGTCATGGTAGACTAAAACCCTCTGAAAACATGAGCTAAAATAAATCTTTCCTCCCTTACATTCAAAAGTAATTCATATTAGTATTCTTTTTTCCAACCACCAGTTGCTTTGTACTTGTCCTTTGTTCTTCCCGTTGACTGCTTTTCAGCAGATCACAGTCTCAGCTCAACCTAAGTCAGCTCCAACAAAGGTTTGCTCTTTCTTCCAGACTTCAGGGACAGTTTCCTAGGTGTACTTGTCACCTCACTATAATCTAGAATCACCTGGGAATAGAGTCTCTGTGAGAGAGTAGATCAGGTTGGCCTGTGGGCATGTCAGTGGAGGAATATCTTGATTATGTTAATTGAGATGTGAAGACCCATCCACTGTGAGTGTTACCATTCCTTATGCAGAGGATCCCTCACTATTTGAATGGAGAATTTGAGCTGAGGACAGGCATGCATGCATTAATTCAATACTCTTTGCTCTTGACTGTGGACATAAAACGACTAACTGCTTCATGTTCCTGCTGCCTTGACTTCCCTGCAGTGATTGACAACAACCTGTAATTGTGAGCCAAGGAAGCCCTCCCCTTTTAAACAAAAGTTTCATTTATCAGTGTATTTGATCACAGCAAAAGGAAAGGAAACTAACACAACAGGTGATTTTTGGATCAAGCAGATGATCTCATCTTTCTTTAAAAAAGAAAAAGAGGTTCCTGTTGTGTATTGCTTCAACTATTCTGTTTTCTTTCCACTGAAACCTGGGCAGAGAACCCAGCCTTCTAATCACACAAAGTATAAGAAAGCAATGTATATTTCATTAAAGATTCTATAGGTAGAAAAGGTAAAGGACTTTATGTTGAATGTTTTCAGTTGTACTCCAAAGGAAACTCTCTTTAAAGTCTTTTACTTTTGCCTCTATTTGGTGTGTCTTCCTGCTTAGATTGCTCTTCTTTGGTCTCTTTATCTCCAGGTGCCCCCATGACTGTACCTAGGTTAATTTGGAGACTCTTATCCTCTCCTTCATTCTTATACACAGCTATTTACGAATTCTCAGCTATTTCCCCTACCTTTATTATTTTACTGTGGTCTTGAAAGGCTGAAAATATATCAAACCAAGTAGAAAGATTTTGTTTATGCTTAATCAAAAACTACTACAGTGCCCTATTTTTCTCACAGGGTTAAGAAGGATAGAGTTTAACTACTCCAAATTTATTTTTCTAGAGTTGTGGCAGGAATGGACTATAGGAAGTAGAAACAGTGAGTATGAACTTTTCATTTGAAGAAAGAGCCCTCAGGAATGAAAATCTTTGTCTTCTGATTTTACAGCTGTTACAGGGATATGTATTTTGTTAATGTACTAATTCATGCCTTTAATATCTTACACCAGACCTCTTCTTCTTGTTACTCTTTCAGTTCTGTGAAATGTAGTAAAGTGTTATCAGAACCCGTCATGGTTAGCTCATATCCATCACCAGGCCATCAGAAGGCATCCTGTTTGCCAGGGTCATCATGGAACATTCCCAGAATACTACATCTTGGGCCCCCACAGTGAGCAGTGGAATTGCCTAAGTGGTCACAGTAGCAACCATTTATGGCTTCTGTGTTCTTCCCTGCAGGGATGGGAAACACCCCACCTCCATCAAGGATCCTTTCCCATTAGGATGGGAAAAGACAGGCCAGAGCTGTTTTCTTCTCATTCCAGTAAGGACTCTATATTCTCACAGTAAGGATGGTTTCTACTTTGAAAATTATCAAATCCAGGCCTACTCCCTCCCCTCCAACTCCTCCCATATCTCCCCATCACTTTTTTTCTCATAACTTCTTGTACTTTCTTCTTCTTTGATTTATTTTTTATGGAGATTTTGGCTACTCTAACATTCCCCCCTCTGAAGAGGTAACTCTAAAATCTTTTAAAGATTAGATAAAAGCTCCCAAATACTTTAGACTATTTCGGCCCCTTGGAATGGAGTATGTTTCTAAGAGGCCCAAGGACATTGTGAGTTTTAGTCAAGAAACTGACTACTTTTCTTTAGGGTCTTTTTACCCTAACTGTCTAGCCAGTTCCTACCTCCTATTCTTATCACTCCATCCTCTGAAGAGGTTACCCAAATTGCAGTCAGGACACAGACCACTCTGGCTTCTTCCAGGGCCCCACAGCAAGCCAATTGGAGTACCCCTTCAGTGGGTCTATCTAAAAGGCTCCCAAATTGCATAACTCTTATCTCTAGGGGGAAAAGAAAGTCCTTAATTCGTGACTAGGAGATGTGAAGGAGAAGTAAAGGTAAGAGTAATTAGCATTACAAGTTCTAGACAGGGAACTAGAAAAAAGTTAGAACAAGGCAGTTTTCAAATGTCCACATGAGAATCCCTTGGAATTTCTTGAAAACGGCTTCCAAAAGCATCCCTCCATTGGGTTCTTGCTCAATTTTCTTTTGTCTTCCAAGGTAGGACTCTAGAGTGATCAATTCAGGATTTGCTTTCAGATATTTTAATAGCTGTTGGAGTGGTTAGAATTAGTGTCAGTTCTCTCTCAAAGGCTTCTAGGAGGAGAAAACAAATTTATCCCTCATTTTAGGACAATAGCTGGTTGTCTCCCTTAGCTACAGGTGGGCACTACCGTATTGGAGACTGAGATTTGAAGTCTTAATCTGAGCAGTCCTTTCTGGTTAGGAACAAAATCATCAATGAGAAATAATTGTCTAAATAAATTTTTATATAGGCTTAAGCCTAATGCCTGGGAAGTGTAATCCCTTGAACTCTTAAAGAAATATACTGATGATTTTACTCTTTGGTTATACTTTCCTTTTGGGTGTTTAAGACCATAGAGTTGGCCCAAATATATCAATTTATTTATTTTATTTTATTTTGAATTGTTTATTTAATAACAACATACTTAGAAGAAGCATTTCATTACATCAGCATTGACATACTCAATAATAATTTTCTGAGCTAGGCTGCACCTCTTACAAAATTGGCTGTACATTTTTAGGTTTACAGTTGAATTATTACAGTTATACAGTATGGTACTCAGTATGAACCCTATAAGACATAAAACTAAATGAGGTTTTAACCTTTAAAAAAGACATCCATTTCATTATTAAAATACAGAGTTTCATGCAGAAAACTTCATTTGTAACGCAATTGACATTAAGATGTTTGCACAGGCGTTTCTAATCTATGTATATCTGATTATTACTAGTGACAGTCGGTTACTTTCTGAGCTCCTTAGCATCTGAGCATGGATATAAAGTCATCAGGTAGATTTCAATGATAATATTTTTCACATCTACTAATTATTAAGGAGGAAATTTTTATGCTTTGAAGAATTATTTTTTTAATCATTATACTTTAAAAGAATTTTAATGCCTACATGATTAGAAGCTTTTCACTACAGCTTTAACACATTCAGTAACACACTCCAGAGCAACAGTACATCTCTTTCACAAGTGGGTGCAAGTTTCTAGGTTCACAGTTGAATTAATATAGTTATATATTATTAAACTCAGTATAAGCCCTGTAAGACATAAAATTAAAAACTCATCCCTCTGGGTTTTTTTAACACTAGCTAGGCATTATTTCTCTCCTCTCTCTCTCACCT
>NW_008329320.1:1638710-1639300 GCF_000622305.1 Nannospalax galili
GCTACTAACACTGAGATGTTGGCGCTAGGATCTCAAATCTGTATGCATCTGATTATTACTAATCATAATTGGTTGCACTTAAATCCTTGGTGCCTGTGTATGTTTATAAAGTCATTGGGCAGATTTCAATGGTAATGTTAATCACCTCTACGAATTAGCATGATGTAAATTTCCATGCTTCCTCCTCAAATATAATACATATTTTTAATTGTTGATTTTGTGTGTGTGTGTGTGTGTGTGTGTGTGTGTGTGTGTATCACACAGGACATCCCAAACCATCTCATTTGACTATACACCCACTTCCCAGATGTCACCCTCAACACACCCACTTCACAGACAGCACTCTCCCATAGCCTCCCTCCCCCCACTAGAGCCCTTATACTCTGATGTTGTCGGCACCCCAAGCTATTCCCTACTACTTGCCCTTCTGGTGAATTTAGCCTATCTAGAGGACTTTGTTTTAGGAGGATCAGCTGTTCCTCATCTAGCAGTAATCACTTGTCAATATTCCTTTAGATAAGATTGGGGTGTGCTGTTCATTTTCCCAGCTCTATGCTGGGTTACTATCTGGGAGTCCCTTTGGCCACCTG
>NW_008329320.1:1639389-1640593 GCF_000622305.1 Nannospalax galili
AAGGACATACAATTGGACCAGATAAACTGATTTGTTTTTACTCTTGAGGTCGTTAGAGGATCTGTTCCTCAGGGGTCCCATGGGTTTGGGACGAGCCCCTGGCTCCTTTCTTTTACCAGTTCCGCCTATGTGAAGATAAGTCAAAGTTCCTGCTCGATCATGGTTGGCTTTGCTTGGAAGCATGGAGGTAATGATTCCTCTGTGTTGACCCTCCTCTTTCTAGACTGGACACTGGTTCAAGTCCATCTGGTGGGATCTCCTCGGCCTCCTTGTTCAAGAGGACAGGTGACCCACCACAATTGCAGGACATTTTTAGAGAAGCTCATAGACCCCTGGAACTAGTCGGCCTAGGAGGGCAAGGAGCAAAAACTGTCCTTTATGTCCCTCTGACCAAATTAGTATAGGCCTCAGAGTATGTCTGTTAAACATCCAAAGGTTAGCCAGTGTGCTACTTTTAATTACTGTGTGTCATGTAGATAAATCTTGGGCAAACACCAGTTGTTCTCAGAAAAAGCTTACCTAAACATATATTTCTTGATATGCTATGTATAATTTGTCAATAGGTTGTAGGAGTAATACGGTTCCCTCTGGTTTTCAAAACTAGCTAGGCATTATTTATCTCTCGCATCATCTCACCTCTCCATCATGGTTTTCCAACTTAAGGTGCCGCCATTTCCCCCTTCTCCCTAAATAATACCCTTCTCCTATGGTCCTACTTCTCTTGAGCTCCTTCTTTCCTTTTATTGCCTAGGTTACTTGTATATCCTTCCCTTCCCCTTCCCTTAAACTAACCCAATTTTTATCAATAGCTCCCTTATTGAGGCCTGTTTCCTACTGTTCTCTTTCAGGTTCTTTCTTTTCCTTTACCTCCCTGTTTCCTTTCCATTATCTTGGTTCCTGTAGTTATGTCTGGATATATACTTATTTATCAGAGTCTGATCCTAGGATCCACATATGAGGGAGAACATATGTCGATTTTTTTTTCTGAGTCTGTGTTACTTCACTTAGTATAACAGTTTCTACTTCCATCCATTTACCTGCAAATTTCATGATTTCATCTTTCTTTACTGCTGAGTAAAACTCCATTGTATAAATGAACCACATTCATTATCCACTCGTCAATTGAGGGACACTGAGGTTGCTACCATCTCTGAACTATTGTGAAAAGAACAGCAACAAACATGGATGTACAAGTGTGTCTGCA
>NW_008329320.1:1640690-1641543 GCF_000622305.1 Nannospalax galili
TGAACAAGTTTGCAGCCCCACCAGCAGTGGATGAGTGTTCCTCTTTCCCCACATCCTCTCCAACATTTGGTATCATTTGTTTTCTTGATCTTAGCCAGTCTGACTGGGGTAAGGTGAAATCTTAAAGTTGTTTTAATTTGCATTTCCCTAATTATTAGTGATGTTGAAAATCTTTTAAGTTGTTTCATAGCCACTTTACTTCTTCTTTTGAGAACTCTCTGTTCGGCTCCTTCACCCATCTTTTATTTGGGTTGCTTCTTGTCTTGGTTCTCTGTTTTTTGAGTTCATTATATATTCCCGTTATTACACCTCTGTCGGATGTGTCACTGGTGAAGATTTTCTCCCATTCTGGGGGTTTTCTGTTTGCCTCCTTGGCTATCTCCTTTGATATACAGAAGCTTTTTAGTTTAATGGGGTCCCATTTGTTAATTCTTGCCCTTGTCCTGAGCAATTGATGTCTGGTTTAGAAAATCCTTTCCTACACCTATATCTTGTAGGTTTTTCCCAATGTTTTCTTCTAATAGTTTCAGAGTTTCAGGCTTTACATTGAGGTCTTTGAGCCATTTGGAAATGGCTTTTGTGCAGGGTGAAAGATAGGGGTTTAGTTTCATTCTTCTACAAGAGGAGATCCAGTTTTGCCAGCACCATTTGCTGAATATGCTGTGTTTCTTCCAGTGAATATTCCTGGCCCCTTTGTCAAATATTAGGTGGCTGAAATTGCATTTACTCATATGTGGGTCTTCAATTTTGTTCCATTGATCTATTGGTCTATTTTTGTGCCAGTACCATGTTGTTTTTATGACTATAGCTCTGTAATACAGCTTGAAATCTGGTATAGTAATCCCCTATCTTT
>NW_008329320.1:1641834-1676235 GCF_000622305.1 Nannospalax galili
ATATTTTATTTTTTTGCAGCTATTGTGAAGGGGAGTGTTTCCATGTGCTCGTTCTCTGATTGCTTGTTATTAGTATATAGAAAGGCTATAGACTTTCGTGGGTTAATTTTGTAACTTGCCACTTTCCTGAATGTGTTAATTTCTAGGAGTTTTTAGATGGAATTTTTGGTGTCTCTTAGATATAATATCGTATCATCTGCACAAAGGGATAATTTGATCTCTTCTTTTCCAATGATTACTCCTTTAATTTCCTTCTCTTGTCTTATTGCTCTTACAAGAATTTCAAGCACTATGTCAAAGAGAAGTGGAGACAGTGAACAGCCTTTTCTGGTTCCTGATTTCAATGGGAATGCTTCCAGTTTACCTCCATTTAGAATGATGTTGGCTGTGTGTTTGTTATATATGGTTTACTTATGTTGAGGTATGTTCCCTTCAGTCCAATTCCCTCTAGGACTTTGAACATAAATAAATTTCAAATTTTGTCAAAGGCCTTCTCTGCATATATTGAGATGACCATGTGGTTCCTGTCTTGGAGCCCATTTATATGATTTATGATGTTTATTGCCTTACGTATATTGAACCATCCCTGCATCTCTGGGATAAAGCCGACTTGATCGTGGATCATGGTGGATGATCTTTTTGATGTGTTTGTATGCAGTTTCCAAGTATCTTACTGAGAATTTTTGCATCTATGTTCATTAAGGATATGGGTCTATACTCTTTCGTTTTTTGGTTGTATCTTTACCTGGCTTGGTATTAGATTGAAGCTGGCTTTATAGAAGTAATTTGGAAGTTCTGCCTCCATTTCTATCTTTTTGAATAAATTAAGTAGTATTGGATGTAGATCTTCTTTAAATGTCTGGTAGAATTCTGCCGTAAATCCATCTGGGCCTGGGCTTTTTTCAGTTGGGAGGCTTTAGTTTTCAATTTCTGTTTCAATTTCTTTTTGTGATATGGATCTGTTTAAGCTGTTACTCTCTTCTTGGTTTAGTTTTGGTTGTTCCTATGCCTTTAGATATCTGTCCATTTATTTTAGGTTTTCAAATTTAGTAGCATATAGGTTTTTAAAGTATTCCCTTATAATGTTCTGTATCTTTCTGGTGTCTGTTGTGATGTTTCCCCTTTTGTCTCTGATTTTGTTAATTTGGAGGTGCTCTTTCTTTCTTTTGGTTAACTGGGCTAGTGGCCTGTCAATCATGTTTAGCTTTTCAAAGAACCAGCTCTTGGATTTGATGATTCTTTGTATTGTTTTCTTTGTTTCTATTTCACTACTTTCTGCTCTGCTTTTTGTTATTTCTTCTTGTCTGCAGGGTTTGGGTTTTGGTTCCTGTTGCTTTTCATGTGTCTTGAATTGCAGTGTTAAGTCATTTGTTTGTCTTCTTCTGAATTTTTAGTATAGGCACTTAGAGCTATAAACTTCCCTCTAAGGACTACTTTCAATTTGTCCAGAGGCTTTGTTGTGTTGTATTATACTTTTCATTTAGTTCCAGTAATACTTTTATTTCTTTCTTAGTTTCTCCTTTGACCCATTCATCATTCAGGAGTGTGTTGTTTAATTTCCATGTGTTCATGTGGTGCTTGAGGCTTCTTCTGCTGTAGATTGTAAGCTTTATTGCACTGTGGTCTGATAGAATGCATGGAATTATTTAAATCTTTTTGTATTTGTTGAGGTTTGTTTTGTGCCACAGTATATGGTCGATTTTGGAGAACGTTCCATGGGGTGCTGAGTAGAAAGTATGTCCTTTGGTGCTTGGGTGGAAAACTTGATAGATGTCTGTTAAGTCCATTTGGTATATGGTATTGTTTGATTCAGATGTCTCTCTGTTAATTCTCTGCCCTGTTGATCTATCTAATGAAGACAGACTGAAGTCTCCTAATATTAATGAGTTGGAATTAATCTGCATCTTAAAGTCCTGTAGTATTGGTTTTATGAAGTGGGTGCACCAGAGTTTGGTGAATATATGTTCATGATTGTAATATGTTCTTGATTCATTGTTCCTTTGTTCAAAATGAAGTAGCCCTGTTTGTCTCTTCTGATTAGTTTTAGTTTAAAATCTATTTTGTCAGATATTAGAATTGCTACGCTGGCATTTTTCTTAGTGTCTTTTGCTTGGTATATTTTTTCCCATCCTTTAACTTTGAGATAGTGTCTGTCCTTGAATGTGAGAGAGTTTCTTGCAGACAACAAAAAGATGGGTTTTGTTTCTTAATCCATTCACCTAGTCTATGTCTTTTGACTGGGGAGTTCAGTCCATTAATATTTAAAGTTATTAATCAAAGATGAGTATTTATTGCTGTCATTTTTATTTCTGTTTACATTCTTGATATAGCTGTACCTTACCACATTTATACTTTCATTGGCTTTCTTTCCGCAACCCCTTGGGTATAGTCATTCCTTTCTTCAGCTCTTTGTATTGCTTCCAGAACTCTCTGAAGGGCTGGTTTGGTGGACATGAATTCCTTCAGCCTATTTATGTCATGGAAGATTTTTCTTTCCCCTTCAACTGTAATAGATATTTTGGCTGGGTATAGTAATCTGGGTTGGCATCTGTGGTCATTTAGAACTGGGAATACTTTGGTCCAGGCTCTTCTGGCTTTCATAGTTTGCACTGAAAAGTCAGCTTTAATCCTAATGGGTTTTCCTTTATATGGCTTTCAGAATTGTCTCTTTGTTTTGTACATGTAGTGTTTTTACTATGATGTGCCGTGGAGAGTTTCTTTTCTGGTCCTGTCTGTTTGGTGTTCTATATGCTTCTTGTATTTGTATGTGCATGTTTTTCTTTAATTTTGGGAAATTTTCTTCCACAATTCTGTTGGAGATCTGGCCCATGCTATTATTTTGGGATTCTTCTCCTTCCTGTATGCCTATGATTTGTAAGTTTGGTCTTTTTATGGTGTCACACAGTTCCTGCATATTCCATTCTTGTGATTTTTAAAATTTTTCATAATCTTTGCTTGAGGGGTCTAGTTCTTTCACTTTATCTTCCAGTCTTGATATTCTGTTTTCCATTTCATTCATCCTATTGGTGAGGCTTTCTCTTTTCATTTCTAATTGGCTTACTGAGTGTTTCACTTCCTTTTCTTTTCAGCCTGACTATTCTTCAATATTTCCATCTACTTTTTGAATTCATTCAGACGCTTTTCCCTATCTTACTTCAGTTCTTTGATTTCTTTGTGTGTTCTTTAAATTCACTGAATTCTTTTATCATGTTTATAATTGTTCTTTTAGTTACATGTCCTGCATTATCTCTAGGGGGTTCTCAGTGTTCTCCTCTAGAGGACTATTGGTGTTTGGTGGGGATATATTATTTTGGTTTTTCATGTTATTTTTTTCTCTGTGATTTTGACATGTGTAATTCTTTTGTAGTTTCTGATTCTTGTTTAAGACTGAAGCCTTCAAGTTTAAGTCTGCTTCTTTTTGTGAACTTTATGCATCTTTGTGGTTTACTTTTGGGGCATGAAAGTCTGCTTCTTATAAGCTTCTTGTTCTCTCTTTTGATTTTATTTTGGAGTGGCCAGATTGCTTTTGTTCAGGAGTTCCCACAGAGGCCCAAGTCAGATGAGGATCAGATGCTCTCAGGCTTTCTCCTAAGGTCTGGATCCCTCCAAGAAAGATTTTGGCCTCAGGAATTTGGGGGTTGGATTTGCCTGGGAGCCAGGCCCAGGAAAGATGCTGGTCTAGGGCAGCTGGTGGCCATGCCACCTAGAGTTACAAAGGGTGAGAAGTGGCTCCGAGGACTCCTGGGGACTGTATTGAGGAGCTGAGTTGGTCTGGATGCAAAGGATCTGGGAGAGGTCAGCCCCATGTCCCGGAAAGAAGCTGGGGTGTGGTGCAGGCCCAGGGAAGCAGAGGAAGGTGAAGGTGGGGCCAGGCCCAGAACCAGTGCTCCTGGGGACCAGAGAAGTCACTGAGTTGGTCTGGATGAAAAGGATCAGGAAGCAGTAGCGCTTCCCCAGGTGTCTGGGTCCCCAAGACAAGGAATGGGACAGGACCCAAACTAGGAGGAGAGACCATTGGGGAAGATGGGAGGGTGAATGAGGCTGGGGGAGTGAAGGCCTGGAGGTCACGATGGACTTTCCCTGGAGAAAGGCCTGCGGGTCTGAAAGAGTCCTGCGGAGGGTCCTGCAGGCCCAGGGAAGCAGAGGGAGGTAAGGTCGGGGCCAGGCCCAGAAGCAGTGCTCCTGGGGACCAGAGAAGGCACTGAGTTGGTCCTGATGAAAAGGATTAGGAAGCGGTAGTGGTTCCCCAAGTGTCTGGGGCCCCAAGACAAGGAGTGGGACAGGACCCAAACTAGGAGGAGAGACCGGAGGGGCATGAATTTTTTTTATACTTTAAGGTTGTTTGAGAATCTGTTCCTCGGGGGTCACATGAGCTTGGGAGGAGCTCCTGGCTCTTTAACCAGTTCCATCTATGTGAATATAAGTCAAAGGTCCTGCTCGACCGTGTCTGGCTTCACTTGGAAGCATGAATGAGATGTTTCCTCTGAGTTGACCCTCATCTTTGTAGACCAGACACTGGTTCAAGTCCATCTCATGGGGTCTCTATGTCATCCATGAACAAAAGGACAGGTGACTCACCACAGTTATAGGACATTTTGAGAGATGTTCCATAGTCCCTTGGAACTTAGTCGACCATGGAGGGCAAGGGGCAAAAACTGTCCTTTAAGTCCCTCTAACCACATTAGTATAGGCCTCAAACTATGGCTGTTAAACATCCAATAAGGTTAGTTCCACCATTCTGATACTTCTAATTATCATTGCTATGCAGATAAGGCAGGTAAAAAAACCTAATATTCTCAGATAAACTTTGACTTGATATATATTTTGTTCCTTAAACTAGTTGACTAAACTATGACCATAGGAATTTTAAGATTATGTGTATATTATTTTTGTCTCATCCTTTATATATCATAACAAACCTATACAGACCTTCATTGCTTGCTTAGACTTTCTCATTTTTTCCTATTTTGGAAAATATCTCCATTCCCATATCCTTTTAACATCTTTTACTTTCTCATTTTCTTTTTTTAAAAAAAATTATTATGAAACATAGTAGGGTTAACAAATTAATTTTCCGTCTATTGTGAGGCTTCTTTTCCTGGGGATGCTAAGCAATACTTATTCCATTTTAAGGTTCTAGTGTCAAGCCAATGTTTGATTAAAGTTTTACTGGGGAACCAATGAATTTATTGAGCTTACTTACGGAGATAACTGAGGAGTTGCTGAGGTGTATGTATGACTCAAGGGTATGCACACTGGGAAGCCTTTACCCAGCATGGGTCATGCCTTCTCTTCCTAGCCTTCCCCAGATTGCATAGCCCTCCCCAAATCCAGGAGGCCATGTGTAATTAGGGACAAATTACATACAGTTGGCTGGGAAGAGTGGCTGGATAATCTGGTGAGGGTCCAATGACCCTGCTTGGCTCTCCTTTAATGAATGAGCACAATCATCAACAAGCCCAATTGTGACAATGTTTAGTGATTAGGCTCAGCTGAAGATGTGATGATGGTAGTTATTTCATGCAGAAAGGACTACTGTATAGCATCATCTTATTAAAAGGACTACCATGTGGAGGCAGGATCTGGGTCAGGCTCTCAGTCAGTTGTTCTCAGGCCCTCTACCAGAAGAAGGCTAGAGGGAGGCCAGAACTTGGTACTCTCTGGCGGTCTGCTCCACTGACTGCTCTTGCAGAGCACCTGAGTTCAGTTACCAGCACTTACATGGCAGCTAACACCTATCCATAACTACAGTTCCAGGGGATCCAATGCCCTCTTCTGATCTCCATGGGCAGTGTACAACATGGGTGCACTTATACACATGCAGGCAATACACTCATACACATAAAATAAAAATAATAAATAAAAATTTAAAAAACAAAAGTAAAAAGAGCAATATAATCAAGTACAACGATGTGAGAGCACAGTGTTGTCAAACTGTGATACATGGATTATATGTCTCAGATCCCCTAGGATTCCAGGGTATCACATCACACACACTGAGTCTCTAAATCAGGCTCTTGAGCATATACATTTTAAATAAGCTTTCCATATGATTCTTTAGCACACTAAAATTAAAGAACCCCTGAATTAGTGGGTTATCTGATGTTATGGTGGTGAGTGAATTTTTACTTTCTGAGGACCCACTTTAGTAGCTGTCCTTCTATCTATGACGTACCCCTTCTTCTGAAAGAATGATAATCTGTGGGGATTTCCTACTGGAATTATAATAGTTTCAAATATTATCAAGCACTCGGTGTCAAGTATTATCAAGCAAGAATCCAAGATAATTAAAAATAGCTTTCTTACCCTTATATGAGCATACTATTTTCTTCTAGAACCTCAAACTATTTCCAGAAACAAGCAACTGTGTCAACCACATCACAAGATGAAGAAATGATTGATCTTGTCTTAGGAACATACTGTCGACATGAGAAAAATCCATACAGAAACATTTACTGAAGACCAGATATTATTTAGAGTAACTTTGATTCATTATCATTCAGTTCCTACTATAACAGCTCAGCAGAAAGCAGGCCATTATCATCACCAGTTCACAGATGAGGTCACCAAGACTCAGAGAGCCCAGATTCCTTGTGTAAAGCTATATTATTTGTATATTATTTGATATTATTTGTTAGGGCTTGACTTGAGTCTTCCAAACTGTTTTTTTTTTACTCAAGGAAAACAAGATGATTTGGAATATATAAAATATATTTCTAGTAGTGGGAAGAGAGGGCCATGACTTGGTCTCCATAGTTGACCTACAGACTTGGAAATTAATGAAGATTTCTGTCTTAAATCATTTGAAGAAATCCTACTTTTAGAATTGTGCTTCGTTCTTCCTGGGAGGTACCCTAAAATCTAACCTCCTACCTGTGTTAAAGTTTGGTCAGAAAAGTCTTGGCCATTAGAGCTCCTGCTCTAATACTACATCATAAAGGATGATTGAGGCTCATAGTAATTCTGCCTCCATGGTGCATTTGTAGATAGCCCATTGTGTGCCCAGTCAGCACTGATGGTCTTTGAGTCAGTGTGGAATCTGCTGGCTCTGTTTTGCAAAGGGCTCTCCATGGAAGATGGAGCAGACTCACCTATTCACTCATCATTAGTAACATTAGAAGGAATGTTACCTCAAGGTCTGAGGAGAGAGTTGAAATTGATTATGCTGCAAATCTGGGATTAGGCTTTAAGGACCAATATGCTGCTTCTTCCTTATTCCACCAATATCTGTATCTAAACTGTGATTGGAATTTAAGTGTAGACTTAAAACTAATTTATTGATGTTAGGAATCCAGATAATGATGCCCTTGGAAATGTTATTGATTATAAAGGGGGACATGGAATGTCTTGGCTGCTGGTCAAATTTCTTTCTGCCATGTGAATATTCCTTTTATGAAGATCTACAGAGACATAGCAGTTATGATTTTACCTCTCTCTACATGTTTGCAATGTTAAAAGTGCATTAAAGTTCTATGTAAAATAACTTAAAAACTTTCAATTGAATTTTTGTGCATTTCATACAATACATCTTGATCATATTTAGATCATCTCCCCTATCTGCAGCCCCGATTGCCCCAACCTGATTTCACACATTCTGTCATATATGTTAAGGCCTATGGAGTTAAGTTTGTGTCTTCAGATGCCCCTGAGTGTGAGCCCATCCACTGAAGCCTTGTCAGCCTATCCAGAGTCAGTCCCTTAAAGACACTTCCTCACCTGGTAGTGATCAGTTACCAATAATAGTTCCTCAGCTAAGGTTGGGGCTTCTTACCATTTTTCCAAGTTTTATACTGGGGTTTTTGTCTGGTTTTAGTTTGCATGGGTCTTATGCATGCTGTCACCATTGCTGTAAGTTCACATGAGCAAGTTCCCAGTCACCTGGAAAATTCTGTTTCTTTGTGGTCATCCACCAACCTTGGCTTTTACAGTCTTTTCTTCCCCTCTTCTGCAATGGTCTCTGAGCCCTGGGCTGGTGAGGTTTAATATAGGAGTCTTATCCAAGGACTTGCACTCTACAGTCTCTTATTCCCTATATTTTGGCGAGTTGTAGCTTTCTGTGTTAATCACTATATGTTGCATGAGGAAGTTTCACTGGTGAATGTTGAGAGATACTTTAATATTCTCTCTGCCCCCTATTTTGCCATGTTCCCTGAGCCTTAGATGTAGAGGTTGCATTCTAAGGTTAGATGTAGAGGTTGCATTAGGGGTGGGCATCTCAGAAACACTTATTTTCTGTGTTTGACCAGTTGTGGATCTCTGTAACAGTGCCCATCTGTTGCATAAGGAAGCTTCTTTGATGAGTAGTGAGCAGTATATTTATCGTTAAATATAAGCGTTCATATTTAGCAATTACATTTGTCTAGGGACGTGACAGACATAGGGGTTTTCTCTAGGATCTATGACCTCTCCAGCCATCTGTATTTGGCTATGTTTATATTACCACATGTGAGTTTCACCCCACTGAGCAGGCCTTCAGTTCAATTAGATAGCCGTTGATTACCCCCAAGATAAAAGTGTCACTACTTCATCAATATAGTTTGTTGCCCTGGTTATTGTATATACAGGTGTGTTGGGCCACTGATTGGTTTTCTTACTTAGCAGCTTACATAATAAACTGACTTTAAAAGAATAGCATTTAGAAACATTCACAAGCATTCCAACTTAAAGCATGTGAGTTTATTTCCAAAAGTGAGTTCATACTGTTCTGAGGCTAGTGGATACTAGAAGGGAGAAGAGGAAATGACACAGGAAACAGAAGGATGAACTTATATGCTGTGAGATTCAGGTTGATGCTCATTCTGGCTAGGTTCTTCTGAATAGAGTACAAGCCCTCCTTGAATTAATACTATTTCCTCAATTCTATTCCCAATCTTCTTTAAAGGTAAGAGAAGTGAGCACCTTGTAGGGAAGACTGCAATTAAGAGTGCTTGTTTGACTCAAAGATAGAGATAGTAAGGGGAAGGTACTTTTTCCAGGTAGCACGCTTTAGAGAAAGTGTGGAGCCAGCTCTCCCATTGGAAGAAAACTATGTGTGTTTCCTTCCAGCATGGTCAGGTTTCTATTGGCTTAGAAGAGACCAATAAACTGGAACTGCCTGGGCACCAGTTGTACAAATGTTTTACGTATTGGGAAAAGGAAGGGCATAGGAAATTCTCCAACTCTTCTGCCCAAAGCCAGTGAGGTATCTTTGTCCCCTCTCCTGCCTGTTCCCTTTTTCATGACACCTGTGCAAGGGGTACCAGAGCAAAGGGGGCAAGCAGCCTTACTTGCTCATGAACAGGTCTCCCGCTTTCCCTCCCCTGGCAAATCCCCAGTCCTTCTGGGTCTCCATCTAGCTTTTGGGGACAATTGAGGCTGATTTCTGTAAAATTGCAAGCTGTCCTCGTAAAGAAATACAAATATGATGGAGTTTCTAGGAAAATGTGTGGGCTTCAGGCCCTCTCACTCCTGTTTCCCACAGCATAGTTATATTCTCAAGTAGAGTTATGTCTATTTCTTCTATACCATTTGAGTCCAAAATTTGAGCAGGAAGAATTCTCCACCCTTCTTGGTGGTCTTGTTGTTGTTTCTTTTAGGGACATCAGTATTAGGTTGATAGCAGTGCACAAAGGGCCTCGGGGGTCTGCCATCCCTGAGGACCCCTGGACTTCTGCTTTATTTCCATAGCATAAATGAGGCTCATTAGTGACAGGCGGGCATTCTCTCTTGTTGGTCTCTGACTCACATCGGATATGGAACCAAATTTCCCTGCAGCAGGCAATCTGCTTCTAGCAACTTTGCAATTACTTGATACTGCTCGCTGAACCAGTCCCTCCTGTCCCACCAGTTTGCCTCAAAGAAAGAGAGATACAGAGAAAAATAAAGTCGTGTCTCCTACTAAAGGTCAGGTTAAAAACAAATTTGAAGTTAGATATAACCACTATTGGAGATGCATTTGTAAAACAACTTGCAGTCTACTTCTACGAGCTTCATCTCCTACAGCCCTATGAGGTGGTAGATATTGCCCCCTCTCACAGATGAGGACTCAAAAATTTGAGCAATGTATTCAGGGCTACATGGCTATTTTCTTGACTTCTTGCTCTTATAGATACTTTGAGGTGAGTAATCAAAAATAGGAAACCAGTTGCGAGGTTAGCATCAAGGTGTGACTCTATTACTGACTGTAGTGCTATATATTGGAAGGGGAGCAGGCATTTAGGAAAGACACATTGAGAGATGCCCAGTGAAGAGGAGTTTCCATGCTTGACAGAGACTCCCTTGCTTCCTGTTTGCTGGAGCTGCTCAGCCAGTCTTCAGAGGTGTCTGTAGAGTCGAGCTGTATGAAAAAGCAGCTGGATATGGCACCAATGCCCAGGTCTATTTTGTCAAACTAACATTCAATGAACTTCCACCTTGAGTTTAGAGACTCTAATGCAATGAAATGGCATATATTTAGCAATCTGGAAGGACCCTAATGACAGATAAATCTCTGATCCAGACGTTTGGTAAAAGTTCTGTAAATATTAACTCATTTACTCTTCATAATACACCCTTAATTATTCCCATGTTCCAGCTGAGATACGTGACACTGAGCAAGACATTTACCCAAGATCTCAGAGATCATAAGTAGAGGAGTCATTTTAGTTTGAACCCACTTTCACTTTAGAGTCTGATAACCTTGATCTAAAATGATAAACAGGCCATCTAGGGGTAAGCTCTTTGTTTCATAGTTAGTGAATTTAGAACTCTGGGTGTTAGGTCATTCTTAGGAGGTCTTTGGTAAAAGAGTTTTTATTTTTTATTTTATTTTATTTATTTATTTTGGTCTTTTTGAGACAGTGTCTCCCTGTAGCTCCAGTTGGCCTGGAACTTGCTATGTAGAACAGGCTGGCCTTGATCTCATAGATATCCACCTGCCTCTACCTCCTGAGTACAGGGATTAAAACCGTGTGCCACCATACCCAACTTTTTCTTTTTTAAGACAGGGCCTTACTATGTCACCCAGATATGTGTCAAACTCATAATCCTCTTACCTCTGCTTTCAAAGCACTAAGGCTACTGACATGCACCACCATGTCTTGTTGGCCAGAGACTTTTCTAAGTACTTCAAATGGACATTAAGAAGTTTTCCTGGGATTGGGGATTTAGCTCAACGGTAGATCACTTACCTAGCAAGTACAAGGCCCTTGGTTTGGTCCTCAGCTACAAAAAAAAAAAAAAAAAAAAAAAAAAAAAAAAAAGAGGGAGAGAGAAAGAAAGCATTAAAGGACAACAGAGTTGAAAGGTATATACTTCCAAATCAACCTCTACCATTGAGTTTCTCATTGTCTAGTTCAACATTGTCTAGTCTGTGACTAATCCCCATATCTATGAATGAGAATTCACCCTCTTACTGGAAAGTAACAGACGGCTTTCCACTGTAGACCCTTGAAAGCACCTCAGATCAAGCACTGAACACATGATGTTTGTTTTCCTGAGTGAAGCTGGTATTAAACATTTCAGGTAAGAAGTTGGATGAGCATGTGGTCAGATTACCCCCACACAGAGAACTGCTCTGATATGAGAGGAGTTTGGGACATAAAAATCAACTCGATAATGGGCAAGTAGCAACAGTAGCTCTTATTTGAGATCCATAAATGTCTAACAATGGAGCTAAGGAGGATCCAGGAACCGGAGCAATTGTATGCTATATTTTAGATCAATGTGTACATGTGTACTTTTTCATTAGCATCTCAAAAGGATCCAGGGCTGAGGTGCGGCTCAGTGGTAGAGCACTTGCCCACAATGCACAAGGACCTGGGTTCAATTACTAACACAGAGAAAGAAAAAGGTCAAAGGATCCATGACCTAAGTGTGATCCATGATTGTAAAGACATTTCATTTAATTATTTGAGTGCATCGATTCTGTGACATCCAATGGCAGAGCATGAAACCACTGGTTTTAGGACTTCTAGAGGTTATCAAGATCTATATAATTCACTCCAGTAATTTTCTTTGCAGAGTTGATTCAAATAAACCCTCTTATTGAATATATTTACAGACTGGATTTTTCCATCTACCACATGGAGACTTTTTCATTGAGCCTGTCAAAAAGCATCCTCTGGCTGAGGGAGGGTACCAACCTCATATCGTATACAGGAGGCAGAAACGGAGAGTTCCAGAGACAAAGGAACCTACCTGCGGATTAAAGGGTAATGTGACTTCAACATCTTTACAGGCTGGAGAATTTGTTCTTTAGATTTCTTTTTAAAACATGACCTCTTCATTCAGGCCCGGTTGGTGTGCATATAATCTATTTCCAGCACTTGGAAGGTTTGAGGCATGAGGATCAGTCTGACCCTGTATTGTTTTTAAATCATCCTCAGAATATCCTAGAAAGAAACAACTCAAAGGCATAATAGCTTTC
This sequence comes from Nannospalax galili, assembly GCF_000622305.1. Classification (NCBI taxonomy): domain Eukaryota; kingdom Metazoa; phylum Chordata; class Mammalia; order Rodentia; family Spalacidae; genus Nannospalax; species Nannospalax galili. Next base: position 1,654,220 of record NW_008329320.1, read on the forward strand.
AACAGTAAGCCATGGTATTACATTAATGCTAACTACTAGCAGATAACTAGCAGTTCATCACACCTGCATATGGAAGGCAGATTTAAAAGTTGATAATGATGTGTGAAGAGGAACTGAAAAACATATCAACACATTATCAGATGATGAATTTAGTGATCCTTCTAGCTACATTCTGTTGGATTGATGTTGACTGAGCCGTGCTCCCACCCTCATGCCCTGGGCAGGATCTGAGCTGCTCTTCTCTGCCTTCTCCTGGATAGTTATTGTTTACATATAAACTGATGCAGCTAATTTCCTTGCAACTTCACATTTTCTTTAATGTATGGGAAATAAAAACTGCATAAAAATTCCTTAAAATTTACTAAAAATTGGGATGCTTCCTCAAATATTCTACTATTATTTTCTTCAGAGGAAAAAAAAATGCCAGAAAGACAGTTAGCAAAAGAAATAATGCTATTTTGTATCTTAAAGATTTGGGAGCCTCAAAGGGAAATAGATAATGAAGAAGTAAAAGAAGGTGAATCCTGAGGTTGGTCAGAGTCATACAGACCTGTAGCTTTCCAGTAGAAGAATAGAGGGCCAAGGGGACAGCTTCCTATGCTTGATAGAAATGTTCCCAGGGGTTCCTTCTATAATCTCAGCAGTGGGTGCAAGTGACAAGAAACTTTTGGATTTGTTGATTTTTTGTGTGTATAAAATCAAATGGCTGCTCTAATTCTTTAAACTTGATAAGTGATTGCGACTTTGTTCTACATAACATAATTTACTGTGTAAATCTTCTAGCAAGTATGAAGAGAAAGGAAGACAGAAATCATCTGGTTGTTTTAATTGCTGAAGGTGCCAATCCACATAACTAATCTTTGTACCTTTTAGGACTCTGACACAAATGCAATCACTGGATAATTATTCAACACCTATTATGCTTTGGGTAATGGAGAATATGTGGGGGGAAGGCTTGATACCTTTCTGACTGACTCTAAGGTTCAGGTTTTCAGTATAGTTGAGAGAATTACTAGTGCAGTGGGTGAATTTGTCTGGACAGTTGGTTCTGTGGGCATAATTGTTGTGTTGAACAAGTTAAGACTATTTCTCATCTACTCATCTAGAACACTTGAACTCCTAGTTGAGGGATAGACTGATTAAAAGCAAACTGAGGATATCAAATGTTTAGCCATGCAAGCTGAAGAGATAGCTAGGAAATCAATGGGATTCACAAATATGGCCCCTATTATGTCACACACAGCAGCACAATTATATTGCTGTCAGACTATTTCATATTGTGCTTTTAGAATGTCCTCAGAACTTTGCACTTCTATAAATCCTCCCGTGACTACTCCCTCCTTAAAATAACCTTTATATTGTGAAATTCTCTATACATTTTCTAAAAGACACTATTTCTCTGTCTTTGAATGGATCACTGTGATGGCAGGAACTTTGAGAGTGCCTAGTGTAGCCTCTTTCAATAAGGCATCAGCTATGGTTCAGAGAAGGGAGACAGTTTTCAAAAGCATCAAACAGGTTAGTATCAGACTCTAGCCAAGTTCACAAGCCATGGTTTTATGCTAGTTCAAGCAGTATGCTGTTCAATAATTCTTTAATTTTTTTTCATTATAAATCTTGTTTCATCATCCATTCCCTCCTCTCTCCTCCCAGACTATGAGGTACAAGATAGGAGATCAGTAAATCATGCAAATGAAACTAACAAAGGTGACTTTGTAGCCAAGAAGAAATCAGAATGTATCAGAATGTTTCTACCCTAGGTAACATTGATAGACAAAAAAAAATGTACTTTTTCTAGATATTGAGAAGGTATTAGTTGTGTGTAACTATCTCTTTTACTGAGAAAATGGTAACTAGAGAGATTCGAGAATAGCTAATGATCTCGTGGACACTTCACATACTCTATAGACATGCAGGATTTTATAGTCTTGGTAGAGTAAAATGGACTTGGTCTTGCTGAACCAGACAAGAGCAGTGTTCTTTAATCCATGTCACCCTGCAGACAGTGGAGTTAACTGTCAGCAGTGCTGTCCTTAGCTGATGTTGAAGTAGCTTCATGCTTACTTAGGTCAACTGATGGTGCAAAACTGAATTATGCTGATTATTAAAAATGGTCACCTTTACCATCAAAGGTGTAAAATTATGCCTGTATAATGTGCTTCAATAGAGAAAATGGGCAAACTACCTTTTAAAATTTTTCCATTCGCTTATTTTATTTTTTACCTAGAAAGGTATCAGGAATTTTTCAACACACCCCGTATGAATATGGCTGTTTCATAATTTCAGGGTTTTGATGTGATGCTATTTTGCCTTTGATTTAATCATTTTAACTATTTTCTTAATCTGTTATGTGAGCTTTGTCTTGTATTTGCTGAGTCCTGCTGTGTATCTTGTTTTCTCTAAGATCAACTTTCTGGAATCTATGCTAAATAATGAGAAATAAATTATTTATTTAATAACCATGTAATTAGAAGAAGCATTTCATTACAACAGCATTGACACATTCAATAACAATTTCCAGAGCTAAGACGCTTGAATTGGCTGTAAATTTTCAGGTTTACAGTACAATTAATACAGTTATACAATATTGTACTCCATATAAACCCTAAAATACAGAAAACTAAATGAGGTTTTAAACTTTAAAAAAGATTTCCATTTCATTATTAAAATACAGTTTCATACAGAAAAATTCATTTTTAATACAATTGACACTACAATGCACATGTGTTACTAATCTCTATATATCTGATTATTACTAGTCACAGTCAGTTACTTTCTGAGCTCTTTGGCATCTGAACATGGATATCAAGTCATTAGGTAGATTTCAATGGTAATGTTTTTCAGATATACTAATTATTAAGGATCAAATTTTTATGCTTTGAAGAATTATTTTTTTTCTTTTTTATTTATATACCCATTTCCCAGGTAGCACCCTCCCATAGCCTCCGTCCCCCCACTAGAGCCCTTATACTCTGATATCCCTGATACTGTCTGCTGTGTTGTTGGCACCGCAACCATTCCCCACTACTTGCCCTTATGGTGAATCTAGTCAGCCTATCTAGAGGCCTTTGTTTTAAGAGAGTCAGCTGTTCCTCATCTACTGGTAATCAGTTTTCAATATTCCTTTGGATAAGATTGGGGTCTGCTGTTCATTTTCCCAGTTCTATGCTGGGTTACTATCTGGGAATCCCTTTGGCCACCCTGGCCAACAACTCAAAAGAAGGTATCACCTGTCTGGCATTGTTGCTTGTTATGTAGCCTTTAGGTATACATATGGACTGTTATGAAATTATATTGGCCCCTTTAATCTTCGGTTATACTTTCCTTTGGGGTGTTTAAGGCCACATAGTTGGCCCAGATAAACCAATTTATTTTTACTCTTAAGGTCGTTTAAAGATCTGTTCCTCAGGGGTCACATGGGGTTGGGAGGAGACCCTGGTTCCTTTCTTTTACCAGTTCCACCTATATGAAGATAAGTCAAAGGTCCTGCATGACCATGGTTGGCTTCACTTGGAAACATGGAGGAAGTGATTCCTTTGTGTTGACCCTCATAGACTGGACACTGGTTCAAGTCTATCTACTGGGGTCATCTTGGCCTCCTTGATCAAGAGAACAAGTGACCCACCACCATTATAGGACATTTTGAGAGATGCTCATAGTCCCTAGTTCCCTGGAACTAGTCGACCTAGGAGGGCAAGGAGCAAAAACTGTCCTTTATGTCCATCTGACCAAATTATTATAGACTTCAAAGTATGTCTGTTAAACACCCAAGAAGGTTAGTTTCACCAGTCTGTTATTTTTAATTACTCTGTGTCACATAGATAAATCTCAGGCAAAGATCAGTTGTTCTCAGATAAACGTTACCTAGACATATATTTCTTGATCTGCTATGTATAATTTGTCAATAGGTTGTAGGAGTAATATGGTTCTCTCTGGTTTTCAAAACTAGCTAGGCATTGTTTATCTCTTGATTGTCTCACCCCTCCATCATGGTTTTCCCACTTAAGGTGCCCCAATTCCCCCCCTTTATCCTTTACTAATAGCCTTCTCCTATGGTCCTATGTCTCTTTAGCTCATTCTTTCCCTTTATCCCCTAGGCTCCTTGTATACCATTCCCTCTCCCCTCCCTTAAACTAACCCAATTTTTATCCATATCTCCCTTATTAAGGCCTGTTTTCTACTGTTCTCTTTCAGTTTATTTTTTTCCTTTACCTCCATGTTTCCTTTCCAATAACCTGGTTCCTGTAGTTATGTCTGGTTGCATACTTATTTATCAGAGTCTGGTTCTAGGATCCACATATGAGGGAGAACATATGTCAATTTTTTTTCTGAGTCTGTGTTAATTCACCTAGTATAACAGTTTCTAGTTCATCCATTTACCTGCAAATTTCATGATTTCATCTTTCTTTACTACTGAGTAAAACTCCATCATATAAATGAACCACATTTTCATTATCCACTCATCAATTGAGGGACACTTAGGTTGCTTCCATCTCTTAGCTATTGTGAAAAGAGCAGCAACAAACATGGATGTACAACTGTCTCTGCAATAGCATGAGTTCTTGGGTATATGCCAAGGAGTGGTATACCTGGGTCCAATGATAGGTTCATTTGTAGTTTTATAAGAGTTATCCACACTGCTTTCCATAGGGGCTGAACAAGTTTGCAGCCCCACCAGCAGTGGATGAGTGTTCCCCTTTCCCCACATCCCCTCCAACATTTGGTATCATTTGTTTTCTTGATCTTAGCCAGTCTGACTGGGGTGAGGTGAAATCTTAAAGTGGTTTTAATTTGCATTTCCCTAATTATTAGTGATGCTGAACATCTTTTAAGATGTGTCATAGCCATCTTTACTTCTTCTTTTGAAAACTTTCTGTTCAGCTCCTTAGTCCATGTTATAATTGGGTTGCTTCTTGTCTTGGTTCTCTGTTTTTTGAGCTCTTATAAATTCTGGTTATTAAACAATGTCAAATGTGTTGCTGGTAAAGATTTTCTCCCATTCTGTGGGTTTTCTGTTTGCTTCCTTGGTTGCCTCCTTTGGTGTACAGAAGATTTTTAGTTTAATGAGGTCCCATTTGGTCATTCTCGCCCTTGTTTCCTGAGCAATTGATGTCCGGTTTAGAAAGTCCTTTCCTACACCTATATCTTGTAGATTTTTCTCAATGTTTTTTTCTAATAGTTTCAGAGTTTCAGGCTTTACATTGAGGTCCTGGAGCCATTTGGAATTGACTTTTGTGCAGGGTGAAAGATAGGGGTTTAGTTTCATTCTTTTACAATTGGAGATCCAATTTTGCCAGCACCATTTGCTGAACATGGTGTCTTTCCTCCAGTTAATGTTCTTGGCCCCTTTGTCCAATATCAGGTGGCTGAAATTGGAATTACCGAAATCTGTTATAGTAATCCCCCCGACATTGCTCTTAGTGCTCAGGGTTGTTTTGGCTATCCGAGGTCTTTTGTACTTCCATATGAATGTGAGGATAGTTTTTTCCAATTCTGTGACAAATGTCATGGGCATTTTGATTGGCATTGTGTTGAATCTATATATGACTTTTGGTAGGATGGTCATTTTCACAATATTAATTATTCCAATCCATGAGCATGGGAGGTCCTTCAATCTCCAGATGTCCTCCTCAATTTCTTTCTTTAAAGATTTGAAATTTTCATTGTAGCGCTCTTTAATGTATTTGCTCAGGTTTACTCTGAGATTTTTTTTTCAGCTATTGTGAATGGGAGTGTGTCCATGTGCTCTTTCTTGGGTTGCTTGTTATTGGTATATAGAAAGGGTATAGACTTTTGTAGGTTAATTTTGTAACCTGCCACTTTACGGAATGTGTTAATAATTTCTAGGAGTTTTCAGGTGGAATTTTTGGCATCTCTTAGATATTATATCATCTGAAAAATGGGATTATTTGATCCCTTCCAATTATTACTCTTTAATTTCCTTCTCTAGTCTTATTGCTCTTGCAAGAGTTTCAGGTACTATGTTAAAGAGAAGTGGGGATAGTGGACAGCCTTGTCTGGTTCCTGATTTCAATGGGAATGCTTCCAGTTTTTCTCCATTTAGAATGATGTTGGCTGTGGGTTTGTTATATATGGCTTTAATTATGTTGAGGTATGTTCCCTCCAGTCCAATTCCCCCTAGGACTTTGAACATAAATGCATGTTGAATTTTGTCAAAGGCCTTCTCTGCATCTATTGAGATGACCATGTGGTGCTTGTCTTTTTGTCTTTTGCTTTGTCTTTTTGGAAAATTTTTTTCCAGGATTCTGTTGAAGATCTGGTCCATGCCATTATCTTGGGAGTCTTCTCCTTCTTGTATGCCTACGATTCATAAGTTTGGTCTTTTTCTGGTGTCACACAATTCCTCATATTCCATTCTTGTGATTTATTAAATTTTTCATAATCTTTGCTTGTGTGGTCTAGTTCGTTCACTTTGTCTTCCAGTCTTGATACTCTGTTTTCCATTTCATTCATCCTATTGGTGAGGCTTTCTCCTGTTGTTTCTAATTGGCTTACTGAGTGTTTCACTTCCTTTTTCATTTCGGCCTGAGTATTCTTCAATATTTCTAATTCTTATGAATGCATTCAGAAGTTTATTCCTATCTTCTTTCAGTTCTTTCATTTCTTTGTGTGTCTGTAAGTTCACAGAATTCTTTAAACATGTGTATAATTCTTCTTTTGAATTCCATGATCTGTGTTATATCCAGGGAATTCTCAATGTACTCCTCTACAGGATCACTGGTAGTTGGTAGGGGTATATCATTGGGTTTTTCATGTAATGTTTCTGCTGTGATTTTGACATTCTGTGTTACCTCTAGGGGGTTCTCATTATGCTCCTCTAGAGGAGTATTGGTATTTGGTGGGGATATATTATTTCGGTTTTTCATGTTATTTTTTCTCTGTTATTTTTGACATGTGGAATTCTTTTGTAGTTTCTGATTCTTATGTGAGACTCAGGCCTTCAAGTTTAGGTCTGCTTCTTTTTGTGAACTTTGTGTGCCTTTATTGGTTTACTTTTTGGGCTTGAAAAGCTGGTTCATTTAAGCTTCTGATTTTCTCTTTTGATTTTATATTGGAGTGGCTGAACTGCTTTTGTCTTCAGGATTTCCCACAGAGGCCCAATTCAGGTGAGGGTCAGATGGTTTCAGGCTTTCTCCTAAGGTCTGGATCCCTCCAGGAACTATTTTGGCTTCAGGAATTTGGGGGTTGGACTGGCCTGGGAGCCTGGCCCATTAAAGATGCTGGTCTAGGGCAGCTGGTGGTCGTGCCACCGAGAGATGCAAAGGCAGATGGGGCAGGAATAGGCCCCAAGGCCTCCTGGGGACTGCAGTGAGGAGCTGGGTTGGTCTGGATGCAAAGGGTCAGGAAGAGGAAAGGTCATCCCTAGTGTCCCAGAAAGAGGCTGGAGGGTGGTGCAGGCCCAGGGAAGCACAGGGAGTTGAGGGCTGGGTCAAGCCCAGGAGCAGTGCTCCTGGGGCCCAGAGAAGGCACTAAGTTGTTCTGGATGAAAAGGATCAGGGAGCAGTATTGGTTCCCCAGGTGTCTGGGGCCCCAAGACAAGGAATGGGGTAGGGTCCAAACTCCAAGGAGAGACCTGTGGGGGGCGGGGAGGGGATGGGAGGGCGAAGGAGGCTGGTGGAGTCAAGGTGCAGAGGGCACAATGGACTTACCCCAGAGAGAGGCCTGTGGGTAGGAGAGAGGCCTGCTGAGGGTCCTACAGTCCCAGGGAAGCAGAGGGAGGTGAGGGCAGGGCCAGGCCCAGAAGCAGAGCTCCTGGGGCCCAGAGAAGGCACTATGTTGGTCTGGATGAAAAGGATCAGGGAGCAGTATTGGTTCCCTGGGTGTCTGGGGCCCCAAGAGGAGGAATGGGGCAGGGCCCAAACTCCTAGGAGAGAATGGTGGTGGAGATGGGAGGGTGAATGAGGCTGGGGTGCCAAGGCCCGGAGGGTGCAATAGACTTAACCCGGAGAGAGGCCTGCTGGTAGGAGAGAGGCTTGCTGTGGTCCTGCAGGCCCAGGGAAACAGAGGGAGGTGAGCATGTTTTAAGATTTTGATGAGAATGTGATCACACTGGAACCTGGGTGGGTGTTAGGTAGAAATGTCTGGTGAACTTTGGTTTATGGAAGCTAAAGAAGTTGTTATTAAGCAGATGGATCAGAGGTTATCTGGTAGAAAATCAAAGACAAATCAAGTCAAAGTCATTAGGATTCTAGGTAGAAACACCTATTCCTGTTCCTGATATGCATGCTTATTTTCAGATGCATTTTATCATTCAACAAGTGTCTCTCAGGTATCTTCTCTCTGCTAGGTTCTTTTCCTAGGCTCTGTAGTTATAGCTGTGAATAGCATATAGTTCTTTTTTTAAATTAATTTTTAAATTAATTAATTAATTTAATTTTATGTGAATGCATGTATTGCCTGCATGTAGGTAAGTGCACTCGTGTTGTGCAATGCTCGCAGGGGGCAGAAGAGGCTTTCAGATCCCCTGGGACTGAAGTTATGAACAGTTGTTAGTTGCCATGTGGGTTCTGGGATTCAAACCTGGGCCTTCTGCAAGAACAGCCAGTGTTCTTAACCATTGAACCATCTCTCCAGCCCTGAATAGCATAGTTCTTAGTGTGAAGAGCTGAAAGCTTGGATATAGAATGTGAATAAGTAGAAGGTGCCTTGTCCTGATCTTATCTTTATGGCATATAGTAAAAACATGGCAATCTGGAATCTTGGAAATGTACTGGGTTTTTATTAGTCTGCATTGTGTTTGTGCCAGGAAATCAAATCCTACCTCACTCATCTCCCCACTGCAGAGCACTGCATTTTGCAAACCTTCCACACTTGATCCATTCTGCTTCCAAGTTTGGACATTATGTATGCATTATGTTGTCAATGTTTCCTAGTATAGAGTTGGATGGGGACTTCATTCCACTAATAGTACCTCTGAGTTATTCTACTACTAAGTAGAATGAAGTCAACAACATGTGGACTATCTAGATCTACGACTTCACCAGATAATGAAAGTTGCATTCCAAAGTGGATGCTTAAGACCATGAGTGAGATTTTGTTCTTGTTGCTTATCCTGTCTAACACTTGGTATTCTCTCTTTTAAATTTTGTGAAGCTGGAAGATGTGAAGTGCTTCATGTCACAGTTGTACACAAACTGCTTTGAATTTGGTCCCCATATATATGGCTTGACTAGAGATTCTCAATGGCTAGTTTTCTCCCCTATGCTCAGAATCAAGGCCCACATGACCAAGTTTAAAATTGCTTATTTGTTTGCTTTCAGGTTCACCTGTTCATGTAGTCTCTAGTCTGAGTTTCAATCCATATAGGTCCTAAACTTGTCCGTTTTCCCCAGAGCAGAAGCATAGAGTAGCAGGCACCCTGGCTTAGCTGCTAGTGCCATGCATCAGTCAAAATTGAACCCCAGAAGCACAGCCAGCAAAACATGTTTTCTAAGAGATTTATTACAAAGAAATGATTTGTGCAACACTGGGAATTAACCTTGAAAACCCCCCAATCTATGGGCAGGCCATCAGAAAGGGCAGGCTGGGATTGCTCTGCCCAAGCTGTAAGAGCAGCCCATATGCAGAATGTGCTGTCTGGGAAGATTTAGCTCTATTTATAAGGCCTTCAGATGATTAAAGCAGGCCACTAACTTATCCAGGATAATCGTCTTAGAGTCAACTTTTGATAGTTCTTATTCATATCTGCAAAATGCCTTCACACCAACACAGATTAGTGTTTGATTGCACTTCTGGGGACTGTGCCTGGCTACAGTGACATAAGAGTGTTCATAAAACTTTATCTTTTGCATTTCTCTCCAAGTGTTTTGTGAAATTTCTATTTTTTTTCTGTTCTTTACTTTTGATATCTGAGAATTTCCCATTGATTGTGTGCTATAATATTGTGAGGTGTTTAATGGGAGAATTTTAAAGAATATATTTAATTCACTATATTGTAAGAGATCAAAGTCTTAAGCAGTTATTTGGAAATTTTAAGTTGCTTTTTAAAAATCACACACACAGGGCCTGGAGAGATGGCTCAGTGCTTAAGAATTTGGCTGCTCTTGCAGAGGAGCTGGGTTTGGTTCCCAACACCCATGTGGCAACTAACAACTGTCTGAAACTCCAGTTCCAGGGGATCTGATACCCTCTTCTGGTCTCTTAGGGCATTGCATGACATGGGTACACATATGCATGCAAATCGTACACAAAATGCAAATTAATTCTAAAAATTAAAAAATAAATTAAAATGACAGACATTATTAAATATTAACAAATACCAAAGAGGATTACATTAACAATAGATCACTGGGTTAATTATCATGCTGGATCACTAATCTGAAAATTAGAATAAAACTTTAAACTTCAGGAGTGTTTAAATTTAATTATGATTTAATGGAAATGCAGTGAGTTGAAGATTCTAAATGATCACTATATTCTGTGTCAAATCTAAATGTTCTCAATGAGCAGCACAATTAGTTTACCTTGCATTACAGCAACATTTCTTTTTGTAAAATTTCATTTAACTTCTTATGTGTATGAGTATTTTGCCTGAGTGTATGTAAGTGTACCCATGTCATGCATGCCTGCAAGGGGTAGAAAGAGGGCATTGGATCTCTCAGAACTGGAGTGATGGTTGTTAGCCTCCATTTGGGTGCTGGGAACAGAATTTAGGTCCTCTGCAAGAGTAGCCAGTGCTCTTAAACACTAAGTAAATTCTCTAGTCCTGACAGCAAAAATTTTTGATATAACCTGACTGATCCTTGTCGTGAATTTCCTGACAAGTGGATTGCCTTATGATTGGAAATGCGTTCACAGTTTTGCCTCACTATAAGATAACTACCATCCATGCATGACAATTCCTGTAATTGTTATATTTTTTAATCTATTTTCTTTTCTTTTTATCAGTGGGGTGGCATTTGAATGTATATACACACATATAATTTGCTTTAAAAACTTGTAAGAATTTTGGCAAAGTGCTTCAAGCTTTTACTAATGAGAGGAATGAGAGGACTGTTTGGAAGAATCTGGAGACATATTTAATTCGTGGATATATAAGAAGATAAAACGGTAACCCCGATGTTTTTTGTTTTCATAATAGCGTTCATGGCTATGACTTTAAGAACTCAGAGGCCAAGCCACAGTTGCTCTGGACCTCTGGGATGTTCATTTATGCAGTCAAAGCTTTCTTCATTAACTCAACCTCACAGTGCTAACCTTCCTCTTTGCATTTCCTCAGCATGGGACAATCTGATGTCTTTTTCTTCATCACTCCAGGTATCAAGGCTTCTGGGCCCCATTCAGGTAACACTTTTCTTGGGAAATGTGGGATCTGCTCTGTTCATCTTCTCTCTTCCAGGATGCTTCTGCTGGGCATGTGCTGTCAGAGTGTCTTGGGTTGTGCACAAATCAGGGTTTAATTTGGAAAGACAGAGAGGATAAATGGGGGCATTCTGTGTTGGAAGAGTCTCTTCAAGTCAGTGTGGCAAAGGATTGGTTTCATTTGTTGGATGGTTCTTTTGTCAGGCAAAAAGTCTCATTCTGAAGAAATGCTACTTGAAAAATTATGGCACATCCCTCAAGTATGAAGAGAAATGTATCAGTGGCTCTGATATTTGCTATAAGTCATACTTGACAGAAACAACTACAGGAAGGAAAGATTTATTTTAGTTCACAGTTTCAGAAGTGTCATGATAACAAAGAGGGTACACTAAGCAAAGCTGTTCCCATCATGGCAGCCAGAAAACAGAGACAAAAAACAGAGGAAGGAGTCAGGACAGGACATAGCTCTCAAGGTAACACCCCAGTGACCAACTTCCTCCAACTATGCCCCACTTCCTACCTTTCCCCACCTCACAATAATGCCACCATAGTATGAATCCATCAGGGCATTAATCCCTTCATTAAGTCAGAGCTTTCTTGATCTAATTGGCTCTGGAAATGCCATCATATACACACATAGAAATATGCTTTACTAATATGGGTAATTCTCAATCCAATCAGCTTGACAACTAAGATTAATCTAATTTTTCCATCATACTGCAGTCTGCTCAGTCATGGGACCACCAGTGACCCTAAAGAAAGTCATATCACCACAACCAAACATGCACATGAATAGATGACTCAAATTCTAGTTTGAAAATTCTTAACAATCAGCCTTTGTGTGGTTTTACTTCTATAATCCATGTGCTCAGTCAATCCATATTATCACCAAGTCCTGTCAATCTGCTGCCTAATAAGTTTCTAAAGCATCCGGGCTTCCCCAGAGACTTTCTATACCTCAGTGTCTGCTGGCTCTCATTTTAATTATTGCCACAGCCTCCTAACTGGTCCCCAAGTCCTTGAGTTCTCCCAGTGGAAGCCAGTTTCTAAAACATGAATCGGATCATCTTTTCCATGTCAAGGAGGCCTATCTAGACATCTGTTATCTTCCAGGTGGCCAGCTCTCTGTTAAGTTTCAGGAGATCCTTCTCTGTGCTGCCCAGCTTATTTCCGTAGCTTCATCTCTTGTGCTACCCTGAACTAATTTTCCTTCCTCAAATAAGTTTTGCTTCTCCTTATCTCTAGCTGTTGTGCTTAAGTTCCTTCTGCCTAAAATTGTTTCTTTGCAAGGATTCCTGGGTTACTTCCATATATACATTAGAAAACATTGACTGCCACTCAGTCTGCATTAGATGACTCAGAACCAGCACTTTTGTGCCCTGCCAAAACTGTGATGAGCATATGTCTATATGCTTCTGAAGACAGTAAGCTCAGTGAAGTCAGGATCATATCTATTTATTCCCACGTATGTTCCCAAGACCTACCTAGCACAGCTTTTGTCCAAGGAAAGAACTCAAAAGTGTTGAACTTACAAGTGTTTAACTTACTGATCCTCTACAATGCATTGGAAGCCTATTAGATGCATTTTTCTCTATATGGAGGTAATTTAACCCTGAAAAAGCCCACACTTTCTTGAAGAAATTGGTATATGATCTTAGTAGCCTCCTGACAATAAATAGCACCTGCTTTCTTAAGATTGGGTGTGTGTGCATGTAGTACAGGGAGAGGGGTGTACATATGTGCACTTGCTCGTGGAGGCCAAAGAAGAACTTGAGTGTCATTCCTCAGGTGTCATACACTCTTGCTGCCCTGGAACTTGGCAAGTAAGTTAGGCTGGCTGGCCTGTAAGCCCCAGGGATCCAACTGTCTCTGCCTCCCCAGCACTGGAATCACAGGTATATGGCATCATGCCTGGCTATTTTATGTGGTTCTGGGGATGAAACTCAGGTCTTTGTGCTTGCAAGATGTGTGCTTCACCAAGTGAAAATCACCCTAGCCTTTATAATTCTTATTTCAGCAAGGAAGAGGAGATGTGTGAAGGGATATATGTATATACAGATGGATGGACAAATAGAAAAGGTGTGTGACTTCATTTACTGAACGAGCTCCCACACTGTGTTGAGTATGAAGTACTCAAGATGCAGCAGTGAACAAGGTTCTGACCAGACAGGTGTTTGGAAAGGGGGCCCCAAGAGTAGCGTCTTCAAGCACAGAAGAGTAGATGTGTAGCTGGATCTGGACTAGGGAAAAGCCTTAGAAGATGAGCACGAAAGTGAGGCCCTGAGGGTTGAGAAGTTGGTCACAGCAATCATATGTTAAACAGCGCTGTCCTCTGAACTTAGAGCATGTATAGTCACTTTCCTGTGAGCTATGGAGAATAAATTTTCATGAATAGATTTAGTACACCAGGCAGCTTCATGGCATCCTTTTGTTTCCATTTGAACATTGTCTCCTCTGTTATTTACCCTACCCCCACACTAGGTCACTGAGGAGGACTGTTGTGACTCTTGCTTCAGCTCGTTCTGCACCTTTATAAATTTTTTCGAGACAGGGTCTCCCTGCAGCCCTAGCTGACCCAGAACTCACCATGTAGATCAGGCTGGCCTTGATTTCATTGAGATCTGCCTGCCTCTGCCTCCTGAGTGCTGGGATTAAAAGTGTGTGTCATCATGCCTGGCCTTCATTTTGCATTTTGATGAGACTTCTGGCTACCCTCTGTCTCCTCTCTGGGTACTCTGCCCTTCCTTCCCTGTCTCCTTAGTGTTCCTTTGCACTGGCTACTTCTGCTTGGACAATCCTTCTTGCAGATCTCTTCATACCTCAGTCTCTTCTCAGTCATCCAATCATCCAACCAGAGAAGGCTTCCTTGATCATCACCTAAGATACCTTTCCTTCCATCACTTTGCAAATGTTTTGTACTGCTGAATATTTTTCCGCCATTACCTGATGTTCTTAGCTCATGATGCGTTCTACTATCTAGGACTTAGCTTTGTGTGGGCAAGTACTTCTTTGCTTTTGCTTTCTGCTAATATTCCATATTGGGGACAGAGCCTGACATCTTACGTACCTGGTAAATGTTAAATGAATGATCAAGCAAATGAGAAAATTATATACTTCATGAGTTATTATTCCACTGAGGTCATATTTAATTTTTTCCACTAGACATGCCATTGTACTCTGAGTATGGTCTCCTGCTTAAGATTTGTTTCTTTGATATATGTCTGTTCACTGGATCAGTGATTGATGTGTGTTTGCACTGGGGTGTTACAGGTATGTATAGATGCAGGTCACACCTGAGCAAGGCGCTAAGCATTCTGAGACCACTCTGGCTCACCAAGGCAAGACAAATGTGGTCTCTTGGCAGCAATTAATGTTAACTTTGTATTTGTTCCACAGTTTGATTAATGACAGTGTTTGAGAAAACAAACATTTCCGCCCCACACAATTCCATTTTGGGCAGCAGCTGGAAGTCTCATAAATAATCATGAACTTTTTTTTTTGTTGTTTAGAGAGAGGAAAGCTTAATTGTTATATCTGAAGTCACATATTGAAGGAAATTATCAGTGCATCTTATACTCTAAAAGCAAATTAGTGGATCCTTATTTTTCTGGAACAATACTTTACATTTGTTTTATGCCATTGATTGACTTTCCTTCCTTCAAGAAATGTTTAATTTAGCCAGAAACAGAGGGATCTGACTCTGAACATGACCAGTTGGACCCTGCCCTTGTGGAATTCCCAATGAATGAGAAAAGGATAAAGACAAAATTATACAAATAAGCATCATGGGATGCCCTGTAGTGTGAGGCAAAGAATATGGGTATAAGGAATGGGGTTAGAGAGTGTGCTCCTGAAATAAGTTTTTTATAAAAGGGAACATTGATTCTAAAGGAGTCATTTCCCCTGAGATCACATCTGCAGAATTTCCAGCATTTAGGAAATTATACCCGTCTTGGGCTGAATTTTGTCTCCTTCCAAACTCACTGATTGAAATCTAGGTATCTAGTATATTAGAATGGGGTTGTGTTTGGAGATGGATTCTTTAAGGACATAATTAAGCTCAAATGCTATCTTTAGGATATTTACCCTAATTTATTGTGATTGCACCTCCATAAGAAGAGGAAATTTGAACACAGACACATGCATAGGAAAGGCTATAGGAGGATGAGGAGGACTTGGAGAGACCTTGACAAGGAGGGAGACCTTGGCTGTGGACTCTTTGATCTGGAGACTTCTAGTCTTCCAAACAATGAGAAAATAAATTTTTGTTATTTAAGTCATCTACTCTGTGGTACTGTGTCATGGCAGATATAGTAAATTTAAATGTCATCCATTGACTAGCCTCCTGGCACCCTCTTCCTTTAGTTTATCCAGACTGTGAGTAGCTGGCTGTACTATATTCACAACATCAGGACGCATATCAATAAGGTTTTTCCAAGATGGCTTCCCACAGGACCCTACTTTGGAGGAATTCCACACTTGGTTCTTAATGCTCTGTGGCACCCGTCTTGAAATTCTTGGTGGTTCCTATTTTTAAATTGGTGTTTCATAAACGAAGTCTGACTGGACAAGGAAGCACGTGCTGTATTGCTCAGGGCCTGGAGTGTGAGTTTTCTGTTTTCCTCCTGCCACTCCCTGCCCTCTCAGGTCATGTTCTCCATCATTTTCTACCTTGCCCTTTGGCTCCTTGGTTCATCCTGGCCTCCTCCTTTCTGCTCTGATCCCTATAACCATCTGTGCAATGATCAAGTTGCATCAATAGGGAAAAGCCTGTTCCATAGCATTGTTCTTCAAAGGACCCAGGGCAAAATGTCAGGAGGGTCAGGAAGGAGGGTCAGTATTGAATCTCCATCCTTCAGTGTCTTGGAGAGGGATGTGGAAACCATTCCTCTGCATCACAGGCTGTGCTATGGCAGGTAATTCAGCAGACCTCTCATCTATTTCCTATTAAGATGTGTCCCAGGGCAGAATTTAGATTTCCCTGAGGGTATCCAGAGGTTGCAGAGTGGTGGGCCTGCTTGTATGAAGGAAAGATTGATTACCCTGGCCCCAGTCAAGGCCCTACATTTTCACCTTGCACAGTGCTCTGAAAATCATAGTGATGGCTTTGGATCACAGTGACTTTGCTTGTTAAAACTTAAGTAAATCGAATAGATACTAATGATATCCTTGAGATTGCTGTATAATTAACCATAATTAGAAAGCATTTCTTATTATATAGCTATTATTTATAGTCTTGCATCTATATAGCCACACGCATTTGCAATTGTCCTCTTTGAGGTAAATGGGCAGGAAATGTGAAGGACCATGCCAGTGCCACCTCAGCATTTCCCTGACTTGGCAGGTTTCATAAAACCAGGACTCCATTTCCTTGTCAGTAATAGGGGAAGGTTAGAAGGTCTTTGTAGATTCTCTTAACTCTCATAAAGTATGAGTGTCTTTCTGTTTTTACTCTGTAATGCCTAGAAACATTGAGTTTTGACATACTTCACTCTTACAAGTATGTTTTAAAGCCTGTTGAGTGGTTTTATACAAACCAAATCTTTCTGGGCATCTATACCTGAAAGGCAAAAATCTTCACCCATTTCTCCAGGAGCCCCACATCTGATTCTCTGGTCCTCTCTTCTCATGGTTACACACTTAGCTCACCCACAACAGCCATACTGAAAACTTAGGAGCACAAGCCACTGCTTTTGTGGTCTTTCTGCGAGAGAGGTCTGAGTATAGCATCACAGCCATTGAGGCCTGCTCATTCAGGGCAGGGTTTCTTAGCCTGGAGTCAGGTGTGTGTCCATTCCTACTGTCTACCCTCCCCCCACCCACATATACACTGTATTTTCGAAGAAATCTAGTGGTTTGTTTAAGAGTCCATGTATATTTGAATCAGATACTGTGGTGGTGATACTATTTTAAGTTCAAGACCTAGTGGGTTCATCTAACTTTTGTCCCATTGAGGTGTGTGTACATGTATTGTGTTACAGTATAGATGCATACATATTTGTGGTAGATGTGTTTTTATGGATGCCATGTACAATTATATATATGGTACATGTGTCTACACATGTTTATGAGAATCTCTCTTTCTCTGTGTGTGTTTAGGGACATGTACTTACATATATATGTACATATGATATGTATATATATTTGGAGTTTGTGTTTATACGTGGTGTGTGTTTATTCATGGTATATGTATTTGTATCTTTATGTTTATAAGTGTGTACTGTATGTGCACACTACATGCCTGCATGCTGAAACATGCAGGTTGCACGTGTTTGAAAGAATATCACATCTCACACTGGTGGCTCTGAAAGGCAAAAGTGGCTTGTTCATCTGTGATGACTCAGGGCTTTAAAGAGCTTCTTTCCATTCTATTTGAATACATCATGTTGAAAGCCTAATGTTTTCTCTCGGTTGTTAGGACTTCTTTGTTTAATCTAACAGGGCAGGGAGAGTCCAAATCCCTAAAATAAAATAAAATTTTCCCTGGCTGGAAAATTGTGCTAAGACTAGTGCCAATGTCAACCCACCAGCAGCTGATCAGCACCCGGCCTGCAGCTGTTAGATATTCACTGCTGCTGAACTGGCAACAGAAAGGGGAGGAGGAAGGTTTTTCATCAAACTCCTTCTCTTTCGTTTTTTCCCTCAAAGATGAGGAACTGGCCTTGCCATCAGCTTCTCTAGAACTTCAGTCCTTGCCCTCAGCACCTTTTCCAGTTGAATGAGCAGCCCTTAGGTCTCCATTACTGGCTCCATACTCCTCAGCCAGCTGAGCACTGTGAGGTGAAAACAGACCAACCTAGCAGGTTTTCTTGGCACTAATGTTGGCCTGCAGATGACAGGCCTGATCCTGATATTTGTAAGCCAGGACCATTTACCACTAAAGATGACTGAAGACAGGAGAAGTGAGAGCCAAAAGCTTTCCTCTCCTAAGCTTGAGTGCAGCCAGCACCAAAGACCCTTTTAATTTGCACAGTTTCATCTGTTGGGAACAGTCCGAATAGAAAGCTGCTATCAGCTTTGGAGAGAAGGGAATCTAAACCCACCTGGCTCTAGATGTTCTAATCTTTACACTTTTGTGTCAAAAGATCAAAGGACAGTCCTTTGGAGACAGAGCAGTGGTTTTCCTTTCTCATAATTCTGGCTCTGAGAACACTGCTTGGAGGCTGGTAGCACATCAGAGTTAGGGTCTTCCAAAGAGGAGAGGTTATTTACAAACCTGTAGTGGCCCCCTTCTCTCCCCACCTTCTCCCAGATTGAAATGAATCCTCTGAGATCCTTTGCTCATACCTCAAAGGGCTTCTTTTGGGTTCCCTAGATGTGTGAGTGTATCTGTGTCCACAATAGCTTGAGGTCAAGGTGAAGGTTTAGCAGTGAAATTAAGCAGGTTTAAAATCCAGACTATCTGGAAAGTCTTGGGCTTTCTGTCTCTATTTTCTCTCCTGTAAGCTGTGGATAATGAAAATAGCATAAATACATGAGGTGGGGTTGGGTCACTGAGGACTGTCACAGTCCTGAGCTGCTGTTTCAAATTCTACCGCCCCTTGAACACCAAATGTCTTTTAGTAACTATTTGACAAACTCATTTGTTTGCAGTATCTAGGTGAAATCATGTGAGGCTACTTAAGATTTTATTCATCCTATCTAATTGAGCTTACTGGACATTCTTTTTCTATAGGAATATACTTGAGTTTGATTTCAGGGGACTACCAGAGACCCTGTTCACGAAGTCCTGAAATACAGATATATGAACAAAATGACTTCAAAATATTTGTGGTGAAATATATATAATGATCATGAGCCTTAGGGGTACAGGTCACTAATGAATCTCTCAGTTCTCATTAATGAAGCTCCCTCATGCAGCAAAGGACCAGGAATACAAAATGTCACAAATGGTCAAAATGTAGAAATTAAGAGTCTTTAGAATTCTGATTCTTGAACAGGACTCCTATATTAAACTTCACCCACTCAGGGCTCAGGGAGTGTTGCAGAAGAGGGGGCAGAAAGATTGTAAGAGCCAGGGAAGAGACGCACAGCCATATGGAAATAGTCTTACAAACTCTGGGACTCTGCTCATATGAATCTATAGCAATGGTGCCAGTATACACAGTCACATGCAAACTCAAGCAGACAAATACCCAACATAGAACTGGGGAAATGGACAGCAGACCCCAATCATAGCTGAAGAAATATTAGCAACCAATTACTGCTAAGTGAGGAAGAGCTGATCATCCTAAAGCGAGGGAAGCTGAGTAGACCTCTGTAGATGAACTTGCAATGAGGAATGTCTGGGGACACTAACTTGACACAATAGACCTTTGCAGACATGACATTCAGTCATGGGGGGGGAGATATGGGAGGGTGCCAGTGGGGATGGGGGTATAAAGATTATTAAGATTGATTGAGGTGTTCTGTATGAAATGTACAAATATTCAATAAAAAAGATTTTAAAAAAGAAATGTATATGATGAAAGATTTTCCATCTTGATCATTTTTGAGAACATTCGCATTGTTGGTTTGCAAGCCATCTCCAGAACCCTTTCCATCTCGTAAGCTCTATACCCAGTAAACCCCTTCCTAGAATCTCTGAGAAACCACCTTTTCACTTCCCAAGTTACTTTTCTAATTGTAAGAATTCCAAAAAAAGTTTTGCATAAAGGATTGAGGCCTTAGTTATAGAAGAATGGAGAGCGTTTCACAGAGTGGCTGCTTTTCAAGATAGTGCAGGGAGGGCAAGTTCTTCCTCTCCCCTCTTCTTTTTTTTAATTGAGTTTTTAAAATTTCATACGACATTCCCCACTCAAATCCAGACTTCTCCCCCATCCATGCCTCTCCCTATCTCCCCACTGAAGCTTATACACTCTGCCATACATGGTGAGTCCGATTTATTCAGGTGTTTGTACCCAAATGTCCTTGAGTGTAAATGTGTCCACTGGTGTCTAGTCAGCCCATCCAGTGCTTGTATGTAAGTCATTCTCTCCCTCACCCAGCAGCAATCAGTCTCAAATAGTTATCAATCTAGTGCTGGCCCACCACCTATTTCTCACCTACCCTTTCGGCCCTTGTTAATTGAGCTGACATGGGTCCCATGTTTTAGCAACTGCTGCCTCAGGCTCACATGAGCAAACCGCCAGTGGCCTGGAAGCCTCCACCTTCCTGTGTTCATGAACCAGCCCTGGCTCTTACAATCTTTCCGCCTCCTCTTCCACAGTGGTCCCTGAGTTGTGGGTGGGTGCACTCTCCTCTCCTTGCACAGCAGTTTCCCCATATCTGGCACATAGTTTTGAAGGCCTGCAAAGTGATAAGAACAAGGGCTATTGGATTCTGACTTCAGCAGATAAAGTGCCTTCTTTTCTATCATTCCCTCAGTCCCCCTGTTTCTTAGCAATGGACACACACTGGCAGTTGGTTATGGTACTGACTTTTTCCACACCATGGATCATGATTTTTCAATGAAAGGGTATTTAAAGCATCAAGCAGACTAAAGTGTAGAAGATGCTGGCAGTCATTTAGAAGTTCCTGGAAGCCACTGAAGGCTGGTTATCTCCAGGAATGTGGTGTGAGGGAGGGACAGCTACCCTGCTGCTTTCCAGTAGATCTCTGCACAAATGCCAGTGTTCTCTATGATAGAATAAGGCAGGAGTTGTTTATAAACTTTGATAGTGTGGGAGCAGAAGGACTACTCAGACTTGTCAGTGGAAAACCTGACAGTGGTGGAGTATGACTGTGAGAATGTCTTTTCTGTGTCGCCCATGTCCTTAATATCCCGGGGAGATGTTGAGACTCTTCCCCCGTGGGCACTTCAGACTTATCTTCCCCATTATAATCATCAAGGACAAAATTGGACACTTGAAGGATTGAGAGGTTATGAATATAGAAACTCTGTAGAACCTGAAAACAGCTGACAAATACCAGTTAATCTTTTTACAAGAACATCTGCTTTTGGTTTATCTAAAATATCCAAAAAATTGTATGCATTAACAGCAAATTATGCATGTGAGTGTCCTAATTACCGTCATTATTTTTTTAATTTTATTTCTTTTATTTTATGTGTGTGCATGTGTTGCCTGCATGTAGGTAAGTGCATCCGTGTCATGCAATTCCCGCAGAGGTCAGAAGAGGCTGTTGGATCTCCTGGGACTGGAGGAGTTACAGGCAGTTGTTAGCTGCCATGTGGGTGCTGGGATTCAAACCTAGGTCTTTTGCAAGAACAACCAGTGTTCTTAACCACTGAGCCAGCTCTCCAGCCCCCATTATTATTATTTTTTTAAGTCACAAGAATTCTTTCTTCTTAAAATAACACTAAACAGATAACTTTATTTTTCTCTATTTTTTAAATTAAAAAATACTTTTGTTATTGAAATTTCATACATGCATACAATGTATGAAATATATGTATGTTGGTACAATGGTGTGTATATATCCACCTTCACTAACTCCCTCCTGCTTCCCCTGGGACCCTGCAATACATATCCTTCCTAACTTCATGTTCTCTCTATTTTTTTTTTAAATTTTTAAAAATGATTTATTTAATAACAACATACTTAGAAGAAGCATATCATTACAACACAATTGACATATTCAATAACGTTTTCCTGAGGTAGGATGCATCTCTTTCAAATTTGGCTGTAAATTTTTAGGTTTACAGTTGAATTATTACAGTTATACAATATTGTACTCAGTATAAACCCTATAAG